>NW_028227276.1:11741958-11779458 GCF_978045245.1 Mus caroli
CTCTCTATCTCTGTCTTTCTCTGTTTCTCTCTGTCTCTCTGTCTCTCTCTGTCTCTCTCTCTGTATCTCTCTGTCTAGCTCTGTCTCTCTCTGTGTCTCCCTTTGTCTCGCTCTCTATATCTGTCTTTCCCTGTCTCTCTCTGTCACTCTCTGTCTCTCTCTGTCTCTCTCTGTCTCTCTCTCTGTCTCTCTCTTTGTCTCTCTGTGTCTCTCTCTGTCTCTCTTTATGTCTCTCTCATACTCTCTATGTCACTCTCTGTCTCTCTCTGTGTCTCTCTCTGTCTCTCTCTGTGTCTCTCTCTGTCTCTCTCTGTGTCTCTTTCTGTGTCTCTCTCTGTCTCTCTCTGTCTCTCTCTGTCTCTCTCGTTGTCTCTCTCTGTCTCTCTCTTTCTCTCTGACTCTCTCTCTCTGTCTCTCTCTTTGTCTCTGACTCTCTCTCTGTCTATTTCTTCCTCTCTCTGTGTCTCTCTGTGTCTCTCTCTTTGTCTCTTTTCTGTCTCTGTCTGTCTCTCTCTGTCTCTCTCTGTCCCACTCTCTGTCTTTCATTGTCTCTCTCTTTATTTCAATGTCTCACTTTGTCTCTCTCTCTGTCTCTCTTTGTCTCTCTCTCTCTCTCTGTCTCTCTCTGTCTCTCTCTGTCTCTCTCTGTCACTCTATCTGTCTCTCTCAGTCTCTTTCTGTCTCTCTATCTGTATCTCTTCATCTCTCTCTGTCTCTCTCTGTGTCTTTCTTTGTCTCTGTCTCTCTCTGTCTATCTTTCTGTCTCTCTCTATCTCTCTCTATGTCTCTCTCTGTCTCTCTCTGTCTCATCACTGTCTCTCTCTGTCTCACTCTCTCACTTTCTGTCTCTCTCACTCTCTCTATGTCTCTCTCTGTCTCTCTCTCTGTCTCTCTCTCTGTCTCTCTATATCCCTATCTCAGTCTCTCTCTGTCTCTCTTTCTGACTCTCTCACTCTCTCTCTGTCTCTCTCTTTGTCTCTGTCTCTCTCTCTGTCTCTCTCTGTGTCTCTCTCTGTCTCTCTCTGTCTCTTTCTGTCTCTCTCTGTCTCTCTCTGTCTCTTTCTGTTTCTCTGTCTCTCTCTCTGTCTCTATCTGTTTCTCTCTCTTTGTCTCTCTCTGTCTCTCTATGTCTCTCTCTGTGTCTCTCTCTGTCTCTATTTGTGTCTCACTCTCTGTCTCTCTCTTTGTCTCTGTCTCTCTCTTTCTCTCTCTCTGTCTCTCTCTGTCTCTCTCTCTGTCTCTCTCTCTGTCTCTCCCTGTCTCTCTCTGTCTCTCTTTCTCTCTATGTCTCTCTCTGTCTCTCTCTCTCTCTGTATCTTTCTGTCTAGCTCTTTCTCACTCTGTGTCTCCCTGTGTCTCGCTCTTTATCTCTGTCTCCCTCTGTCTCTCTCTGTCTGTCTCTCTGTCTCTCTCTGTCTCTCTCTCTCTGTCTCTCTCTCTGTCTCTCTCTTTCTCTCTCTGTGTATCTCTCTGTCTCACTCTGTCTCTATCTCTGTCTCTATTTCTGTCTCACTCAGTCTATTTCACTCTCTCTCTGTGTCTCTGTCTCTCTGTCTCTCTTTCTGTCTCTCTCACTCTCTCTCTGTCTCTCTCTGTCTCTCATTATGTCTCTCTCTATCCCTATCTCTGTCTCTCTCTTCCTCTCTCTGTGTCTCTCTCTGTCTCTCTCTATGTCTCTCTTTCTCTTTCTGTCTCTCTCTGTCTCTTTCTGTCTCTCTCTGTCTCTCTCTGTTTCTCTTTTTGTCTCTCTCTGTCTCTCTCTCTTTCTCTCTATATCTCTCTCTGTATTTCTCTCTCTGTCTCTCTTTGTCTCTCTCTGTCTCTCTCTCTGTCTCTCTCTATGTCTCTCTGTCTCTTTCTCTGTCTCTCTCTGTGTCTCTCTCTTTCTCTCTCTGTCTCTTTCTCTCTCCCTCTGTCTCTGTCTCTCTCTGTCTCACTCTCTGTCTCTCTCTGTTACTATTTTTGTCTCTCTCTGTCTCTCTCTGTGTCTCTCTCTGTCTCTCTATATCTCTCTCTGTATTTCTCTCTCTGTCTCTCTCTGTCTCTTTCTGTGTCTCTCTCTGTCTCTCTCTGTCTCTATCTCTGTCTCTCTCTGTCTCTCTCTCTGTCTCTCCCTGTATAATTTTGTCTCTCAGTCTCTATGTCTCTCTCTGTCTCTCTCTCTATATCTCTCTGACTAGCTCTGTCTCTCTCTGTGTCTCCCTTTGTCTCGCTCTCTATCTCTGTCTCTCTCGGTCACTCTCTCTCTGTCTCTCTCTGTCTCTCTCTCTGTCTCTCTATTTGTCTTTCTCTTTCTCTGTGTCTCTCTCTGTCTCTCTTTATGTCTCTCTCACTCTCTCTCTGACTCTCTCTGTCTCTCTCTATGTCTCTCTCTATCCCAATCTCTGTCTCTCTCTGTGTCTCTCTCTGTCTCTCTCTGTGTCTCTCTCTGTCTCTCTCTGTGTCTCTCTCTGTCTCTCTCTGTCTGTCTCTCTCCGTCGCTCTCAGTCTCTCGCTATTTCTCTCTATATACCTATCTCTGTCTTTCTCTGTCTCTCTCTGTCTCTCTCTGTCTCTCTCTGTGTCTCTCTCTGTCTCTCTCTCTCTGTCTCTCTCTGTGTCTTCTCTCTGTCAATCTCTGTGTCTCTGTCTCTCTCTTTCTCTCTCTCTGTCTCTCTCTCTGTCTCTCTCTGTCTCTCTCTTTGTATCTCTCTGTCTAGCTCTGTCTCTTGCTGTTTCTCCCTTTGTCTCGCTCTCTATCTCTGTCTTTCTCTGTCTCTCTCTGTCTCTCTCTGTCTCTCTCTGTCTCTCTCTCTGTATCTCTCTGTCTAGCTCTGTCTCTCTCTGTGTCTCCCTTTATCTCGCTCTCTATCTCTGTCTTTCTCTGTCTCTCTCTGTCACTCTCTCTGTCTCTCTCTGTCTCTCTCTGTCTCTCTCTCTGTCTCTCTCTTTCTCTCTCTGTGTCTCTCTCTGTCTCTCTTTATGTCTCTCTCACTCTCTCTATGTCTCTCTCTGTCTCTCTC
Organism: Mus caroli; assembly: GCF_978045245.1. NCBI lineage: Eukaryota > Metazoa > Chordata > Mammalia > Rodentia > Muridae > Mus > Mus caroli. Next base: position 11,744,961 of record NW_028227276.1, read on the forward strand.
TGTCTCTCTCTGTGTCTCTCTCTGTCTCTCGCTGTGTCTCTCTCTGTCTCTCTCTGTCTCTCTCTGTCTCTCTCTGTCTCTCTCTTTGTCTCTCTCTGTCTCTCTCTTTGTCTCTGACTCTCTCTCTGTCTATCTCTTTGTCTCTGACTCTCTCTCTGTCTATCTCTTCCTCTCTCTGTGTCTCTCTGTGTCTCTCTCTTTCATTTTTTCTCTCTTTATTTCAATGTCTCACTTTGTCTCTCTCTCTGTCTCTCTCTTTGTCTCTCTCTTTGTCTCTCTGTGTCTCTCTCTGTCTCTCTTTATGTCTCTCTCACTCTCTATGTCACTCTCTGTCTCTCTCTGTCTCTCTCTGTGTCTCTCTCTGTCTCTCTCTGTGTCTCTCTCTGTCTCTCTCTGTGTCTCTCTCTGTCTCTCTCTCTGTCTCTCTCTGTCCCTCTCTCTGTCTTTCATTGTCTCTCTCTTTATTTCAATGTCTCACTTTGTCTCTCTATCTGTCTCTCTTTGTCTCTCTCTCTCTCTCTGTCTCGCTCTGTCTCTCTCTGTCACTCTCTCTGTCTCTCTCTGTCTCTTTCTCTGTATCTCTCTCTAGCTCTGCCTCTCTCTGTGTCTCCCTTTGTCTAGCTCTCTATCTCTGTCTCTCTCTGTCTCTCTCTGTCACTCTCTCTCTCTGTCTCTCTCTGTCTCTCTCTCTGTCTCTCTATTTGCCTTTCTCTTTCTCTGTGTCTCTCTCTGTCTCTCTTTATGTCTCTCTCACTCTCTCTCTGTCTCTCTCTGTCTCTCTCTATGTCTCTCTGTATCCCTATCTCTGTCTCTCTCTGTGTCTCTCTCTGTCTCTCTCTGTGTCTCTCTCTGTCTCTCTCTTTGTCTCTCTCTGTCTCTCTCTGTCTGTCTCTCTCCGTCGCTCTCAGTCTCTCGCTATGTCTCTCTCTATCCCTATCTCTGTCTTTCTCTGTCTCTCTCTGTCTCTCTCTGTCTCTCTCTGTGTCTCTCTCTGTCTCTCTCTCTGTCTCTCTCTGTGTCTCTCTCTCTGTCAATCTCTGTGTCTCTGTCTCTCTCTTTCTCTCTCTCTGTCTCTCTCTCTGTCTCTCTCTCTGTATCTCTCTGTCTAGCTCTGTCTCTCGCTGTGTCTCCCTTTGTCTCGCTCTCTATCTCTGTCTTTCTCTGTTTCTCTCTGTCTCTCTGTCTCTCTCTGTCTCTCTCTCTGTATCTCTCTGTCTAGCTCTGTCTCTCTCTGTGTCTCCCTTTGTCTCGCTCTCTATATCTGTCTTTCCCTGTCTCTCTCTGTCACTCTCTGTCTCTCTCTGTCTCTCTCTGTCTCTCTCTCTGTCTCTCTCTTTGTCTCTCTGTGTCTCTCTCTGTCTCTCTTTATGTCTCTCTCATACTCTCTATGTCACTCTCTGTCTCTCTCTGTGTCTCTCTCTGTCTCTCTCTGTGTCTCTCTCTGTCTCTCTCTGTGTCTCTCTCTGTGTCTCTCTCTGTCTCTCTCTGTCTCTCTCTGTCTCTCTCGTTGTCTCTCTCTGTCTCTCTCTTTCTCTCTGACTCTCTCTCTCTGTCTCTCTCTTTGTCTCTGACTCTCTCTCTGTCTATTTCTTCCTCTCTCTGTGTCTCTCTGTGTCTCTCTCTTTGTCTCTTTTCTGTCTCTGTCTGTCTCTCTCTGTCTCTCTCTGTCCCACTCTCTGTCTTTCATTGTCTCTCTCTTTATTTCAATGTCTCACTTTGTCTCTCTCTCTGTCTCTCTTTGTCTCTCTCTCTCTCTCTGTCTCTCTCTGTCTCTCTCTGTCTCTCTCTGTCACTCTATCTGTCTCTCTCTGTCTCTTTCTGTCTCTCTATCTGTATCTCTTCATCTCTCTCTGTCTCTCTCTGTGTCTTTCTTTGTCTCTGTCTCTCTCTGTCTATCTTTCTGTCTCTCTCTATCTCTCTCTATGTCTCTCTCTGTCTCTCTCTGTCTCATCACTGTCTCTCTCTGTCTCACTCTCTCACTTTCTGTCTCTCTCACTCTCTCTATGTCTCTCTCTGTCTCTCTCTCTGTCTCTCTCTCTGTCTCTCTATATCCCTATCTCAGTCTCTCTCTGTCTCTCTTTCTGACTCTCTCACTCTCTCTCTGTCTCTCTCTTTGTCTCTGTCTCTCTCTCTGTCTCTCTCTGTGTCTCTCTCTGTCTCTCTCTGTCTCTTTCTGTCTCTCTCTGTCTCTCTCTGTCTCTTTCTGTTTCTCTGTCTCTCTCTCTGTCTCTATCTGTTTCTCTCTCTTTGTCTCTCTCTGTCTCTCTATGTCTCTCTCTGTGTCTCTCTCTGTCTCTATTTGTGTCTCACTCTCTGTCTCTCTCTTTGTCTCTGTCTCTCTCTTTCTCTCTCTCTGTCTCTCTCTGTCTCTCTCTCTGTCTCTCTCTCTGTCTCTCCCTGTCTCTCTCTGTCTCTCTTTCTCTCTATGTCTCTCTCTGTCTCTCTCTCTCTCTGTATCTTTCTGTCTAGCTCTTTCTCACTCTGTGTCTCCCTGTGTCTCGCTCTTTATCTCTGTCTCCCTCTGTCTCTCTCTGTCTGTCTCTCTGTCTCTCTCTGTCTCTCTCTCTCTGTCTCTCTCTCTGTCTCTCTCTTTCTCTCTCTGTGTATCTCTCTGTCTCACTCTGTCTCTATCTCTGTCTCTATTTCTGTCTCACTCAGTCTATTTCACTCTCTCTCTGTGTCTCTCTGTCTCTCTGTCTCTCTTTCTGTCTCTCTCACTCTCTCTCTGTCTCTCTCTGTCTCTCATTATGTCTCTCTCTATCCCTATCTCTGTCTCTCTCTTCCTCTCTCTGTGTCTCTCTCTGTCTCTCTCTATGTCTCTCTTTCTCTTTCTGTCTCTCTCTGTCTCTTTCTGTCTCTCTCTGTCTCTCTCTGTTTCTCTTTTTGTCTCTCTCTGTCTCTCTCTCTTTCTCTCTATATCTCTCTCTGTATTTCTCTCTCTGTCTCTCTTTGTCTCTCTCTGTCTCTCTCTCTGTCTCTCTCTATGTCTCTCTGTCTCTTTCTCTGTCTCTCTCTGTGTCTCTCTCTTTCTCTCTCTGTCTCTTTCTCTCTCCCTCTGTCTCTGTCTCTCTCTGTCTCACTCTCTGTCTCTCTCTGTTACTATTTTTGTCTCTCTCTGTCTCTCTCTGTGTCTCTCTCTGTCTCTCTATATCTCTCTCTGTATTTCTCTCTCTGTCTCTCTCTGTCTCTTTCTGTGTCTCTCTCTGTCTCTCTCTGTCTCTATCTCTGTCTCTCTCTGTCTCTCTCTCTGTCTCTCCCTGTATAATTTTGTCTCTCAGTCTCTATGTCTCTCTCTGTCTCTCTCTCTATATCTCTCTGACTAGCTCTGTCTCTCTCTGTGTCTCCGTTTGTCTCGCTCTCTATCTCTGTCTCTCTCGGTCACTCTCTCTCTGTCTCTCTCTGTCTCTCTCTCTGTCTCTCTATTTGTCTTTCTCTTTCTCTGTGTCTCTCTCTGTCTCTCTTTATGTCTCTCTCACTCTCTCTCTGACTCTCTCTGTCTCTCTCTATGTCTCTCTCTATCCCAATCTCTGTCTCTCTCTGTGTCTCTCTCTGTCTCTCTCTGTGTCTCTCTCTGTCTCTCTCTGTGTCTCTCTCTGTCTCTCTCTGTCTGTCTCTCTCCGTCGCTCTCAGTCTCTCGCTATTTCTCTCTATATACCTATCTCTGTCTTTCTCTGTCTCTCTCTGTCTCTCTCTGTCTCTCTCTGTGTCTCTCTCTGTCTCTCTCTCTCTGTCTCTCTCTGTGTCTTCTCTCTGTCAATCTCTGTGTCTCTGTCTCTCTCTTTCTCTCTCTCTGTCTCTCTCTCTGTCTCTCTCTGTCTCTCTCTTTGTATCTCTCTGTCTAGCTCTGTCTCTTGCTGTTTCTCCCTTTGTCTCGCTCTCTATCTCTGTCTTTCTCTGTCTCTCTCTGTCTCTCTCTGTCTCTCTCTGTCTCTCTCTCTGTATCTCTCTGTCTAGCTCTGTCTCTCTCTGTGTCTCCCTTTATCTCGCTCTCTATCTCTGTCTTTCTCTGTCTCTCTCTGTCACTCTCTCTGTCTCTCTCTGTCTCTCTCTGTCTCTCTCTCTGTCTCTCTCTTTCTCTCTCTGTGTCTCTCTCTGTCTCTCTTTATGTCTCTCTCACTCTCTCTATGTCTCTCTCTGTCTCTCTCTGTCTCTCTCTGTGTCTCTCTCTGTCTCTCGCTGTGTCTCTCTCTGTCTCTCTCTGTCTCTCTCTGTCTCTCTCTGTCTCTCTCTTTGTCTCTCTCTGTCTCTCTCTTTGTCTCTGACTCTCTCTCTGTCTATCTCTTTGTCTCTGACTCTCTCTCTGTCTATCTCTTCCTCTCTCTGTGTCTCTCTGTGTCTCTCTCTTTCATTTTTTCTCTCTTTATTTCAATGTCTCACTTTGTCTCTCTCTCTGTCTCTCTCTTTGTCTCTCTCTTTGTCTCTCTGTGTCTCTCTCTGTCTCTCTTTATGTCTCTCTCACTCTCTATGTCACTCTCTGTCTCTCTCTGTCTCTCTCTGTGTCTCTCTCTGTCTCTCTCTGTGTCTCTCTCTGTCTCTCTCTGTGTCTCTCTCTGTCTCTCTCTCTGTCTCTCTCTGTCCCTCTCTCTGTCTTTCATTGTCTCTCTCTTTATTTCAATGTCTCACTTTGTCTCTCTATCTGTCTCTCTTTGTCTCTCTCTCTCTCTCTGTCTCGCTCTGTCTCTCTCTGTCACTCTATCTGTCTCTCTCTGTCTCTTTCTGTCTCTCTATCTGTATCTCTTTATTTCTCTCTGTCTCTCTCTGTGTCTTTCTTTGTCTCTGTCTCTCTCTGTCTATCTTTCTGTCTCTCTCTGTCTCTCTCTATGTCTCTCTCTGTCTCTCTCTGTCTCCATCACTGTCTCTCTCTGTCTCACTCTCTCACTTTGTGTCTCTCTCACTCTCTCTATGTCTCTCTCTTTGTCTCTTTCTTCTCTCTGTCTCTCTCTGTGTCTCTCTCTGTCTCTCTCTGTCTCTTTCTGTCTCTCTCTGTCTCTCTCTGTCTCTTTCTGTTTCTCTGTCTCTCTCTCTGTCTCTATCTGTTTCTCTCTCTTTGTCTCTCTCTGTCTCTCTATGTCTCTCTCTGTGTCTCTCTCTGTCTCTATTTGTGTCTCACTCTCTGTCTCTCTCTTTGTCTCTGTCTCTCTCTTTCTCTCTCTCTGTCTCTCTCTGTCTCTCTCTCTGTCTCTCTCTGTCTCTCTCTCTGTCTCTCCCTGTCTCTCTCTGTCTCTCTTTCTCTCTATGTCTCTCTCTGTCTCTCTCTCTCTGTATCTTTCTGTCTAGCTCTTTCTCACTCTGTGTCTCCCTGTGTCTCGCTCTTTATCTCTGTCTCCCTCTGTCTCTCTCTGTCTGTCTCTCTGTCTCACTCAGTCTATTTCACTCTCTCTCTGTGTCTCTCTGTCTCTCTGTCTCTCTTTCTGTCTCTCTCACTCTCTCTCTGTCTCTCTCTGTCTCTCATTATGTCTCTCTCTATCCCTATCTCTGTCTCTCTCTTCCTCTCTCTGTGTCTCTCTCTATCTCTCTCTATGTCTCTCTTTCTCTTTCTGTCTCTCTCTGTCTCTTTCTGTCTCTCTCTGTCTCTCTCTGTTTCTCTCTTTGTCTCTCTCTGTCTCTCTCTCTTTCTCTCTATATCTCTCTCTGTATGTCTCTCTCTGTCTCTCTTTGTCTCCCTCTGTCTCTCTCTCTGTCTCTCTCTATGTCTCTCTGTCTCTTTCTCTGTCTCTCTCTGTGTCTCTCTCTGTCTCTCTCTGTCTCTTTCTCTCTCCCTCTTCTCTGTCTCTCTCTGTCTCACTCTCTGTCTCTCTCTGTTACTATTTTTGTCTCTCTCTGTCTCTCTCTGTCTCTCTCTGTGTCTCTCTCTGTCTCTCTATATCTTTCTCTGTATTTCTCTCTCTGTCTCTCTCTGTCTCTTTCTGTGTCTCTCTCTGTCTCTCTCTGTCTCTATCTCTGTCTCTCTCTGTCTCTCTCTCTGTCTCTCCCTGTATAATTTTGTCTCTCAGTCTCTATGTCTCTCTCTGTCTCTCTCTATATATCTCTCTGACTAGCTCTGTCTCTCTCTGTGTCTCCCTTTGTCTCGCTCTCTATCTCTGTCTCTCTCTGTCTCTCTCTGTCACTCTCTCTCTCTCTGTCTCTCTCTGTCTCTCTATTTGTCTTTCTCTTTCTCTGTGTCTCTCTATGTCTCTCTTTATGTCTCTCTCACTCTCTCTCTGACTCTCTCTGTCTCTCTCTATGTCTCTCTCTATCCCTATCTCTGTCTAACTCTGTGTCTCTCTCTGTCTCTCTCTGTGTCTCTCTCTGTCTCTCTCTGTGTCTCTCACTGTCTCTCTCTGTCTGTCTCTCTCCGTCGCTCTCAGTCTCTCGCTATTTCTCTCTCTATACCTATCTCTGTCTTTCACTTTCTCTCTCTGTCTTTCTCTGTCTCTCTCTGTGTCTCTCTCTGTCTCTCTCTCTCTGTCTCTCTCTGTGTCTCTCTCTCTGTCAATCTCTGTGTCTCTGTCTCTCTCTTTCTCTCTCTCTGTCTCTCTCTCTGTCTCTCTCTGTCTCTCTCTCTGTATCTCTCTGTCTAGCTCTGTCTCTTGCTGTGTCTCTCTTTGTCTTGCTCTCTATCTCTGTCTTTCTCTGTCTCTCTCTGTGTCTCTCTGTCTCTCTCTCTGTATCTCTCTGTCTATCTCTGTCTCTCTCTGTGTCTCCCTTTATCTCGCTCTCTATCTCTGTCTTTCTCTGTCTCTCTCTGTCACTCTCTCTGTCTCTCTCTGTCTCTCTCTGTCTCTCTCTCTGTCTCTCTATTTCTCTCTCTGTGTCTCTCTCTGTCTCTCTTTATGTCTCTCTCACTCTCTCTATGTCTCTCTCTGTCTCTCTCTGTATCTCTCTGTGTCTCTCTCTGTCTCTCTTTGTGTCTCTCTCTGTCTCTCTCTCTGTCTCTCTCTGTCTCTCTCTGTCTCTCTCTTTGTCTCTCTCTGTCTCTCTCTTTGTCTCTGACTCTCTCTCTGTCTCTCTCTTGGTCTCTGACTCTCTCTCTGTCTATCTCTTTCTCTCTTGTGTCTCTCTGTGTCTCTCACTCTTTGTCTCTTTTCTGTCTCTGTCTGTCTCTCTCTCTGTCTCTCTCTGTCCCTCTCTCTTTCATTGTCTCTCTCTTTATTTCAATGTCTCACTTTGTCTCTCTCTATATCTCTCTTTGTCTCTCTCTCTCTGTCTCTCTCTGTCTCTCTCTGTCTCTCTCTGTCACTCTCTCTGTCTCTCTCTGTCTCTTTCTGTCTCTCTCTCTGTATCTCTTTATCTCTCTCTGTCTCTCTCTGTGTCTTTCTTTGTCTCTGTCTCTCTCTGTCTATCTCTCTGTCTCTCTCTGTCTCTCTCGATGTCTCTCTCTGTCTCTCTCTGTCTCCATCACTGTCTCTCTCTGTCTCACTCTCTCACTTTCTGTCTCTCTCACTCTCTCTATGTCTCTCTCTGTCTCTCTCTCTGTCTCTCTATATCCCTATCTCAGTCTCTCTCTGTCTCTCTTTCTGACTCTCTCACTCTCTCTCTGTCTCTCTCTGTCTCTCTCTTTGTCTCTGTCTCTCTCTCTGTCTCTCTCTGTGTCTCTCTCAGTCTCTCTATATTTCTCTCTGTCTCTTTCTCTGTCTCTCTCTGTCTCTCTCTGTGTCTTCCTTTGTCTCTGTCTCTCTCTGTCTCTCTCTCTGTTTCTCTCTGTCTCTCTCTGTGTCTCTCTCTGTCTCCCTCTGTCTCCATCACTGTCTCTCTCTGTCTCACTCTCTCACTTTCTGTCTCTCTCACTCTCTCTATGTATCTCTCTGTGTCTCTCTCTGTCTCTCTGTCTCTATCTCTGTCTCTTTCTGTCTCTCTCTCTGTCTCACTCAGTCTATCTCACTATGTCTCTGTCTCTCTTTCTGTCTCTCTCACTCTCTGTCTCTCTCTGTCTCTCTATATCTCTCTCTGTCTCTTTCTCTGAATCTCTCTGTCTATCTCTGTCTCTCTCTTTGTCTCTGTCTCTCTCTTCCTCTCTCTGTGTCTCTCTGTGTTTCTCTCTATCCCTATCTCTGTCTCTCTCGGTTTCACTCTGTCTCTCTCTGTCTCTCTCTGTGTCTCTCTCTTTGTCTTTCTCTTTCTCTCTCTGTGTCTCTCTCTGTCTCTCTTTATGTCTCTCTCACTCTCTCTATATCTCTCTCTGTCTCTCTCTATATTTCTCTATATCCCTATCTCTGTTTCTCTCTGTGTCTCTCTCTGTCTCTCTCTGTGTCTCTCTCTGTCTCTCTCTGTCTCTCTCTGTCTCTCTCTCTGTCTCTCTCTGTCTCTCTCTTTGTCTCTCTCTGTCTCTCTCTGTCTCTCTCTGTCTTTCTTTGTTTCTCTCTGTATTTCTATGTCTCTCTATTTCTCTCTCTCTATCTTTCTGTCTCTCTTTGTCTCTCTTTGTCTCTCTCTGTCTCTCTCTCTGTCTCTCTCTGTCTCTCTCTCTGTCGCTCTCTGTCTCTCTCTATGTCTCTCTCTATCCCTATCTCTGTCTCTCTCGGTTTCACTCTGTCTTTCTCTGTCTCTCTCTGTGTCTCTCTCTTTGTCTCTTTTTTGTCTCTGTCTGTTTCTCTCTCTGTCTCTCTCTGTCTCTCTCTGTCTTTCTTTGTTTCTCTCTGTATTTCTTTGTCTCTCTATTTCTCTCTCACTCTATCTTTCTGTCTCTCTGTCTCTCTGTGTCTATCTCTGTCTCTCTCTGTCTCTCTCTCTGTCTCTCTCTGTCTCTCTCTCTGTCGCTCTCTGTCTCTCTCTATGTCTCTCTCTATCCCTATCTCTGTCTCTCTCGGTTTCACTCTGTCTCTCTCTGTCTCTCTCTGTGTCTCTCTCTGTCTTTCTCTCTGTCTCTCTCTCTGTGTCTCTCTCTGTCTCTGTCTCTGTCTGTCTCTGTTTCTCTGTCTCTCTCTTTCTCTCTCTCTGTCTCTCTCTGTCTCTATCTATGTCTCTCTCTGTCTCTCTCTCTGTCTCTCCCTGTCTCTCTCTGTCTCTCTGTCTCTCAATGACTCTCTCTGTCTCTCTCTCTGTATCTCTCTGTCTAGCTCTGTCTCTCTCTCTGTCTCCCTGTGTCTCCCTATTTATCTCTGTCTCTCTCGGTTTCTCTCTCTGTCTCTCTCTGTCTCTCTCTGTATCTCTCTCTTTCGCTCTCTGTCTCTCTCTATGTCTCTCTCTATCCCTATCTCTGTCTCTCTCGGTCTCACTCTGTCTCTCTCTGTCTCTCTCTCTGTCTCTCTCTGTGTCTCTCTCTGTCTCACTCTCTCTGTCTCTCTCTCTGTGTCTCTCTCTGTTTCTCTCTGTCTGTCTCTGTGTCTCTGTCTCTCTCTTTCTCTCTCTCTGTCTCTCTCTGTCTCTCTCTCTGTCTCTCTCTATTTCTCTCTCTGTCTCTCCCTGTCTCTCTCTGTCTCTCTTTCTCTCTATGTCTCTCTCTGTCTCTCTCTGTATCTTTCTGTCTAGCTCTTTCTCACTCTGTGTCTCCCTGTGTCTCGCTCTTTATCTCTGTCTCCCTCTGTCTCTCTCTGTCTGTCTCTCTGTCTCTCTCTGTCTCTCTCTGTCTCTCTCTCTCTGTCTCTCTCTCTGTCACTCTCTTTCTCTCTCTGTGTCTCTCTCTGTCTCATTCTGTCTCTATCTCTGTCTCTATTTCTGTCTCACTCAGTCTATTTCAATCTCTCTCTGTGTCTCTCTGTCTCTCTGTCTCTCTTTCTGTCTCTCTCAGTCTCTCTATGTCTCTCTCTGTCTCTCATTATGTCTCTCTCTATCCCTATCTCTGTCTCTCTCTTCCTCTCTCTGTGTCTCTCTCTGTCTCTCTCTATGTCTCTCTTTCTCTTTCTGTCTCTCTCTGTCTCTCTCTGTCTCTTTCTGTCTCTCTCTGTCTCTCTCTGTTTCTCTCTTTTTCTCTCTCTGTCTCTCTCTGTCTCTCTCTCTTTCTCTCTATATCTCTCTCTGTATGTCTCTCTCTGTCTCTCTTTGTCTCTCTCTGTCTCTCTCTATGTCTCTCTATCTCTTTCTCTGTCTCTCTCTGTGTCTCTCTCTGTCTCTCTCTGTCTCTCTCTGTCTTTTTCTCTCTCCCTCTGTCTCTGTCTCTCTCTGTCTCTCTCTCTGTCTCTCTCTGTATTTCTCTGTCTCTCTCTCTGTCTCTCTCTGTCTCTCTCTGTCTCTCTCTTTGTCTCTCTCTGTCTCTCTCTTTGTCTCTGACTCTCTCTGTCTCTCTCTTTGTCTCTGACTCTCTCTCTGTCTATCTCTTCCTCTCTCTGTGTCTCTCTGTGTCTCTCTCTCTTTGTCTCTTTTCTGTCTCTGTATGTCTCTCTCTCTCTCTGTCTCTCTCTGTCCCTCTCTCTGTCTTTCATTCTCTCTCTCTTTATTTCAATGTCTCACTTTGTCTCTCTCTCTGTCTCTCTTTGTCTCTCTCTCTGTCTCTCTCTGTCTCTCTCTGTCACTCTCTCTGTCTCTCTCTGTCTCTTTCTGTCTCTCTCTCTGTATCTCTTTATCTCTCTCTGTCTCTCTCTGTGTCTTTCTTTGTCTCAGTCTCTCTCTGTCTATCTCTCTGTCTCTCTCTGTCTCTCTCTATGTCTCTCTCTGTCTCCATCACTGTCTCTCTCTGTCTCACTCTCTCACTTTCTGTCTCTCTCACTCTCTCTATGTCTCTCTCTGTCTCTCTCTCAGTCTCTCTATATCCCTATCTCAGTCTCTCTCTGTCTCTCTTTCTGACTCTCTCACTCTCTCTCTGTCTCTCTCTTTGTCTCTAACTCTCTCTCTGTCTCTCTCACTCTCTCTATGTCTCTCTCTGTCTCTCTCTGTCTCTCTCTGTCTCTCTCTGTCCCTCTCTCTGTCTTTCATTGTCTCTCTCTTTATTTCAATGTCTCACTATGTCTCTCTCTCTGTCTCTCTTTGTCTCTCTCTCTCTGTCTCTCTCTGTCTCTCTCTGTCTCTCTCTGTCTCTCTCTGAGTCTCTCTCTGTCTCTCCCTGTCTCTCTCTGTCTCTTTGTCTCTCTATGTCTCTCTCTGTCTCTTTCTGTCTCTCTCTGTCTCAATCTCTGTCTCTCTCTGTTTCTCTATTTGTCTCAATCTGTTTCTCTCTGTCTCTCTCTATATCTCTCTCTGTCTCTCTTTGTTTCTCTCTGTAGGTCTCTTTCTGTCTCTCTCTGTCGCTCTCTGTCTTTCTCTGTCTCGATCTGTCTCTCTCTCTTTGTCTCTTTTCTGTCTCTGTCTGTCTCTCTCTCTGTCTCTCTCTGTCTCTCTCTGTCTTTCTTTGTTTCTCTCTGTATTTCTATGTCTCTCTCTCTGTCTCTCTCTGTCTCTCTCTCTGTCACTCTCTGTCTCTCTCTATGTCTCTCTCTATCCCTATCTCTGTCTCTCTCGGTCTCTCTGTCTCTCTCTGTCTCTCTCTGTGTGTCTTTCTGTCTCTCTGTCTCTCTATGTATCTCTCTGTCTCTCTCTCTCTGTATCTCTCTGTGTAGCTCTGTCTCTCTCTGTGTCTCACTGTGTCTCTCTCTCTATCTCTGTCTCTTTCTCTCTCTCTCTTTCTCTCTCTGTCTCTCTCTGTCTCTCTCTTTCTCTCTGTCTCTCTCTCTCTCTGTCTCTCTCTCTGTCCCTCTCTGTGTCTCTCTCTGTCTCTCTCTGTCTCTATCTCTGTCTCTCTTTCTGTCTCTCTCACTCTCTCTATGTTTCTCTCTATGTCTCTCTATATCCCTTTCTCTGTCTCTCTCTGTATTTCTCTCTCTTTCTCTCTGTCTCTCTCTGTGTCTCTCTATGGCTCTCTCTCTAGGTCTCTCTCTGTGTCTCTCTGTGTCTCTCTCTCTTTCTCTCTGTGTCTCTCTCTGTCTCTTTCTGTCTCTCTCTGTGTCTCTCTCTGTGTCTCTCTGTCTCTATCCCTGTCTCTCTGTCTCTCTCTCTGTCTCTCCCTGTCTCTCTCTGTCTCTCTTTCTCTCTCTGTCCCTCTCTGTCTCTCTCTCTGTCTCTCTCTGTCTCTCTCTGTGTCTCTCTCTGTCTCTGTCTCTATCTCTGTCTCTCGCTGTCTCTCTCTCTGTCTCACTCAGTCTATCTCACTCTGTCTCTGTCTCTCTCTGTGTCTCTCTCTGTCTCTCTTTCTGTCTGTCTCACTCTCTGTATGTCTTTCTCTGTCTCTCTCTATGTCTCTCTCTATACCTTTCTCTGTCTCTCTCTTCCTCTCTGTGTCTCTCTCTGTCTCTCTCTGTCTCTCTCTCTGTCTCTCTCTGTGTCTCTCTCTGTCAATCTCTGTGTCTCTGTCTCTCTCTTTCTCTCTCTCTCTCTCTGTCTCTCTCTCTGTCTTTCTCTGTCTCTCTCTCTGTCTCTACATGTCTCATTCTGTCTCTCAGTCTCTCTATGTCTCTCTCTGTATCTCTCTCTGTATCTCTCTGTCTAGCTCTGTCTCTCTCTGTGTCTCTCTCTGTCTCTCTCTGTGTCTCTCTCTGTCTCTCTCTGTCTCCATCACTGTCTCTCTCTGTCTCACTCTCTCACTTTCTGTCTCTCTCACTCTCTCTATGTATCTCTCTGTCTCTCTCTGTCTCTCTCTCTCTGTATCTCTCTGTCTCTCTCTGTCTCTCTCTGTGTCTTTCTTTGTCTCTGTCTCTCTCTGTCTCTCTCTCTGTCTCTCTCTGTCTCTCTCTGTGTCTCTCTCTGTCTCCCTCTGTCTCCATCACTGTCTCTCTCTGTCTCACTCTCTCACTTTCTGTCTCTCTCACTCTCTCTATGTATCTCTCTGTGTCTCTCTCTGTCTCTCTGTCTCTATCTCTGTCTCTTTCTGTCTCTCTCTCTGTCTCACTCAGTCTATCTCACTATGTCTCTGACTCTCTCTGTCTCTCTCTATGTCTCTCTCTATCCCTATCTCTGTCTCTCTCTGTCTCTCTTTCTGTCTCTCTCACTCTCTGTCTCTCTCTGTCTCTCTATATCTCTCTCTGTCTCTTTCTCTGAATCTCTCTGTCTCTCTCTGTCTCTCTCTTTGTCTCTGTCTCTCTCTCTGTCTCTCTCTTCCTCTCTCTGTGTCTCTCTGTGTTTCTCTGTGTCTCTCTCTCTGTCTCTCTCTGTCTCTCTCTCTGTCTCTCTCTTTGTCTTTCTCTTTCTCTCACTGTGTCTCTCTCTGTCTCTCTTTATGTCTCTCTCACTCTCTATGTCTCTCTCTGTCTCTCTCTATATCTCTCTCTATCCCTATCTCTGTCTCTCTCTGTCTCTCTCTGTGTCTCTCTCTGTCTCTCTTTGTGTCTCTCTTTGTCTCTCTCTGTGTCTCTCTCTGTGTCTCTCTCTGTCTCTCTCTGTCTCTCTGTCTGTCTCTCTCTGTCTCTCTCTTTGTCTCTCTCTGTCTCTCTCTGTCTCTCTCTGTCTTTCTTTGTTTCTCTCTGTATTTCTATGTCTCTCTATTTCTCTCTTTCTCTATCTTTCTGTCTCTCTTTGTCTCTCTTTGTCTCTCTCTGTCTCTCTCTCTGTCTCTCTCTGTCTCCCTCTCTGTCGCTCTCTGTCTCTCTCTATGTCTCTCTCTATCCCTATCTCTGTCTCTCACGGTTTCACTCTGTCTTTCTCTGTCTCTCTCTGTCTCTCTCTGTCTCTCTCTCTGTCTCTCTCTGTCTCTCTCTTTGTCTCTCTCTGTCTCTCTCTGTCTCTCTCTGTCTTTCTTTGTTTCTCTCTGTATTTCTATGTCTCTCTATTTCTCTCTCTCTATCTTTCTGTCTCTCTGTCTTTCTCTGTGTCTATCTCTGTCTCTCTCTGTCTCTCTCTCTGTCTCTCTCTGTCTCTCTCTCTGTCGCTCTCTGTCTCTCTCTATGTCTCTTTCTATCCCTATCTCTGTCTCTCTCGGTTTCACTCTGTCTCTCTCTCTGTCTCTCTCTGTGTCTCTCTCTGTCTTTCTCTCTGTCTCTCTCTCTGTGTCTCTCTCTGTCTCTGTCTCTGTCTGTCTCTGTGTCTCTGTCTCTCTCTTTCTCTCTCTCTGTCTCTCTCTGTCTCTATCTCTGTCTCTGTCTCTCTCTCTGTCTCTCCCTGTCTCTCTCTGTCTCTCTGTCTCTCAATGACTCTCTCTGTCTCTCTCTCTGTATCTCTCTGTCTAGCTCTGTCTCTCTCTCTGTCTCCCTGTGTCTCCCTATTTATCTCTGTCTCTCTCGGTTTCTCTCTCTGTCTCTCTCTGTCTCTCTCTGTCTCTCTCTCTTTCGCTCTCTGTCTCTCTCTATGTCTCTCTCTATCCCTATCTCTGTCTCTCTCTGTCTCTCTTTCTGTCTCTCTCACTCTCTGTCACTCTCTGTCTCTCTATATCACTCTCTGTCTCTTTCTCTGAATCTCTCTGTCTATCTCTGTCTCTCTCTTTGTCTCTGTCTCTCTCTTCCTCTCTCTGTGTCTCTCTGTGTTTCTCTGTGTCTCTCTCTCTATCTCTCTCTGTCTCTCTCTCTGTCTCTCTCTTTGTCTTTCTCTTTCTCTCTCTGTGTCTCTCTCTGTCTCTCTTTATGTCTCTCTCACTCTCTCTATGTCTCTCTCTGTCTCTCACTATATCTCTCTCTATCCCTATCTCTGTCTCTCTCTGTCTCTCTCTGTGTCTCTCTCTGTCTCTCTCTGTGTCTCTCTCTGTCTCTCTCTGTGTCTCTCTCTGTCTCTCTCTGTCTCTCTCTGTCTCTCTCTGTCTCTCTCTCTGTCTCTCTCTGTCTCTCTCTTTGTCTCTCTCTGTCTCTCTCTGTCTCTCTCTGTCTCTCTCTGTCTTTCTTTGTTTCTCTCTGTATTTCTATGTCTCTCTATTTCTCTCTCTCTATCTTTCTGTCTCTCTATTTCTCTATTTGTCTCTCTCTGTCTCTCTCTGTCTCTCTCTGTCTCTCTCTCTGTCGCTCTCTGTCTCTCTCTATGTCTCTCTCTATCCCTATCTCTGTCTCTCTCGGTTTCACTCTGTCTTTCTCTGTCTCTCTCTGTCTCTCTCTCTTTGTCTCTTTTCTGTCTCTGTCTGTTTCTCTCTCTGTCTCTCTCTGTCTCTCTCTGTCTTTCTTTGTTTCTCTCTGTATTTCTATGTCTCTCTATTTCTCTCTCTCTATCTTTCTGTCTCTCTGTCTCTCTGTCTCTCTGTGTCTATCTCTGTCTCTCTCTGTCTCTCTCTCTGTCTCTCTCTGTCTCTCTCTCTGTCGCTCTCTGTCTCTCTCTATGTCTCTCTCTATCCCTATCTCTGTCTCTCTCGGTTTCACTCTGTCTCTCTCTGTGTCTCTCTCTGTCTCTCTCTCTCTGTCTCTCTCTCTGTGTCTCTCTCTGTTTCTCTCTGTCTGTCTCTGTGTCTCTGTCTCTCTCTTTCTCTCTCTCTGTCTCTCCCTCTGTCTCTTTCTGTCTCTCTCTCTGTCTCTCCCTGTCTCTCTCTGTCTCTCTTTCTCTCTATGTCTCTCTCTGTCTCTCTCTCTGTATCTTTCTGTCTAGCTCTTTCTCACTCTGTGTCTCCCTGTGTCTCGCTCTTTATCTCTGTCTCCCTCTGTCTCTCTCTGTCTCTCTCTTTCTCTCTCTCTGTCTCTCTCTCTCTGTCTCTCTCTCTGTCCCTCTCTGTGTCTCTCTCAGTCTCTCTCTGTCTCTATCTCTGTCTCTCTTTCTGTCTCTCTCACTCTCTCTATGTTTCTCTCTATGTCTCTCTATATCCCTTTCTCTGTCTCTCTCTGTATTTCTCTCTCTTTCTCTCTGTCTCTCTCTGTGTCTCTCTATGGCTCTCTCTCTAGGTCTCTCTCTGTGTCTCTCTGTGTCTCTCTCTCTTTCTCTCTGTGTCTCTCTCTGTCTCTTTCTGTCTCTCTCTGTGTCTCTCTCTGTGTCTCTCTGTCTCTATCTCTGTCTCTCTGTCTCTCTCTCTGTCTCTCCCTGTCTCTCTCTGTCTCTCTTTCTCTCTCTGTCCCTCTCTGTCTCTCTCTCTTTGTCTCTCTCTGTGTCTCTCTCTGTCTCTGTCTCTCTCTCTGTCTCACTCAGTCTATCTCACTCTGTCTCTGTCTCTCTCTGTTTCTCTCTCTGTCTCTCTTTCTGTCTGTCTCACTCTCTGTATGTCTTTCTCTGTTTCTCTCTATGTCTCTCTCTATACCTATCACTGTCTCTCTCTTCCTCTCTCTGTGTCTCTCTCTGTCTCTCTCTGTATCTCTCTGTCTCTCTCTGTGTCTCTCTCTGTCTCCCTCTTTCTCCATCACTGTCTCTCTCTGTCTCACTCTCTCACTTTCTGTCTCTCTCACTCTCTCTATGTATCTCTCTGTGTCTCTCTCTGTCTCTCTGTCTCTATCTCTGTCTCTTTCTGTCTCTCTCTCTGTCTCACTCAGTCTATCTCACTATGTCTCTGTCTCTCTCTGTCTCTCTCTATGTCTCTCTCTATCCCTATCTCTGTCTCTCTCTGTCTCTCTTTCTGTCTCTCTCACTCTCTGTCTCTCTCTGTCTCTCTATATCTCTCTCTGTCTCTTTCTCTGAATCTCTCTGTCTCTCTCTGTCTCTCTCTTTGTCTCTGTCTCTCTCTCAGTCTCTCTCTTCCTCTCTCTGTGTCTCTCTGTGTTTCTCTGTGTCTCTCTCTCTGTCTCTCTCTGTCTCTCTCTGTCTCTCTCTCTGTCTCTCTCTTTGTCTTTCTCTTTCTCTCTCTGTGTCTCTCTCTGTCTCTCTTTATGTCTCTCTCACTCTCTATGTCTCTCTCTGTCTCTCTCTATATCTCTCTCTATCCCTATCTCTTCTCTCTCTGTCTCTCTCTGTGTCTCTCTCTGTCTCTCTCTGTGTCTCTCTCTGTCTCTCTCTGTGTCTCTCTCTGTGTCTCTCTCTGTCTCTCTCTGTCTCTCTCTCTGTCTCTCTCTGTCTCTCTCTTTGTCTCGCTCTGTCTCTCTCTGTCTCTCTCTGTCTCTCTCCCTGTCTCTCTCTTTGTCTTTCTCTTTCTCTCTCTGTGTCTCTCTCTGTCTCTCTTTATGTCTCTCTCACTCTCTATGTCTCTCTCTGTCTCTCTCTATATCTCTCTCTATCCCTATCTCTGTCTCTCTCTGTCTCTCTCTGTGTCTCTCTCTGTCTCTCTCTGTGTCTCTCTCTGTCTCTCTCTGTGTCTCTCTCTGTGTCTCTCTCTGTCTCTCTCTGTCTCTCTCTCTGTCTCTCTCTGTCTCTCTCTTTGTCTCGCTCTGTCTCTCTCTGTCTCTCTCTGTCTTTCTTTGTTTCTCTCTGTATTTCTATGTCTCTCTATTTCTCTCTCTCTATCTTTCTGTCTCTCTTTGTCTCTCTTTGTCTCTCTCTGTCTCTCTCTCTGTCTCTCTCTGTCTCCCTCTCTGTCGCTCTCTGTCTCTCTCTATGTCTCTCTCTATCCCTATCTCTGTCTCTCTCGGTTTCACTCTGTCTTTCTCTGTCTCTCTCACTTTGTCTCTTTTCTGTCTCTGTCTGTTTCTCTCTCTGTCTCTCTCTGTCTCACTCTGTCTTTCTTTGTTTCTCTCTGTATTTCTATGTCTCTCTATTTCTCTCTCTCTATCTTTCTGTCTCTCTGTCTCTCTCTGTGTCTATCTCTGTCTCTCTCTGTCTCTCTCTCTGTCTCTCTTTGTCTCTCTCTGTCGCTCTCTGTCTCTCTCTATGTCTCTCTCTATCCCTATCACTGTCTCTCTCGGTTTCACTCTGTCTCTCTCTGTCTCTCTCTGTGTCTCTCTCTGTCTTTCTCTCTGTCTCTCTCTCTGTGTCTCTCTCTGTCTCTGTCTCTGTCTGTCTCTGTGTCTCTGTCTCTCTCTTTCTCTCTCTCTGTCTCTCTCTGTCTCTATCTATGTCTCTCTCTGTCTCTCTCTCTGTCTCTCCCTGTCTCTCTCTGTCTCTCTGTCTCTCAATGACTCTCTCTGTCTCTCTCTCTGTCTCTCCCTGTCTCTCTCTGTCTCTCTGTCTCTCAATGACTCTCTCTGTCTCTCTCTCTGTATCTCTCTGTCTAGCTCTGTCTCTCTCTCTGTCTCCCTGTGTCTCCCTATTTATCTCTGTCTCTCTCTGTGTCTCTCTCTGTCTCTCTCTGTCTCTCTCTCTGTGTCTCTCTGTCTCTCTCTTTGTCTCTCTCTGTCTCTCTCTGTCTTTCTTTGTTTCTCTCTGTATTTCTATGTCTCTCTATTTCTCTCTCTCTATCTTTCTGTCTCTCTTTGTCTCCCTTTGTCTCTCTCTGTCTCTCTCTCTGTCTCTCTCTGTCTCCCTCTCTGTCGCTCTCTGTCTCTCTCTATGTCTCTCTCTATCCCTATCTGTGTCTCTCTCGGTTTCACTCTGTCTTTCTCTGTCTCTCTCACTTTGTCTCTTTTCTGTCTCTGTCTGTTTCTCTCTCTGTCTCTCTCTGTCTCACTCTGTCTTTCTTTGTTTCTCTCTGTATTTCTATGTCTCTCTATTTCTCTCTCTCTCTATCTTTCTGTCTCTCTGTCTCTCTCTGTGTCTATCTCTGTCTCTCTCTGTCTCTCTCTCTGTCTCTCTTTGTCTCTCTCTGTCGCTCTCTGTCTCTCTCTATGTCTCTCTCTATCCCTATCTCTGTCTCTCTCGGTCTCACTCTGTGTCTCTCTGTCTCTCTCTGTGTCTTTCTCTGTCTCTCTCTCTCTGTCTCTCTCTCTGTGTCTCTCTCTGTTTCTCTCTGTCTGTCTCTGTGTCTCTGTCTCTCTCTTTCTCTCTCTCTGTCTCTCTCTGTCTCTCTCTCTGTCTCTTTCTGTCTCTCTCTCTGTCTCTCCCTGTCTCTCTCTGTCTCTCTTTCTCTCTATGTCTCTCTCTGTCTCTCTCTCTGTATCTTTCTGTCTAGCTCTTTCTCACTCTGTGTCTCCCTGTGTCTCGCTCTTTATCTCTGTCTCCCTCTGTCTCTCTCTGTCTCTCTCTCTGTCTCTCTCTGTCTCTCTCTCTGTCTCTCTCTCTGTCTCTCTCTTTCTCTCTCTGTGTCTCTCTCTGTCTCATTCTGTCTCTATCATTGTCTCTATTTCTGTCTCACTCAGTCTATTTCACTCTCTCTCTGTGTCTCTCTGTCTCTCTTTCTGTCTCTCTCACTCTCTCTATGTCTCTCTCTGTCTCTCATTATGTCTCTCTCTATCCCTATCTCTGTCTCTCTCTTCCTCTCTCTGTGTCTCTCTCTGTCTCTCTCTATGTCTCTCTTTCTCTTTCTGTCTCTCTCTGTCTCTCTCTGTCTCTTTCTGTCTCTCTCTGTCTCTCTCTGTTTCTCTCTTTTTCTCTCTCTGTCTCTCTCTGTCTCTCTCTCTTTCTCTCTATATCTCTCTCTGTATGTGTCTCTCTGTCTCTCTTTGTCTCTCTCTGTCTCTCTCTGTCTCTCTCTATGTCTCTCTGTCTCTTTCTCTGTCTCTCTCTGTGTCTCTCTCTGTCTCTCTCTGTCTCTCTCTGTCTCTTTCTCTCTCCCTCTGTCTCTGTCTCTCTCTGTCTCTCTCTCTGTCTCTCTCTGTTACTATTTTTGTCTCTCTCTGTCTCTCTCTGTCTCTCTCTGTGTCTCTCTCTGTCTCTCTATATCTCTCTCTGTATTTCTCTCTCTGTCTCTCTCTGTCTCTTTCTGTGTCTCTCTCTGTCTCTCTCTGTCTCTATCTCTGTCTCTCTCTGTCTCTCTCTCTGTCTCACTCAGTCTATCTCACTCTGTCTCTGTCTCTCTCTGTCTCTCTCTCTTTCTCTCTTTCTGTCTCTCTCATTCTCTCTATGTCTCTCTCTATGGCTCTCTCTATCCCTATCTCTTTCTCTCTATGTCACTCTTTCTGTCTCTCTCACTCTCTCTCTGTCTCTCTCTGCCTCTATCTTTGCCTCTGTCTCTCTCTGTGTATCTCTCTGTGTCTCTCTCTGTCTCTCTATATCTCTCTCTGTCTCTTTCTCTGTTTCTCTCTGTCTCTCTGTCTCTCTCTCTGTCTCTCTCTTTATCTCTGTCTCTCTGTCTCTCTGTCTCTCTCTTCCTCTCTCTGTGTCTCTCTGTTTCTCTCTCTGTCTCTTTCTGTCTCTCTCTGTCTCTCTCTGTCTCTTTCTGTCACTGTCTCTCTCTCTGTCTCTCTCTGTTTCTCTCTCTGTTCTCTCTCTGTATCTCTCTGCCTCTCTCTATATCTCTCTGTCTCTCTCTGTCGCTCTCTGTCTTTCTTTGTCTCTCTCAGTCTCTCTCTCTTTGTCTCTTTTCTGTCTCTGTCTGTATCTGTCTGTCTCTCTCTGTCTCTCTCTCTGTCTTTCTTTGTCCCTCTCTATTTCTATGTCTCTCTACGTCTCTCTCTGTCTCTGTCTGCTCTCTTTGTCTCTCTCTGTCTCTCTCTATGTCTCTTTATATCCCTATCTCTGTCTCTCTCTGTCTCTCTCTGTGTCTCTCTTTCTCTCTCTCTCTGTCTCTCTCTGTGTCTCTCTCTCTGTCAATCTCTGTGTCTCTGTCTCTCTGTTTCTCTCTCTCTGTCTCTCTCTGTCTCTCTCTCTGTCTCTCTCTGTCTCTCCCTGTATAATTCTGTCTCTCAGTCTCTATGTCTCTCTCTGTCTCTCTCTCTGTATCTCTCTGTCTAGCTCTGTCTCTCTCTGTGTCTCCCTTTGTCTCGCTCTCTATCTCTGTCTCTCTCTGTCTCTCTCTGTCACTCTCTCTTTCTGTCTCTCTCTGTCTCTCTCTCTGTCTCTCTATTTGTCTTTCTCGTTCTCTGTGTCTCTCTCTGTCTCTCTTTATGTCTCTCTCACTCTCTCTCTGTCTTTCTCTCTCTCTGTCTCTCTCTGTCACTCTCTCTGTCTCTCTCTGTCTCTTTCTGTCTCTCTCTCTGTATCTCTTTATCTCTCTCTGTCTCTCTCTGTGTCTTTCTTTTCTCTGTCTCTCTCTGTCTATCTTTCTGTCTCTCTCTGTCTCTCTCTATGTCTCTCTCTGTCTCTCTCTGTCTCCATCACTGTCTCTCTCTGTCTCACTCTCTCACTTTCTGTCTCTCTCACTCTCTCTATGTCTCTCTCTGTCTCTCTCTCTGTCTCTCTATATCCCTATCTCAGTCTCTCTCTGTCTCTCTTTCTGACTCTCTCACTCTCTCTCTGTCTCTTTCTTTGTCTCTGTCTCTCTCTCTGTCTCTCTCTGTGTCTCTCTCTGTCTCTCTATATCTCTCTCTCTTTCTCTGTCTCTCTCTGTCTCTCTCTTTGTCTCTGACTCTCTCTCTGTCTCTCTCACTCTCTCTATGTCTCTCTCTGTCTCTCTCTGTGTCTCTCTCTGTTTCTCTCTGTCCCTCTCTCTGTCTTTCATTGTCTCTCTCTTTATTTCAATGTCTCACTATGTCTCTCTCTATGTCTCTCTTTGTCTCTGTCTCTCTCTGTCTCTCTCTGTCTCTCTCTGTCTCTCTCTGTCTCTCTCTGTCTCTCTCTGTGTCTCTCTCTGTCTCTCCCTGTTTCTCTCTGTCTCTTTGTCTCTCTATGTCTCTCTCTGTCGCTTTCTGTCTCTCTCTGTCTCAATCTCTGTCTCTCTCTGTTTCTCTATTCGTCTCAATCTGTTTCTCTCTGTCTCTCTCTATATCTCTCTCTTTCTCTCTTTGTTTCTCTCTGTAGGTCTCTTTCTGTCTCTCTCTGTCGCTCTCTGTCTTTCTCTGTCTTGATCTGTCTCTCTCTCTTTGTCTCTTTTCTGTCTCTGTCTGTCTCTCTCTCTGTCTCTCTCTGTCTTTCTTTGTTTCTCTCTGTATTTCTATGTCTCTCTCTCTCTGTCTCTCTCTGTCTCTCTCTCTGTCACTCTCTGTCTCTCTCTATGTCTCTCTCTATCCCTATCTCTGTCTCTCTCGGTCTCTCTGTCTCTCTCTGTCTCTCTCTGTGTGTCTCTCTGTCTCTCTATGTATCTCTCTGTCTCTCTCTCTGTATCTCTCTGTGTAGCTCTGTCTCTCTCTGTGTCTCACTGTGTCTCCCTCTCTATCTCTGTCTCTTTCTCTCTCTCTCTTTCTCTCTCTGTCTCTCTCTGTCTCTCTCTTTCTCTCTCTCTGTCTCTCTCTCTCTCTGTCTCTCTCTCTGTCCCTCTCTGTGTCTCTCTCTGTCTCTCTCTGTCTCTATCTCTGTCTCTCTTTCTGTCTCTCTCACTCTCTCTATGTTTCTCTCTATGTCTCTCTATATCCCTTTCTCTGTCTCTCTCTGTATTTCTCTCTCTTTCTCTCTGTCTCTCTCTGTGTCTCTCTATGGCTCTCTCTCTAGGTCTCTCTCTGTGTCTCTCTGTGTCTCTCTCTGTGTCTCTCTGTGTCTCTCTCTGTCTCTTTCTGTCTCTCTCTGTGTCTCTCTCTGTGTCTCTCTGTCTCTATCTCTGTCTCTCTGTCTCTCTCTCTGTCTCTCCCTGTCTCTCTCTGTCTCTCTTTCTCTCTCTGTCCCTCTCTGTCTCTCTCTCTGTCTCTCTCTGTCTCTCTCTGTGTCTCTCTCTGTCTCTGTCTCTATCTCTGTCTCTCGCTGTCTCTCTCTCTGTCTCACTCAGTCTATCTCACTCTGTCTCTGTCTCTCTCTGTCTCTCTCTCTGTCTCTCTTTCTGTCTGTCTCACTCTCTCTATGTCTTTCTCTGTCTCTCTCTATACCTATCACTGTCTCTCTCTGTCTTTCTTTCTGTCACTCTCACTGTCTCTTTCTGTCTCTCTATATCTCCCTGTCTCTTTCTTTGTCTCTCTCTTTGTCTCTGTCTCTCTCTCTGTCTCTCTCTCTGTCTCTCTCTGTGTCTCTCTCTGTCTCTCTCTGTCTCTCTCTCTGTATCTCTCTGTCTCTCTCTGTCTCTCTCTGTGTCTTTCTTTGTCTCTCTCTCTCTCTGTCTCTCTCTGTCTCTCTCTGTCTCTCTCTGTGTCTCTCTCTGTCTCCCTCTGTCTCCATCACTGTCTCTCTCTGTCTCACTCTCTCACTTTCTGTCTCTCTCACTCTCTCTATGTATCTCTCTGTGTCTCTCTCTGTCTCTCTGTCTCTATCTCTGTCTCTTTCTGTCTCTCTCTGTCTCACTCAGTCTATCTCACTATGTCTCTGTCTCTCTATGTCTCTCTCTATGTCTCACTCTATCCCTATCTCTGTCTCTCTCTGTCTCACTCTCTCACTTTCTGTCTCTCTCACTCTCTGTCTCTCTCTGTCTCTCTATATCTCTCTCTGTCTCTTTCTCTGAATCTCTCTGTCTCTCTCTGTCTCTCTCTTTGTCTCTGTCTCACTCTCTCTGTCTCTCTCTTCCTCTCTCTGTGTCTCTCTGTGTTTCTCTGTGTCTCTCTCTCTCTCTGTCTCTCTCTGTCTCTCTCTCTGTCTCTCTCTTTGTCTTTCTCTTTCTCTCTCTTTGTCTCTCTCTGTCTCTCTTTATGTCTCTCTCACTCTCTCTATGTCTCCCTCTGTCTCTCTCTATATCTCTCTCTATACCTATCTCTGTCTCTCTCTGTTTCTCTCTGTGTCTCTCTCTGTCTCTCTCTGTGTCTCTCTCTGTCTCTCTCTGTGTCTCTCTCTGTCTCTCTCTGTGTCTCTCTCTGTCTCTCTCTCTGTCTCTCTCGGTCTCTCTCTTTGTCTCTCTCTGTCTCTCTTTGTCTCTATCTCTGTCTCTCTCTGTCTCTCTCTTTGTCTCTCCCTGTCTCTCTCTGTCTCTCTCTGTCTCTCTCTCTGTATCTCTTTATCTCTCTCTGTCTCTCTCTGTGTCTTTCTTTGTCTCTGTCTCTCTCTGTCTATCTCTCTGTCTCTCTCTATGTCTCTCTCTGTCTCTCTCTGTCTCCATCACTGTCTCTCTCTGTCTCACTCTCTCACTTTCTGTCTCTCTCACTCTCTCTATGTCTCTCTCTGTCTCTCTCTCTGTCTCTCTATATCCCTATCTCAGTCTCTCTCTGTCTCTCTTTCTGACTCTCTCACTCTCTCTCTGTCTCTCTCTGTCTCTCTCTCTGTCTCTCTCTGTGTCTCTCTCTGTCTCTCTATATTTCTCTCTGTCTCTTTCTCTGTCTCTCTCTGTCTCTCTCTTTGTCTCTAACTCTCTCTCTGTCTCTCTCACTCTCTCTATGTCTCTCTCTGTCTCTCTCTGTGTCTCTCTCTGTCTCTCTCTGTCCTTCTCTCTGTCTTTCATTGTCTCTCTCATTATTTCAATGTCTCACTATGTCTCTCTCTCTGTCTCTCTTTGTCTCTCTCTCTCTCTGTCTCTCTCTGTCTCTCTCTGTCTCTCTCTGTGTCTCTCTCTGTCTCTCCCTGTCTCTCTCTGTATCTTTGTCTCTCTCTGTCTCTCTCTGTCTCTTTCTGTCTCTCTCTGTCTCAATCTCTGTCTCTCTCTGTTTCTCTATTTGTCTCAATCTGTTTCTCTCTGTCTCTCTCTATATCTCTCTCTGTCTCTCTTTGTTTCTCTCTGTAGGTCTTTTTCTGTCTCTCTCTGTCGCTCTCTGTCTTTCTCTGTCTCGATCTGTCTCTCTCTCTTTGTCTCTTTTCTGTCTCTGTCTGTCTCTCTCTCTGTCTCTCTCTGTCTCTCTCTGTCTTTCTTTGTTTCTCTCTGTATTTCTATGTCTCTCTCTCTTTCTCTCTCTGTCTCTCTCTCTGTCACTCTCTGTCTCTCTCTATGTCTCTCTCTATCCCTATCTCTGTCTCTCTCGGTCTCTCTGTCTCTCTCTGTCTCTCTCTGTGTGTCTCTCTGTCTCTCTGTCTCTTTCTCTGTCTCTCTCTGTGTCTCTCTCTGTCTCTCTCTGTCTCTCTCTGTCTCTCTCTGTCTTTCTTTGTTTCTATCTGTATTTCTATGTCTCTCTATTTCTCTCTCTCTATCTTTCTGTCTCTCTTTGTCTCTCTTTGTCTCTCTCTGTCTCTCTCTCTGTCTCTCTCTGTCTCCCTCTCTGTCGCTCTCTGTCTCTCTCTATGTCTCTCTCTATCCCTATCTCTGTCTCTCTCGGTTTCACTCTGTCTTTCTCTGTCTCTCTCACTTTGTCTCTTTTCTGTCTCTGTCTGTTTCTCTCTCTGTCTCTCTCTGTCTCACTCTGTCTTTCTTTGTTTCTCTCTGTATTTCTATGTCTCTCTATTTCTCTCTCTCTCTATCTTTCTGTCTCTCTGTCTCTCTCTGTGTCTATCTCTGTCTCTCTCTGTCTCTCTCTCTGTCTCTCTTTGTCTCTCTCTGTCGCTCTCTGTCTCTCTCTATGTCTCTCTCTATCCCTATCTCTGTCTCTCTCGGTCTCACTCTGTGTCTCTCTGTCTCTCTCTGTGTCTCTCTCTGTCTCTCTCTCTCTGTCTCTCTCTCTGTGTCTCTCTCTGTTTCTCTCTGTCTGTCTCTGTGTCTCTGTCTCTCTCTTTCTCTCTCTCTGTCTCTCTCTGTCTCTCTCTCTGTCTCTTTCTGTCTCTCTCTCTGTCTCTCCCTGTCTCTCTCTGTCTCTCTTTCTCTCTATGTCTCTCTCTGTCTCTCTCTCTGTATCTTTCTGTCTAGCTCTTTCTCACTCTGTGTCTCCCTGTGTCTCGCTCTTTATCTCTGTCTCCCTCTGTCTCTCTCTGTCTCTCTCTCTGTCTCTCTCTGTCTCTCTCTCTGTCTCTCTCTCTGTCTCTCTCTTTCTCTCTCTGTGTCTCTCTCTGTCTCATTCTGTCTCTATCATTGTCTCTATTTCTGTCTCACTCAGTCTATTTCACTCTCTCTGTGTGTCTCTCTGTCTCTCTTTCTGTCTCTCTCACTCTCTCTATGTCTCTCTCTGTCTCTCATTATGTCTCTCTCTATCCCTATCTCTGTCTCTCTCTTCCTCTCTCTGTGTCTCTCTCTGTCTCTCTCTATGTCTCTCTTTCTCTTTCTGTCTCTCTCTGTCTCTCTCTGTCTCTTTCTGTCTCTCTCTGTTTCTCTCTTTTTCATTCTCTGTCTCTCTCTGTCTCTCTCTCTTTCTCTCTATATCTCTCTCTGTATGTGTCTCTCTGTCTCTCTTTGTCTCTCTCTGTCTCTCTCTGTCTCTCTCTATGTCTCTCTGTCTCTTTCTCTGTCTCTCTCTGTGTCTCTCTCTGTCTCTCTCTGTCTCTCTCTGTCTCTTTCTCTCTCCCTCTGTCTCTGTCTCTCTCTGTCTCTCTCTCTGTCTCTCTCTGTTACTATTTTTGTCTCTCTCTGTCTCTCTCTGTCTCTCTCTGTGTCTCTCTCTGTCTCTCTATATCTCTCTCTGTATTTCTCTCTCTGTCTCTCTCTGTCTCTTTCTGTGTCTCTCTCTGTCTCTCTCTGTCTCTATCTCTGTCTCTCTCTGTCTCTCTCTCTGTCTCACTCAGTCTATCTCACTCTGTCTCTGTCTCTCTCTGTCTCTCTCTCTTTCTCTCTTTCTGTCTCTCTCATTCTCTCTATGTCTCTCTCTATGGCTCTCTCTATCCCTATCTCTGTCTCTCTATGTCACTCTTTCTGTCTCTCTCACTCTCTCTCTGTCTCTCTCTGCCTCTATCTTTGCCTCTGTCTCTCTCTGTGTATCTCTCTGTGTCTCTCTCTGTCTCTCTATATCTCTCTCTGTCTCTTTCTCTGTTTCTCTCTGTCTCTCTGTCTCTCTCTCTGTCTCTCTCTTTATCTCTGTCTCTCTGTCTCTCTGTCTCTCTCTTCCTCTCTCTGTGTCTCTCTGTTTCTCTCTCTGTCTCTTTCTGTCTCTCTCTGTCTCTCTCTGTCTCTTTCTGTCACTGTCTCTCTCTCTGTCTCTCTCTGTTTCTCTCTCTGTTCTCTCTCTGTATCTCTCTGCCTCTCTCTATATCTCTCTGTCTCTCTCTGTCGCTCTCTGTCTTTCTTTGTCTCTCTCAGTCTCTCTCTCTTTGTCTCTTTTCTGTCTCTGTCTGTATCTGTCTGTCTGTCTCTGTCTCTCTCTCTGTCTTTCTTTGTCCCTCTCTATTTCTATGTCTCTCTACGTCTCTCTCTGTCTCTGTCTGCTCTCTTTGTCTCTCTCTGTCTCTCTCTGTCTGTCTCTCTCCATCGCTCTCTGTCTCTCTCTATGTCTCTTTATATCCCTATCTCTGTCTCTCTCTGTCTCTCTCTGTGTCTCTCTTGCTCTCTCTCTCTGTCTCTCTCTGTCTCTCTCTCTCTGTCAATCTCTGTGTCTCTGTCTCTCTGTTTCTCTCTCTCTGTCTCTCTCTGTCTCTCTCTCTGTCTCTCTCTGTCTCTCCCTGTATAATTCTGTCTCTCAGTCTCTATGTCTCTCTCTGTCTCTCTCTCTGTATCTCTCTGTCTAGCTCTGTCTCTCTCTGTGTCTCCCTTTGTCTCGCTCTCTATCTCTGTCTTTCTCTGTCTCTCTCTGTCACTCTCTGTCTCTCTCTGTCTCTCTCTGTCTCTCTCTCTGTCTCTCTCTTTGTCTCTCTCTTTGTCTCTCTGTGTCTCTCTCTGTCTCTCTTTATGTCTCTCTCACTCTCTCTATGTCACTCTCTGTCTCTCTCTGTCTCTCTCTGTGTCTCTCTCTGTCTCTCTCTGTGTCTCTCTGTGTCTCTCTCTGTGTCTCTCTCTGTCTCTCTCTGTCTCTCTCTGTCTCTCTCTCTGTCTCTCTCTGTCTCTCTCATTGTCTCTCTCTGTCTCTCTCTTTGTCTCTGACTCTCTCTCTGTCTCTCTCTTTGTCTCTGACTCTCTCTCTGTCTATCTCTTCCTCTCTCTGTGTCTCTCTGTGTCTCTCTCTTTGTCTCTTTTCTGTCTCTGTCTGTCTCTCTCTCTGTCTCTCTCTGTCCCTCTCTCTGTCTTTCATTGTCTCTCTCTTTATTTCAATGTCTCACTTTGTCTCTCTCTCTCTCTCTGTATCTCTCTCTCTCTGTCTCTCTCTGTCACTCTCTCTGTCTCTCTCTGTCTCTTTCTGTCTCTCTCTCTGTATCTCTTTATCTCTCTCTGTCTCTCTCTGTGTCTTTCTTTTCTCTGTCTCTCTCTGTCTATCTTCCTGTCTCTCTCTGTCTCTCTCTATGTCTCTCTCTGTCTCTCTCTGTCTCCATCACTGTCTCTCTCTGTCTCACTCTCTCACTTTCTGTCTCTCTCACTCTCTCTATGTCTCTCTCTCTCTCTCTCTCTGTCTCTCTATATCCCTATCTCAGTCTCTCTCTGTCTCTCTTTCTGACTCTCTCACTCTCTCTCTGTCTCTTTCTTTGTCTCTGTCTCTCTCTCTGTCTCTCTCTGTCTCTCTATATCTCTCTCTCTTTCTCTGTCTCTCTCTGTCTCTCTCTTTGTCTCTGACTCTCTCTCTGTCTCTCTCACTCTCTCTATGTCTCTCTCTGTCTCTCTCTGTGTCTCTCTCTGTTTCTCTCTGTCCCTCTCTCTGTCTTTCATTGTCTCTCTCTTTATTTCAATGTCTCACTATGTCTCTCTCTATGTCTCTCTTTGTCTCTGTCTCTCTCTGTCTCTCTCTGTCTCTCTCTGTCTCTCTCTGTCTCTCTCTGTGTCTCTCTCTGTCTCTCCCTGTCTCTCTCTGTCTCTTTGTCTCTCTATGTCTCTCTCTGTCGCTTTCTGTCTCTCTCTGTCTCAATCTCTGTCTCTCTGTTTCTCTATTCGTCTCAATCTGTTTCTCTCTGTCTCTCTCTATATCTCTCTCTTTCTCTCTTTGTTTCTCTCTGTAGGTCTCTTTCTGTCTCTCTCTGTCGCTCTCTGTCTTTCTCTGTCTTGATCTGTCTCTCTCTCTTTGTCTCTTTTCTGTCTCTGTCTGTCTCTCTCTCTGTCTCTCTCTGTCTTTCTTTGTTTCTCTCTGTATTTCTATGTCTCTCTCTCTGTCTCTCTCTGTCTCTCTCTCTGTCACTCTCTGTCTCTCTCTATGTCTCTCTCTATCCCTATCTCTGTCTCTCTCGGTCTCTCTGTCTCTCTCTGTCTCTCTCTGTGTGTCTCTCTGTCTCTCTATGTATCTCTCTGTCTCTCTCTCTGTATCTCTCTGTGTAGCTCTGTCTCTCTCTGTGTCTCACTGTGTCTCCCTCTCTATCTCTGTCTCTTTCTCTCTCTCTCTTTCTCTCTCTGTCTCTCTCTGTCTCTCTCTTTCTCTCTCTCTGTCTCTCTCTCTCTCTGTCTCTCTCTCTGTCCCTCTCTGTGTCTCTCTCTGTCTCTCTCTGTCTCTATCTCTGTCTCTCTTTCTGTCTCTCTCACTCTCTCTATGTTTCTCTCTATGTCTCTCTATATCCCTTTCTCTGTCTCTCTCTGTATTTCTCTCTCTCTCTCTGTCTCTCTCTGTGTCTCTCTATGGCTCTCTCTCTAGGTCTCTCTCTGTGTCTCTCTGTGTCTCTCTCTCTTTCTCTCTGTGTCTCTCTCTGTCTCTTTCTGTCTCTCTCTGTGTCTCTCTCTGTGTCTCTCTGTCTCTATTTCTGTCTCTCTGTCTCTCTCTCTGTCTCTCCCTGTCTCTCTCTGTCTCTCTTTCTCTCTCTGTCCCTCTCTGTCTCTCTCTCTGTCTCTCTCTGTCTCTCTCTGTGTCTCTCTCTGTCTCTGTCTCTATCTCTGTCTCTCGCTGTCTCTCTCTCTGTCTCACTCAGTCTATCTCACTCTGTCTCTGTCTCTCTCTGTCTCTCTCTCTGTCTCTCTTTCTGTCTGTCTCACTCTCTCTATATCTTTCTCTGTCTCTCTCTATACCTATCACTGTCTCTCTCTGTCTTTCTTTCTGTCACTCTCACTGTCTCTTTCTGTCTCTCTATATCTCCCTGTCTCTTTCTTTGTCTCTCTCTTTGTCTCTGTCTCTCTCTCTGTCTCTCTCTTCCTCTCTCTGTGTCTCTCTCTGTCTCTCTCTGTCTCTCTCTCTGTCTCTCTCTGTGTCTCTCTCTCTGTCAATCTCTGTGTCTCTATCTCTCTCTTTCTCTCTCTCTCTGTTTCTCTCTCTGTCGTTCTCTGTCTCTCTCTCTGTCTCTACCTGTCTCATTCTGTCTCTCAGTCTCTCTATGTCTCTCTCTGTATCTTTTCTGTATCTCTCTGTCTAGCTCTGTCTCTCTCTGTGTCTCCCTTTGTCTTGCTCTCTATCTCTGTCTTTCTCTGTCTCTCTCTGTCACTCTCTCTATCTCTCTCTGTTTCTCTCTGTATCTCTCTCTGTCTCTCTCTTTGTCTCTCTCTTTTTCTCTCTGTGTCTCTCTCTGTCTCTCTTCATGTCTCCTTCACTCTCTCTATGTCTCTCTCTGTCTCTCTCTGTGTCTCTCCCTGTCTCTCTCTGTGTCTCTCTCTGTCTCTCTCTCTGTCTCTCTCTGTGTCTCTCTCTGTCTCTCTCTGTCTCTCTCTCTGTCTCTCTCTGTCTCTCTCTGTCTCTCTCTGTGTCTTTCTTTGTCTCTGTCTCTCTCTGTCTCTCTCTGTCTCTCTCTGTCTCTCTCTGTGTCTCTCTCTGTCTCCCTCTGTCTCCATCACTGTCTCTCTCTGTCTCACTCTCTCACTTTCTGTCTCTCTCACTCTCTCTATGTATCTCTCTGTGTCTCTCTCTGTCTCTCTGTCTCTATCTCTGTCTCTTTCTGTCTCTCTCTGTCTCACTCAGTCTATCTCACTATGTCTCTGTCTCTCTATGTCTCTCTCTATGTCTCACTCTATCCCTATCTCTGTCTCTCTCTGTCTCACTCTCTCACTTTCTGTCTCTCTCACTCTCTGTCTCTCTCTGTCTCTCTATATCTCTCTCTGTCTCTTTCTCTGAATCTCTCTGTCTCTCTCTGTCTCTCTCTTTGTCTCTGTCTCACTCTCTCTGTCTCTCTCTTCCTCTCTCTGTGTCTCTCTGTGTTTCTCTGTGTCTCTCTCTCTGTCTCTCTCTGTCTCTCTCTCTGTCTCTCTCTTTGTCTTTCTCTTTCTCTCTCTGTGTCTCTCTCTGTCTCTCTTTATGTCTCTCTCACTCTCTCTATGTCTCCCTCTGTCTCTCTCTATATCTCTCTCTATACCTATCTCTGTCTCTCTCTGTTTCTCTCTGTGTCTCCCTCTGTCTCTCTCTGTGTCTCTCTCTGTCTCTCTCTGTGTCTCTCTCTGTCTCTCTTTGTGTCTCTCTCTGTCTCTCTCTCTGTCTCTCTCGGTCTCTCTCTTTGTCTCTCTCTGTCTCTCTTTGTCTCTATCTCTGTCTCTCTCTGTCTCTCTCTTTGTCTCTCCCTGTCTCTCTCTGTCTCTCTCTGTCTCTCTCTGTCTCTCTCTCTGTATCTCTTTATCTCTCTCTGTCTCTCTCTGAGTCTTTCTTTGTCTCTGTCTCTCTCTGTCTATCTCTCTGTCTCTCTCTATGTCTCTCTCTGTCTCTCTCTGTCTCCATCACTGTCTCTCTCTGTCTCACTCTCTCACTTTCTGTCTCTCTCACTCTCTCTATGTCTCTCTCTGTCTCTCTCTCTGTCTCTCTATATCCCTATCTCAGTCTCTCTCTGTCTCTCTTTCTGACTCTCTCACTCTCTCTCTGTCTCTCTCTGTCTCTCTCTTTGTCTCTGTCTCTCTCTCTGTCTCTCTCTGTGTCTCTCTCTGTCTCTCTATATTTCTCTCTGTCTCTTTCTCTGTCTCTCTCTGTCTCTCTCTTTGTCTCTAACTCTCTCTCTGTCTCTCTCACTCTCATTATGTCTCTCTCTGTCTCTCTCTGTGTCTCTCTCTGTCTCTCTCTGTCCTTCTCTCTGTCTTTCATTGTCTCTCTCATTATTTCAATGTCTCACTATGTCTCTCTCTCTGTCTCTCTTTGTCTCTCTCTCTCTGTCTCTCTCTGTCTCTCTCTGTCTCTCTCTGTGTCTCTGTCTCTCCCTGTCTCTCTCTGTATCTTTGTCTCTCTCTGTCTCTCTCTGTCTCTTTCTGTCTCTCTCTGTCTCAATCTCTGTCTCTCTCTGTTTCTCTATTTGTCTCAATCTGTTTCTCTCTGTCTCTCTCTATATCTCTCTCTGTCTCTCTTTGTTTCTCTCTGTAGGTCTTTTTCTGTCTCTCTCTGTCGCTCTCTGTCTTTCTCTGTCTTGATCTGTCTCTCTCTCTTTGTCTCTTTTCTGTCTCTGTCTGTCTCTCTCTCTGTCTCTCTCTGTCTCTCTCTGTCTTTCTTTGTTTCTCTCTGTATTTCTATGTCTCTCTCTCTGTCTCTCTCTGTCTCTCTCTCTGTCACTCTCTGTCTCTCTCTCTGTCTCTCTCGGTCTCTCTCTTTGTCTCTCTCTGTCTCTCTTTGTCTCTATCTCTGTCTCTCTCTGTCTCTCTCTGTCTCTTTCTCTCTCCCTCTGTCTCTGTCTCTCTCTGTCTCTCTCTCTGTCTCTCTCTGTTACTATTTTCGTCTCTCTCTGTCTCTCTCTGTGTCTCTCTCTGTCTCTCTATTCTCTCTCTGTATTTCTCTCCCTGTCTCTCTCTGTCTCTTTCTGTGTCTCTCTCTGTCTCTCTCTGTCTCTATCTCTGTCTCTCTCTGTCTCTCTCTCTGTCTCACTCAGTCTATCTCACTCTGTCTCTGTCTCTCTCTGTCTCTCTCTCTTTCTGTCTTTCTGTCTCATTCTCTCTATGTCTCTCTCTATGGCTCTCTCTATCCCTATCTCTGTCTCTCTCTGTCACTGTTTCTGTCTCTCTCACTCTCTCTCTGTCTCTCTCTGCCTCTATCTTTGCCTCTGTCTCTCTCTGTGTATCTCTCTGTGTCTCTCTCTGTCTCTCTATATCTCTCTCTGTCTCTTTCTCTGTCTCTCTCTGTCTCTCTGTCTCTCTCTGTCTCTCTTTTTATCTCTGTCTCTCTTTCTCTCTGTCTCTCTCTTCCTCTCTCTGTGTTCTCTGTGTCTCTCTGTGTCTCTTTCTGTCTCTCTCTGTCTCTCTCTGTCTCTTTCTGTCTCTGTCTCTCTCTCTGTCTCTCTCTGTTTCTCTCTCTGTTCTCTCTCTGTATCTCTCTGCCTCTCTCTGTCTCTCTCTGTCACTCTCTGTCTTTCTCTGTCTCTCTCAGTCTCTCTCTCTTTGTCTCTTTTCTGTCTCTGTCTGTATCTGTCTGTCTCTCTCTGTCTCTCTCACTGTCTTTCTTTGTCCCTCCCTATTTCTATGTCTCTCTACGTCTCTCTCTCTGTCTCTGTCTGCTCCTTTTGTCTCTCTCTGTCTCTCTAAGTTTGTCTCTCTCCATCGCTCTCTGTCTCTCTCTATGTCTCTTTATATCCCTATGTCTGTCTCTCTCTGTCTCTCTCTGTGTCTCTCTTTCTCTCTCTCTCTATCTCTCTCTGTGTCTCTCTCTCTGTCAATCTCTGTGTCTCTGTCTCTCTGTTTCTCTCTCTCTGTCTCTCTCTGTCTCTCTCTCTGTCTCTCTCTGTCTCTCCCTGTATATATCTGTCTCTCAGTTTCTATATCTCTCTCTGTCTCTCTCTCTGTCTCTCCCTGTCTCTCTCTGTCTCTCTTTCTCTCTCTGTCCCTCTCTGTCCCTCTCTCTGTCTCTCTCTGTCTCTCTCTGTGTCTCTCTCTGTCTCTGTCTCTATCTCTGTCTCTCGCTGTCTCTCTCTCTGTCTCACTCAGTCTATCTCACTCTGTCTCTGTCTCTCTCTGTCTCTCTCTCTTTCTCTCTTTCTGTCTGTCTCACTCTCTCTATGTCTTTCTCTGTCTCTCTCTATGTCTCTCTCTATACCTATCACTGTCTCTCTCTGTCTCTCTTTCTGTCTCTCTCACTGTCTCTTTCTGTCTCTCTATATCTCTCTGTCTCTTTCTTTGTCTCTCTCTTTGTCTCTGTCTGTCTCTCTCTCTGTCTCTCTCTTCCTCTCTCTGTGTCTCTCTCTGTCTCTCTCTGTCTCTCTCTCTGTCTCTCTCTGTCTCTCTCTGTGTCTCTCTCTCTGTCAATCTCTGTGTCTCTCTCTCTCTTTCTCTCTCTCTCTCTCTGTTTCTCTCTCTGTCGTTCTCTGTCTCTCTCTCTGTCTCTACCTGTCTCATTCTGTCTCTCAGTCTCTCTATGTCTCTCTCTGTATCTCTCTCTGTATCTCTCTGTCTAGCTCTGTCTCTCTCTGTGTCTCCCTTTGTCTCGTTCTCTATCTCTGTCTTTCTCTGTCTCTCTCTGTCACTCTCTCTGTCTCTCTCTGTTTCTCTCTGTATCTCTCTCTGTCTCTCTCTTTGTCTCTCTCTTTGTCTCTCTGTGTCTCTCTCTGTCTCTCTTCATGTCTCTCTCACTCTCTCTATGTCTCTCTCTGTCTCTCTCTGTGTCTCTCCCTGTCTCTCTCTGTGTCTCTCTCTTTCTCTCTCTCTGTCTCTCTCTGTGTCTCTCTCTGTCTCTCTCTGTCTCTCTCTCTCTGTATCTCTCTGTCTCTCTGTCTCTCTCTGTGTCTTTCTTTGTCTCTGTCTCTCTGTGTCTCTCTCTGTCTCTCTTTGTGTCTCTCTCTGTCTCCCTCTGTCTCCATCACTGTCTCTCTCTGTCTCACTCTCTCACTTTCTGTCTCTCTCACTCTCTCTATGTATCTCTCTGTGTCTCTCTCTGTCTCTCTGTCTCTATCTCTGTCTCTTTCTGTCTCTCTCTCTGTCTCACTCAGTCTATCTCACTATGTCTCTGTCTCTCTGTCTCTCTCTATGTCTCTCTCTATCCCTATCTCTGTCTCTCTCTGTCTCACTCTCTCACTTTCTGTCTCTCTCACTCTATGTCTCTCTATATCTCTCTCTGTCTCTTTCTCTGAATCTCTCTGTCTCTCTCTGTCTCTATCTTTGTCTCTGTTTCTCTCTCTCTCTGTCTCTCTCTTCCTCTCTCTGTGTCTCTCTGTGTTTCTCTGTGTCTCTCTCTCTCTGTCTCTCTCTCTGTCTCTCTCTTTGTCTTTCTCTTTCTCTCTCTGTGTCTCTCTCTGTCTCTCTTTATGTCTCTCTCACTCTCTCTATGTCTCTCTCTGTCTCTCTCTGTATCTCTCTCTA
>NW_028227276.1:11786958-11801958 GCF_978045245.1 Mus caroli
CCCTCTCTCTGTCTTTCATTGTCTCTCTTTATTTCAATGTCTCACTATGTCTCTCTCTCTGTCTCTCTTCGTCTCTGTCTCTCTCTGTCTCTCTCTGTCTCTCTCTGTCGCTCTCTGTCTTTTTCTGTCTCGATCTGTCTCTCTCTCTTTGTCTCTTTTCTGACTCTGTCTGTCTCTCTCTCTGTCTCTCTCTGTCTCTCTCTGTCTTTCTTTGTTTCTCTCTGTATTTCTATGTCTGTCTCTCTGTCTCTCTCTGTCTCTCTCTCTGTCACTCTCTGTCTCTCTCTATGTCTCTCTCTATCCCTATCTCTGTCTCTCTCGGTCTCTCTGTCTCTCTCTGTCTCTCTCTGTGTGTCTCTCTGTCTCTCTCTTTGTCTCTCTCTTTGTCTCTCTGTGTCTCTCTCTGTCTCTCTCAAGGTCTCTCTCACTCTCTCTATGTCTCTCTCTGTCTCTCTCTGTGTCTCTCCCTGTCTCTCTCTGTGTCTCTCTCTGTCTCTCTCTCCGTCTCTCTCTCTGTATCTCTCTGTGTAGCTCTGTCTCTCTCTGTGTCTCACTGTGTCTCCCTCTCTATCTCTGTCTCTTTCTCTCTCTCTCTTTCTCTCTCTGTCTCTCTCTGTCTCTCTCTTTCTCTCTCTCTGTCTCTCTCTCTCTGTCTCTCTCTCTGTCCCTCTCTGTGTCTCTCTCTGTCTCTCTCTGTCTCTATCTCTGTCTCTCTTTCTGTCTCTCTCACTCTCTCTATGTTTCTCTCTATGTCTCTCTATATCCCTTTCTCTGTCTCTCTCTGTATTTCTCTCTCTTTCTCTCTGTCTCTCTCTGTGTCTCTCTATGGCTCTCTCTCTAGGTCTCTCTCTGTGTCTCTCTGTGTCTCTCTCTCTTTCTCTCTGTGTCTCTCTCTGTCTCTTTCTGTCTCTCTCTGTGTCTCTCTCTGTGTCTCTCTGTCTCTATCTCTGTCTCTCTGTCTCTCTCTCTGTCTCTCCCTGTCTCTCTCTGTCTCTCTTTCTCTCTCTGTCCCTCTCTGTCTCTCTCTCTGTCTCTCTCTGTCTCTCTCTGTTTCTCTCTCTCTGTCTCACTCAGTCTATCTCACTCTGTCTCTGTCTCTCTCTGTCTCTCTCTCTGTCTCTCTTTCTGTCTGTCTCACTCTCTCTATGTCTTTCTCTGTCTCTCTCTATGTCTCTCTCTATACCTATCACTGTCTCTCTCTGTCTCTCTTTCTGTCTCTCTCACTGTCTCTTTCTGTCTCTCTATATCTCTCTGTCTCTTTCTTTGTCTCTCTCTTTGTCTCTGTCTCTCTCTCTCTCTGTCTCTCTCTTCCTCTCTCTGTGTCTCTCTGTGTCTCTCTCTGTCTCTCTCTCTGTCTCTCTCTGTGTCTCTCTCTGTCAATCTCTGTGTCTCTATCTCTCTGTTTCTCTCTCTCTCGCTCTGTTTCTCTCTCTGTCGTTCTCTGTCTCTCTCTCTGTCTCTACCTGTATCATTCTGTCTCTCAGTCTCTCTATGTCTCTCTCTGTATCTCTCTCTGTATCTCTCTGTCTAGCTCTGTCTCTCTCTGTGTCTCCCTTTGTCTCGCTCTCTATCTCTGTCTTTCTCTGTCTCTCTCTGTCACTCTCTCTGTCTCTCTCTGTTTCTCTCTGTATCTCTCTCTGTCTCTCTCTTTGTCTCTCTCTTTGTCTCTCTGTGTCTCTCTCTGTCTCTCTCAAGGTCTCTCTCACTCTCTCTATGTCTCTCTCTGTCTCTCTCTGTGTCTCTCCCTGTCTCTCTCTGTGTCTCTCTCTCTGTCTC
This sequence comes from Mus caroli, assembly GCF_978045245.1. Taxonomy (NCBI): domain Eukaryota; kingdom Metazoa; phylum Chordata; class Mammalia; order Rodentia; family Muridae; genus Mus; species Mus caroli. The sequence goes on from NW_028227276.1 coordinate 11,788,735, forward strand.
TCTCTGTGTCTCACTCTGTCTCTCTCTGTCTCTCTCTCTGTATCTCTCTGTCTCTCTCTGTCTCTCTCTGTGTCTTTCTTTGTCTCTGTCTCTCTCTGTCTCTCTCTGTCTCTCTCTTTGTCTCTCTATGTCTCCCTCTGTCTCCATCACTGTCTCTCTCTGTCTCACTCTCTCACTTACTGTCTCTCTCAATCTCTCTATGTATCTCTCTGTGTCTCTCTCTGTCTCTCTGTCTCTATCTCTGTCTCTTTCTGTCTCTCTCTCTGTCTCACTCAGTCTATCTCACTATGTCTCTGTCTCTCTCTGTCTCTCTATATGTTTCACTCTATCCCTATCTCTGTCTCTCTCTGTCTCACTCTCTCACTTTCTGTCTCTCTCACTCTCTGTCTCTCTCTGTCTCTCTATATCTCTCTCTGTCTCTTTCTCTGAATCTCTCTGTCTCTCTCTTTGTCTCTGTCTCTCTCTCTGTCTCTCTCTTCCTCTCTCTGTGTCTCTCTGTGTTTCTCTGTGTCTCTCTCTCTCTGTCTCTCTCTGTCTCTCTCTCTGTCTCTCTCTTTGTCTTTCTCTTTCTCTCTCTGTGTCTCTCTCTGTCTCTCTTTATGTCTCTCTCACTCTCTCTATGTCTCTCTCTGTCTCTCTCTATATCTCTCTCTATCCCTATCTCTGTCTCTCTCTGTCTCTCTCTGTCTCTCTCTGTGTCTCTCTCTGTCTCTCTATGTGTCTCTCTCTGTCTCTCTCTCTGTCTCTCTCTGTCTCTCTCTCTGTCTCTCTCTGTCTCTCTCTTTGTCTCTCTCTGTCTCTCTTTTTCTCTATCTCTGTCTCTCTCTGACTCTCTCTTTGTCTCTCCCTGTCTCTCTCTGTCTCTCTCTGTCTCTCTCTGTCTCTCTCTCTGTATCTCTTTATCTCTCTCTGTCTCTCTCTGTGTCTTTCTTTGTCTCTGTCTCTCTCTGTCTATCTCTTTGTCTCTCTCTGTCTCTCTATTTGTCTCTCTCTGTCTCTCTCTGTCTCTTCACTGTCTCTCTCTGTCTCACTCTCTCACTTTCTGTCTCTCTCACTCTCTCTATGTCTCTCTCTGTCTTTCTCTCTGTCTCTCTATATCCCTATCTCTGTCTCTCTCTGTCTCTCTTTCTGACTATCTCACTCTCTCTCTGTCTCTCTCTGTCTCTCTCTTTGTCTCTGTCACTCTCTCTGTCTCTCTCTGTGTATCTCTCTGTCTCTCTATATCTCTCTCTGTCTCTTTTTCTGTCTCTCTCTGTCTCACTTTGTCTCTCTCTTTGTCTCTGACTCTCTCTCTGTCTCTCTCTTCCTCTCTCTGTGTCTCTCTCTGTCTCTCTCTCTTTGTCTCTTTTCTGTCTCTGTCTGTCTCTCTCTCTCTGTCTCTCTCTGTCCTCTCTCTGTCTTTCATTGTCTCTCTCTTTATTTCAATGTCTCACTATGTCTCTCTCTCTGTCTCTCTTTGTCTCTCTCTCTCTGTCTCTCTCTGTCTCTCTGTGTGTCTCTCTCTGTCTCTCCCTGTCTCTGTCTGTCTCTTTGTCTCTTTATGTCTCTCTCTGTCTCTTTCTGTCTTTCTCTGTCTCAATCTCTGTCTCTCTCTGTTTCTCTATTTGTCTCAATCTGTTTCTCTCTGTCTCTCTCTATATCTCTCTCTGTCTCTCTTTGTTTCTCTCTGTAAGTCTCTTTCTGTCTCTCTCTGTCGCTCTCTGTCTTTCTCTGTCTCGATCTGTCTCTCTCTCTTTGTCTATTTTCTGTCTCTCTCTCTGTCTCTCTCTGTCTCTCTCTGTCTTTCTTTGTTTCTCTCTGTATTTCTATGTCTCTCTCTCTGTCTCTCTCTGTCTTTCTTTGTTTCTCTCTGTATTTCTATGTCTCTCTCTCTGTCTCTCTCTGTCTCTCTCTCTGTCTCTCTCTGTCTCTCTCTGAGTGTCTCTCTGTCTCTCTATGTATCTCTCTGTCTCTCTCTCTGTATCTCTCTGTGTAGCTCTGTCTCTCTCTGTGTCTCACTGTGTCTCCCTCTCTATCTCTGTCTCTTTCTCTCTCTCTCTTTCTCTCTCTGTCTCTCTCTGTCTCTCTCTTTCTCTCACTCTGTCTCTCTCTCTCTGTCTCTCTCTCTGTCCCTCTCTGTGTCTCTCTCTGTCTCTCTCTGTCTCTATCTCTGTCTCTCTTTCTGTCTCTCTCACTCTCTCTATGTTTCTCTCTATGTCTCTCTATATCACTTTCTCTGTCTCTGTATTTCTCTCTCTTTCTCTCTGTCTCTCTCTGTGTCTCTCTATGGCTCTCTCTCTGTGTCTCTCCCTGTCTCTCTCTGTCTTTCTTTCTCTCTCTGTCCCTCTCTGTCTCTCTCTCTGTCTCTCTCTGTCTCTCTCTCTGTATCTCTCTGTCTAGCTCTGTCTCTCTCTGTGTCTCCCTTTGTCTCGCTCTCTATCTCTGTCTTTCTCGGTCTCTCTCTGTCACTCTCTCTGTCTCTCTCTGTCTCTCTCTGTCTCTCTCTCTGTCTCTCTCTTTGTCTTTCTCTTTCTCTCTCTGTGTCTCTCTCTGTCTCTCTCTATGTCTCTCTCTGTCTCTCTCTTTGTCTCTCTCTGTCTCTCTCTTTGTCTCTGATTCTCTCTCTGTCTCTCTCTTTGTCTCTGACTCTCTCTCTGTCTATCTCTTCCTTTCTCTGTGTCTCTCTGTGTCTCTCTCTCTTTGTCTCTTTTCTGTCTCTGTCTGTCTCTCTCTCTGTCTCTCTCTGTCCCTCTCTCTGTCTTTCATTGTCTCTCTCTTTATTTCAATGTCTCACTTTGTCTCTCTCTCTGTCTCTCTTTGTCTCTCTCTCTCTGTCTCTCTCTGTCTCTCTCTGTCTCTCTCTGTCACTCTCTCTGTCTCTCTCTGTCTCTTTCTGTCTCTCTCTCTGTATCTCTTTATCTCTCTCTGTCTCTCTCTGTGTCTTTCTTTGTCTCTGTCTCTCTCTGTCTATCTCTCTGTCTCTCTCTGTCTCTCTCTATGTCTCTCTCTGTCTCTCTCTGTCTCCATCACTGTCTCTCTCTGTCTCACTCTCTCACTTTCTGTCTCTCTCACTCACTCTATGTCTCTCTCTGTCTCTCTCTCTGTCTCTCTATATCCCTATCTCAGTCTCTCTCTGTCTCTCTTTCTGACTCTCTCATTCTCTCTCTGTCTCTCTCTGTCTCTCTCTTTGTCTCTGTCTCTCTCTCTGTCTCTCTCTGTGTCTCTCTCTGTCTCTCTATATCTCTCTCTGTCTCTTTCTCTGTCTCTCTCTGTCTCTCTCTTTGTCTCTGACTCTCTCTCTGTCTCTCTCACTCTCTCTATGTCTCTCTCTGTCTCTCTCTGTGTCTTTCTCTGTCTCTCTCTGTCCCTCTCTCTGTCTTTCATTGTCACTCTCTTTATTTCAATGTCTCACTATGTCTCTCTCTCTGTCTCTCTTTGTCTCTCTCTCTCTCTGTCTCTCTCTGTCTCTCTCTGTCTCTCTCTGTCTCTCTCTGTGTCTCTCTCTGTCTCTCCCTGTCTCTCTCTGTCTCTTTGTCTCTCTATGTCTCTCTGTGTCTCTTTCTGTCTCTCTCTGTCTCAATCTCTGTCTCTCTCTGTTTGTCTATTTGTCTCAATCTGTTTCTCTCTGTCTCTCTCTATATCTCTCTCTGTCTCTCTTTGTTTCTCTCTGTAGGTCTCTTTCTGTCTCTCTCTGTCGCTCTCTGTCTTTCTCTGCCTCGATCTGTCTTTCTCTCTTTGTCTCTTTTCTGTCTCTGTCTGTCTCTGTCTGTCTCTCTCTGTCTCTCTCTGTCTCTCTCTGTCTTTCTTTGTTTCTCTCTGTATTTCTATGTCTCTCTCTGTCTCTCTCTCTGTCACTCGCTGTCTCTCTCTATGTCTCTCTCTATCCCTATCTCTGTCTCTCTCGGTCTCTCAGTCTCTCTCTGTCTCTCTCTGTGTGTCTCTCTGTCTCTCTATGTATCTCTCTGTCTCTCTCTCTGTATCTCTCTGTGTAGCTCTGTCTCTCTCTGTGTCTCACTGTGTCTCCCTCTCTATCTCTGTCTCTTTCTCTCTCTTTCTCTCTCTGTCTCTCTCTGTCTCTCTCTTTCTCTCTCTCTGTCTCTGTCTCTCTCTCTGTCTCTCTCTCTGTCCCTCTCTGTGGCTCTCTCTCTCTCTGTCTCTATCTCTGTCTCTCTTTCTGTCTCTCTCACTCTCTCTATGTTTCTCTCTATGTCTCTCTATATCCCTTTCTCTGTCTCTCTCTGTATTTCTCTCTCTTTCTCTCTGTCTCTGTCTGTGTCTCTCTATTGCTCTCTCTCTAGGTCTCTCTCTGTGTCTCTCTGTGTCTCTCTCTCTTTCTTTCTGTGTCTCTCTCTGTCTCTTTCTGTCTCTCTCTGTGTCTCTCTCTGTGTCTCTCTCTGTGTCTCTCTGTCTCTATCTCTGTCTCTCTGTCTCTCTCTCTGTCTTTCCCTGTCTCTCTCTGTCTCTCTTTCTCTCTCTGTCCCTCTCTGTCTCTCTCTGTGTCTTTCTCTGTCTCTCTCTGTGTCTCTCTCTGTCTCTGTCTCTATCTCTGTCCCTCGCTGTCTCTCTCTCTGTCTCACTCAGTCTATCTCACTCTGTCTCTGTCTCTCTCTGTCTCTCTCTCTGTCTCTCTTTCTGTCTGTCTCACTCTCTCTATGTCTTTCTCTGTCTCTCTCTATGTCTCTCTCTATACCTATCACTGTCTCTCTCTGTCTCTCTTTCTGTCTCTCTCACTGCCTTTTCTGTCTCTCTCTATCTCTCTGTCTCTTTCTTTGTCTCTCTCTTTGTCTCTGTCTCTCTCTCTGTCTCTCTCTTCCTCTCTCTGTCTCTCTCTCTGTCTCTCTCTCTGTCTCTCTCTGTCAATCTCTGTGTCTCTGTCTCTCTCTTTCTCTCTCTCTCTCTCTGTCTCTCTCTGTCTTTCTCTGTCTCTCTCTCTGTATCTACATGTCTCATTCTGTCTCTCAGTCTCTCTATGTCTCTCTTTGTATCTCTCTTTGTATCTCTCTGTCTAGCTCTGTCTCTCTCTGTGTCTCCCTTTGTCTCGCTCTCTATCTCTGTCTTTCTCTGTCTCTCTCAGTCACTCTCTCTGTCTCTCTCTGTTTCTCTCTGTCTCTCTCTCTGTCTCTCTCTGTGTCTCTCTCTGTCTCTCTCTGTCTCTCTCTGTCTCTCTCTCTGTATCTCTCTGTCTCTCTCTGTCTCTCTCTGTGTCTTTCTTTGACTCTGTCTCTCTCTGTCTCTCTCTCTGTCTCTCTCTGTCTCTCTCTGTGTCTCTCTCTGTCTCCCTCTGTCTCCATCACTGTCTCTCTCTGTCTCACTCTCTCACTTTCTGTCTCTCTCACTCTTTTTATGTATCTCTCTGTGTCTCTCTCTGTCTCTCTGTCTCTATCTCTGTCTCTTTCTGTCTCTCTCTCTGTCTCACTCAGTCTATCTCACTACGTCTCTGTCTCTCTCTGTCTCTCTGTATGTCTCTCTCTATCCCTATCTCTGTCTCTCTCTGTCTTTCTTTCTGTCTCTCTCACTCTCTGTCTCTCTCTGTCTCTCTATATCTCTCTCTGTCTCTTTCTCTGAATCTCTCTGTCTCTCTCTGTCTCTCTCTTTGTCTCTGTCTCTCTCTCTCTCTGTCTCTCTCTTCCTCTCTCTGTGTCTCTCTGTGTTTCTCTGTGTCTCTCTCTGTCTCTCTCTGTCTCTCTCTCTCTGTCTCTCTTTGTCTTTCTCTTTCTCTCTCTGTGTCTCTCTCTGTCTCTCTTTATGTCTCTCTCACTCTCTCTATGTCTCTCTCTGTCTCTCTCTATATCTCTCTCTATCCCTATCTCTGTCTCTCTCTGTCTCTCTCTGTGTCTCTCTGTATCTCTCTGTGTCTCTCTCTGTCTCTCTCTCTGTCTCTCTCTGTCTCTCTCTGTCTCTCTCTGTCTCTCTCTTTGTCTCTCTCTGTCTCTCTTTGTCTCTATCTCTGTCTCTCTCTGTCTCTCTCTTTGTCTCTCCCTGTCTCTCTCTCTCTCTCTGTCTCTCTCTGTCTCTCTCTCTGTATCTCTTTATCTCTCTCTGTCTCTCTCTGTGTCTTTCTTTGTCTCTGTCTCTCTCTGTCTCTCTCTCTGTCTCTCTCTGTCTCTCTCTCTGTCTCTCTCTGTCTCTCTCTGTCTCCATCACTGTCTCTCTCTGTCTCACTCTCTCACTTTCTTTCTCTCTCACTCTCTCTATGTCTCTCTCTGTTCCTCTCTCTGTCTCTCTATATCCCTATCTCAGTCTCTCTCTGTCTCTCTTTCTGACTAACTCACTCTCTCTCTGTCTCTCTCTGTCTCTCTCTTTGTCTCTGTCTCTCTCTCTGTCTCTCTCTGTCTCTCTCTGTCTCTCTATATCTCTCTCTGTCTCTTTTTCTGTCTCTCTCTGTCTCTCTCTGTCTCTCTCTTTGTCTCTGACTCTCTGTCTCTCTCTTCCTCTCTCTGTGTCTCTCTCTGTCTCTCTATCTTTGTCTCTTTTCTGTCTCTGTCTGTCTCTCTCTCTGTCTCTCTCTGTCCTCTCTCTGTCTTTCATTGTCTCTCTCTTTATTTCAATGTCTCACTATGTCTCTCTCTCTGTCTCTCTTTGTCTCTCTCTCTGTCTCTCTCTGTCTCTCTCTGTGTCTCTCTCTGTCTCTCCCTGTCTCTCTCTGTCTCTTTGTCTCTCTATGTCTCTCTCTGTCTCTTTCTGTCTTTCTCTGTCTCAATCTGTGTCTCTCTCTATTTCTCTATTTGTCTCAATCTGTTTCTCTCTGTCTCTTTCTATAGATCTCTCTGTCTCTCTTTGTTTCTCTCTGTAAGTCTCTTTCTGTCTCTCTCTGTTGCTCTCTGTCTTTCTCTGTCTCGATCTGTTTCTCTCTCTTTGTCTCTTTTCTGTCTCTCTCTCTGTATCTCTCTGTCTCTCTCTGTCTTTCTTTGTTTCTCTCTGTATTTCTATGTCTCTCTCTCTGTCTCTCTCTGTCTTTCTTTGTTTCTCTCTGTATTTCTATGTCTCTCTCTCTGTCTCTCTCTGTCTCTCTCTCTGTCTCTCTCTGTCTCTCTCTGAGTGTCTCTCTGTCTCTCTATGTATCTCTCTGTCTCTCTCTCTGTATCTCTCTGTGTAGCTCTGTCTCTCTCTTTGTCTCTTTTCTGTCTCTGTCTGTCTCTCTCTCTGTCTCTCTCTGTCTCTCTCTGTCTTTCTTTGTTTCTCTCTGTATTTCTATGTCTCTCTCTCTGTCTCTCTCTCTGTCACTCTCTGTCTCTCTCTATGTCTCTCTCTATCCCTATCTCTGTCTCTCTCGGTCTCTCTGTCTCTCTCTGTCTCTCTCTGTGTGTCTCTCTGTCTCTCTGTCTCTCTATGTCTCTCTCTGTGTCTCTCTCTGTATCTCTCTGTGTAGCTCTGTCTCTCTCTGTGTCTCACTGTGTCTCCCTCTCTATCTCTGTCTCTTTCTGTCTCTCTCTGTTTCTCTCTCTGTCTCTCTCTCTCTCTCTCTTTCTCTCTCTCTGTCTCTCTCTTTCTGTCTCTTTCTGTCCCTCTCTGTGTCTCTCTCTGTCTCTCTCTGTCTCTCTCTCTGTCTCTCCCTGTCTCTCTCTGTCTCTCTCTCTGTCTCTCCCTGTCTCATTCTGTCTCTCAGTCTCTCTATGTCTCTCTCTGTCTCTCTCGGTATCTCTCTGTCTAGCTGTGTCTCTCTCTGTGTCTCCCTTTGTCTCGCTCTCTATCTCTGTCTTTCTCTGTCTCTCTCTGTCACTCTCTCTGTCTCTCTCTGTCTCTCTCTGTCTCTCTCTCTGTCTCTCTCTTTGTCTTTCTCTTTCTCTCTCTGTGTCTCTCTCTGTCTCTCTTTATGTCTCTCTCACTCTTCTCTGTCTCTCTCTGTCTCTCTCTATGTCTCTTTCTATCCCTATCTCTGTCTCTCTCTGTGTCTCTCTCTGTCTCTCTCTGTCTGTCTCTGTCTCTCTCTGTCTCTCTCTGTCTCTCTCTTTGTCTTTCTCTTTCTCTCTCTGTCTGTCTCTCTCCATCGCTCTCTTTATATATATGTCTCTCTCTATCCTTATCTCTGTCTTTCTCTGTCTCTCTCTGTCTCTTTCTGTGTCTCTCTCTGTCTCTCTCTCTCTGTCTCTCTCTGTGTCTCTCTCTCTGTCAATCTCTGTGTCTCTGTCTCTCTGTTTCTCTCTCTCTGTCTCTCTCTGTCTCTCTCTGTCTCTCTCTGTATCTCTCTCTGTCTCTCCCTGTCTCATTCTGTCTCTCAGTCTCTCTATGTCTCTCTCTGTCTCTCTCTCTGTATCTCTCTGTCTAGCTCTGTCTCTCTCTGTGTCTCCCTTTGTCTAGCTCTCTATCTCTGTCTTTCTCTGTCTCTCTCTGTCACGGTCTCTGTCTCTCTCTGTCTCTCTCTCTGTCTCTCTCTTTGTCTTTCTCTTTCTCTCTCTGTGTCTCTCTCTGTCTCTCTTTCCGTCTCTCTCACTCTCTCTATGTCTCTATTTCTCTCTATATCCCTAAATGTCTCTCTCTGTCTTTCTCTCTGTTTCTCTCTAGGTCTCTCTCTGTGTCTCTCTTTGTCTCTCTGTCTTTCTCTCTGTGTCTCTCTCTGTCTCTTTCTGTCTCTCTCTGTGTCTCTCTCTGTGTCTCTCTGTATCTATCTCTGTCTCTCTCTGTCTCTCTCTCTGTCTATCCCTGTCTCTCTCTGTCTCTCTGTCTCTCTCTGTCCCTCTCTGTCTCTCTCTCTCTGTCTCTCTCTGTCTTTCTCTGTGTCTCTCTCTGTGTCTCTCTCTGTCTATATCTGTGTCTCAATCTCTGTCTCTCTCTTTGTCTCTGTCTTTCTCTTTCTTTCTCTCTGTCTCTCTCTGTCTCTCTCTCTGTCTCTGTCTGTCTCTCTCTCTGTCTCTCCCTGTCTCTCTCTGTCTCTCTGTCTCTCTATGTCTCTCTCTGTCTCTCTCTCTGTATCTCTCTGTCTAGCTCTTTCTCTCTCTGTGTCTCCCTGTGTCTCGCTCTTTATCTCTGTCTCCCTCTGTCTCTCTCTGTCTGTCTCTCTGTCTGTCTCTCTCTCTCTCTCTGTCTCTCTCTCTGTTTCTCTCTCTGTCTCTCTCTTTCTCTCTGTCTCTCTCTGTCTCTATCTCTGTCTCTCTTTTTGTCTCACGCAGTCTATTTAACTCTCTCTGTGTGTCTCTCTGTCTCTCTCTCTGTCTCTCTTTCTGTCTCTCACTCTCTCTATGTCTCTCTCTGTCTCTCATTATGTCTCTCTCTATCCCTATCTTTGTCTCTCTCTTCCTCTCTCTGTGTCTCTCTCTGTCTTTCTCTATGTCTCTCTTTCTTTTTCTGTCTCTCTGTCTCTCTCTGTCTCTTTCTGTCTCTCTCTCTGTTTCTCTCTGTTTCTCTCTTTGTCTCTCTCTGTCTCTCTCTTTCTCTCTATGTCTCTCTCTGTATGTCTCTCACTGTCTCTCTCTGTCTCTCTCTATCTCTCTCTCTGTCTCTCTCTATGTCTCTCTATCACTTTCTCTGTCTCTCTCTGTGTCTCTCTGTGTCTCTCTTTGTCTCCCTCTGTCTCTTTCTCTCTCCAGCTGTCTCTGTCTCTCTCTGTCTCTCTCTCTGTCTCTCTCTGTTTCTCTTTTTGTCTCTCTTTGTCTCTCTCTATCTCTCTCTGTGTCTCTCTCTGTCTTCTCTCTGTCTCTCTCTGTCTCTCTCTATGTCTCTCTCTGTCTCTCTCTGTCTGTCTCTGTCTCTCTCTGTCTGTCTCTGTCTCTCTCTTTGTCTTTCTCTTTCTCTCTCTGTCTGTCTCTCTCCATCCCTTTCTCTCTATATATATGTCTCTCTCTATCCCTATCTCTGTCTTTCTCTGTCTCTCTCTGTGTCTCTCTCTGTCTCTCTCTCTGTGTCTCTCTCTGTGTCTCTCTGTCTGTCAATCTCTGTGTCTCTGTCTCTCTGTTTCTCTTTCTCTGTCTCTCTCTGTATCTCTCTCCGTCTCTCTCTGTCTCATTCTGTCTCTCAGTCTCTCTATGTCTCTCTCTGTCTCTCTCTCTGTATATCTCTGTCTAGCTCTGTCTCTCTCTGTGTCTCCCTTTGTCTCGCTCTCTATCTCTGTCTTTCTCTGTCTCTCTCTGTCACTCTCTCTGTCTCTCTCTGTCTCTCTCTCTGTCTCTCTCTTTGTCTTTCTCTTTCTCTCTGTGTGTCTCTCTCTGTCTCTCTTTCCGTCTCTCTCACTCTCTCTATGTCTCTCTCTATTTCTCTCTATATCCCTAACTGTCTCTCTCTGTCTTTCTCTCTGTTTCTCTCTAGGTTTCTCTCTGTGTCTCTCTTTCTCTCTCTGTCTTTCTCTCTGTGTCTCTCTCTGTCTCTTTCTGTCTCTCTCTGTGTCTCTCTCTGTGTCTCTCTGTATCTATCTCTGTCTCTCTGTCTGTCTCTCCCTGTCTCTCTCTGTCTCTCTCTCTCTGTCCCTCTCTGTCTCTCTCTCTGTCTCTCTCGGTCTTTCTCTGTGTCTCTCCCTGTCTCTCTCTGTCTCTATCTCTGTCTCTCACTGTCTCTCTATCTGTCTCACTCAGTCTATCTCACTCTGTCTCTGTCTCTCTCTGTCTCTCTCTCTGTCTCTCTTTCTATCTCTCTCACTCTCTCTATGTCTCTCTCTGTCTCTCTCTATGTCTCTCTCTATCCCTATCACTGTCTCTCTCTGTTTCTCTTTCTGTCTTTCTCACTCTCTCTCTATCTCTCTCTGTCTCTCTCTTTGTCTCTCTCTGTGTCTCATTCTGTCTCTCTATCTCTTTCTCTGTCTCTCTCTTTGTCTCTGTCTCTCTCTCTCTGTCTCTCTCTTCCTCTCTCTGTGTCTCTCTCTGTCTTCTCTCACTGGCTCTATCTCTGTCTCTCTCTGTCAATCTCTGTGTCTCTGTCTCTCTCTTTCTCTCTCTCTGTCTCTCTCTGTTTCTCTCTGTGTCTCTCTCTCTGTCAATCTCTGTGTCTCTGTCTCTCTCTTTCTCTCTCTCTGTCTCTCTCTGTCTCTCTCTATATATATATGTATCTCTCTGTGTCTCTCTCTGTCTCTCTGTCTCTATCTCTGTCTCTTTCTGTCTCTCTCTCTGTCTCACTCAGTCTATCTCACTCTGTCTCTGTCTCTCTCTGTCTCTCTCTATGTCTCTCTCTATCCCTATCTCTGTCTTCCTCTGTCTCTCTTTCTGTCTCTCTCACTCTCACTCTGTCTCTCTCTGTCTCTCTATATCTCTCTCTGTCTCTTTCTCTGAGTCTCTCTGTCTCTCTCTGTCTCACTCTTTGTCTCTGTCTTTCGCTCTGTCTCTCTCTTCCTCTATCTGTGTCTCTCTGTGTCTCTCTGTGTCTCTCTCTGTCTCTTTATGTCTCTCTCTGTCTCTCTCTGTCTCTTTCTGTTTCTCTCTGTCTCTCTCTCTGTCTCTATCTGTTTCTCTCTCTTTGTCTCTCTCTGTCTCTCTATGTCTCTCTCTGTGTCTCTCTCTGTCTCTATCTGTGTCTCACTCTCTGTCTCTCTCTTTGTCTCTGTCTTTCTCTTTCTCTCTGTCTCTCTCTCTGTCTCTCTCTCTGTATCTCTCTGTCTAGCTCTTTCTCTCTCTGTGTCTCCCTGTGTCTCGCTCTTTATCTCTGTCTCCCTCTGTCTCTCTCTGTCTGTCTCTCTGTCTGTCTCTCTGTCTCTCTCTGTCTCTCTCTCTGTCTTTCTATCTGTCTCTCTCTTTCTCTCTCTGTGTCTCTCTCTGTCTCTCTCTGTCTCTATCTCTGTCTCTCTTTCTGTCTCACGCAGTCTATTTCACTCTTTTTTTGTGTCTCTCTGTCTCTCTCTCTGTCTCTCTTTCTGTCTCTCTCACTCTCTCTATGTCTCTCTCTGTCTCTCATTATGTCTCTCTCTATCCCTATCTCTGTCTCTCTCTTCCTCTCTCTGTGTCTCTCTCTATCTTTCTCTATGTCTCTCTTTCTCTTTCTGTCTCTCTCTGTCTCTTTCTGTCTCTCGTTCTGTTTCTCTCTGTTTCTCTCTTTGTATCTCTCTGTCTCTCTCTGTGTCTCTCTCTTTCTCTCTATGTCTCTCTCTGTATGTCTCTCACTGTCTCTCTCTGTCTCTCTCTATCTCTCTCTCTGTCTCTCTCTATGTCTCTCTGTCACTTTCTCTGTCTCTCTCTGTGTCTCTCTCTGTCTCTCTCTGTCTCTTTCTCTCTCCAGCTGTCTCTGTCTCTCTCTGTTTCTCTTTTTGTCTCTCTTTGTCTCTCTCTATCTCTCTCTATGTCTCTCTCTGTATTTCTCTCTCTGTCTCTTTCTGTCTCTTTCTGTGTCTCTCTCTGTCTCTTTCTGTCTCTATCTCTGTCTCTCTCTTTCTCTCACTCTGTCTCACTCAGTCTATCTAACTAGGTCTCTGTCTCTCTCTGTCTCTCTCTCTTTCTCTCTTTCTGTCTCTCTCATTCTCTCTATGTCTCTCTCTATGGCTCTCTCCATCCCTATCTCTGTCTCTCTCTGTCACTCTTTCTGTCTCTCTCACTCTCTCTCTGTCTCTCTCTGTCTCTCTCTTTGTCTCTATCTCTCTCTGTGTCTCTCTCTGTGTCTCTCTCTGTCTCTCTATATCTCTCTCTGTCTCTTTCTCTGTCTCTCTCTGTCTCTCTGTCTATCTCTCTCTCTTTATCTCTGTCTCTCTCTCTCTGTCTCTCTCTTCCTCTCTCTGTGTCTCTCTGTGTCTCTCTCTGTCTATTTCTGTCTCTCTCTGTCTCTTTCTGTCTCATTCTGTCTCTCAGTCTCTCTATGTCTCTCTCTGTCACTCTCTCAGTCTCTCTCTGTCTCTCTCTGTCTCTCTCTCTGTCTCTCTCTTTGTCTTTCTCTTTCTCTCTCTGTGTCTCTCTCTGTCCCTCTTTATGTCTCTCTCACTCTCTCTCTGTCTCTCTCTGTCTGTTCTCTACATCGCTCTCTCTCTATATATATGTCTCTCTCTATCCCTATCTCTGTCTTACTCTGTCTCTCTCTGTGTCTCTCTCTGTCTCTCTCTCTATCCCTATCACTGTCTCTCTCTGTCTCTCTTTCTGTCTCTCTCACTCTCTCTCTATCTCTCTCTGTATCTCTCTTTGTCTCTCTTGTGTCTCTCTCTGTCTCTCTATATCTCTCTCTGTCTCTTTCTCTGTCTCTCTCTGTCTTTCTCTGTCTCTCTCTTTGTCTCTCTCTCTCTGTGTCTCTCTCTTCCTCTCTCTGTGTCTCTCTCTGTCTCTCTCTTTCTCTTTCTGTCTCTCTCTGTCTCTCTCTGTCTCTTTCTGTCTTCGCTGTCTCTCTCTCTGTCTCTTTCTCTTTCTCTCT
>NW_028227276.1:11806958-11814458 GCF_978045245.1 Mus caroli
ATGTCTCTCTCTGTCTCTCTCTGTTGCTCTCTGTCTCTCTCTATGTCTCTCTATATCCCTATCTCTGTCTCTCTCTGTCTCTCTCTGTCTCTCTGTCTCTCTCTGTGTCTCTCTCTCTGTCTCTCTCTGTGTCTCTGTCTCTCTCTTTCTCTCTCTGTCTCTCTATGTCTCTCACTCTGTCTCTCCCTGTCTCTCTCTGTTTCTCTGTCTCTCTATGTCTCTCTATGTCTCTCTCTGTCTCTCTCTCTGTATCTCTCTTTCTAGCTCTGTCTCTTTCTGTGTCTACCTGTGTCTCGCTCTCTATCTCTGTCTTTCTCTGTCTGTCTCTTTTTCTCAATCTGTCTCTCTCTGTCTCTCTCTGTCAATCTCTGTCTCTCTCTGTCTCTCTCTGTCTCTCTCTCTGTCTCTCTCTCAGTTTCTCTCTTTCTCTCTTTGTGTCCCTCTCTGTCTCTCTCTGTTTCTATCTTTGTCTCTCTTTCTGTCGCTCTTTCTGTCTCACTCAGTCTATTTCACTCTGTCTCTGTCTCTCTCTGTCTCTCTCTCTGTCTCTCTTTCTGTCTCTCTCACTCTCTCTATGTCTCTCTGTCTCTCTCTATGTCTCTCTCTATCCCTATCTCTGTCTCTCTCTGTCTCTCTCTGTGTCTCTCTCTGTCTCTCTCTCTCTGTACCTCTCTGTGTCTCTCTGTGTCTCTCTCTGTCTCTCTCTGTCTCTATCTCTGTCTCTCTCTCTTTGTCTCTCCCTGTCTCTCTGTCTCTCTCGGTCTCTCTCTCTGTCTCTCTCTGTCTCTCTCTGTCTCTCTCTGTCTCTCTCTGTCTCTCTCTGTGTCTCTATCTGTCTCTCTCTCTGTCTCTCTCTGTGTCTCACACTCTGTCTCTCTCTGTGTCTCTGTCTTTCTCTTTCTCTCTCTCTGTCCCTCTCTGTCTCTCTCTCTGTCTCTCTCTGTCTCTCTCTCTGTCTCTCCCTGTATCTCTCTGTCTCTCTGTCTCTCTATGTGTCTCTCTGTCTCTCTCTATATATCTCTCTGTCTAGCTCTTCTCTCTCTGTGTCTCTCTCTGTCTCTCTCGGTCTCTATCTCTGTCTCTCTTTCTGTCTCACTCAGTCAATCTCACTCTGTCTCTATTTCTCTCTGTCTCTCTCTCTGTCTCTCTCTCTGTCTCTCTCACTATCTCTATGACTCTCTCTGTGTCTCTCTCTGTCTCTATCTGTCTCTCTCTCTTTCTCTCTGTGTCTCTCTCTGTCTTTTTCTGTCTCTCTCTGTGTCTCCCTCTGTGTCTCTCTGTCTCTATCTCTGTCTCTCTCTCTGTCTCTCCCTGTCTCTCTCTGTCTCTCTGTCTCTCTCTGTCCCTCTCTGTCTCTCTCTGTCTCACTCAGTCTATCTCACTCTGTCTCTCTCTGTCTCTCCCTCTGTCTCTTTTTCTGTCTCTCTCACTCTCTCTATGTCTCTCTCTGTCTCTCTATATGTCTCCCTCTATCTCTATCTCTGTCTCTCTCTGTCTTTCTTTCTGTGTCTCTCACTCTCTCTCTCTCTCTGTCTCTCTCTTTGTCTCTCTCTGTGTCTCTCTCTGTCTCTCTATCTCTCTCACTGTCTCTTTCTCTGTCTCTCTCTGTCTCTCTCTTTGTCTCTCTCTCTGTCTCTCTCTTCCTCTCTCTGTGTCTCTCTGTGTCTTTCTGTGTCTCTCTCTGTCTCTCTTTCTGTCTCTCTCTCTGTCTCTCTCTTTCTCTCTCTGTCTCTCTCTGTCTCTATCTCTGTCTCTCTTTCTGTCTCACTCAGTCAATCTCACTCTGTCTCTGTCTCTCTCTGTCTCTCTCTCTGTCTCTCTCTCTTTCTGTCTCTCTCACTCTCTCTATGTCTCTCTCTGTGTCTCTCTCTGTCTCTATCTGTCTCTCTCTCTTTCTCTCTGTGTCTCTCTCTGTCTTTTTCTGTCTCTTTCTGTGTCTCTCTCTGTCTCTCTATGTCTCTCTCTGTATGTCTCTCTCTATCTCTCTCTGTCGCTCTCTCTCTTTCTCTGTCTCTCTCTCTTTGTCTCTTTCTCTGTCTCTCTCTGTCTATCTCTGTGTCTCTCTCTGTGTTTCTCTGTATCTATCTGTCTCTCTCTCTGTCTCTCTCTCTGTCTTTCTTTATCTATCTCTGCCTCTCTCTGCCTTTCTCTGTCACTCTTTTTCTCTATCTGTCTCTCTCTGTCTCTCTCTGTGTCTCTCTCTGTCTCTCTATATCTCTCTCTGTATCTTTCTCTGTCTCTCTCTGTCTCTCTCTGTCTCACTCTTTGTCTCTGTCTCTCTCTCTCTTCCTTCTCTGTGTCTCTCTGTGTCTCTCTGTGTCTCTCTCTGTCTCTTTCTGTCTCTCTCTGTCTCTCTCTGTTTCTCTCTTTGTCTCTCTCTCTCTCTGTCTCTCTCTCTTTGTCTCTTTTCTGTCTCTCTCTGTCTCTTTCTCTATCCCTATCACTGTCTCTCTCTGTCTCTCTTTCTGTCTCTCTCACTCTCTCTCTATCTCTCTCTGTATCTCTCTTTGTCTCTCTCTGTGTCTCTCTCTGTCTCTCTATATCTCTCTCTGTCTCTTTCTCTGTCTCAGTCTGTCTTTCTCTGACTCTCTCTTTGTCTCTGTCTCTCTCTCTCTGTCTCTCTCTTCCTCTCTCTGTGTCTCTCTCTGTCTCTCTCTGTCTCTCTCTTTCTCTTTCTGTCTCTCTCTGTCTCTCTCTGTATCTTTCTGTCTTCGCTGTCTCTCTCTCTGTCTCTCTCTGTTTTTCTCTTTTTCTCTCTCTGTCTCTTTCTGTCTCTCTCTGTGTCTCTCTCTGTCTTTCTATGTCTCTCTATGTATGTCTCTCTCGATTTCTCTCTGTCGCTCTCTCTCTCTTTCTCTGTCTCTCTCTGTCTCTCTCTCTTTGTCTCTTTTCTGTCTCTCTCTGTCTCTCTCTCTGTCTTTCTCTGTATCTCTGAATCTTTCTCTGTCTCTCTCTGTATCTCACTGTGTCTCTCTCTGTCTCTCTCTGTCTCTGTCTGTGTCTCTCTCTGTCTCTCTATGTCTCTCACTGTATGTCTCTCTCCATCTCTCGCTGTCGCTAACTCTCTTTCTCTGTCTCTCTCTGTCTCTCTCTTTTTCTCTCTCTGTCTCTCTCTCTGTCTCTCTCTGTCTCTCTCTCTGTCTCTCTCTGTCTCCCGCTGTCTCTCTCTCTGTCTCTCTCTTTCTCTATCTGTGTCTCTCTCTGTCTCTCTCTGTCTCTTTCTCTGTCTCTCTCTCTTTCTGTCTCTCTCACTCTCTCTATGTCTCTCTCTGAGTCTCTCTCTATCCCTATCTCTGTCTCTCTCTGTCTCTCTCTCTGTCTCTCTCTGTCTCTCTCTCTTTCTCTCTGTGTCTCTCTCTGTCTCTTTTTGTCTCTCTCTGTGTCTCCCTCTGTGTCTCTCTGTCTCTATCTCTGTCTGTCTCTGTCTCTCTCTCTGTCTCTCCCTGTCTATCTCTGTCTCTCTGTCTCTCTCTGTCCCTCTCTGTCTCTCTATCTGTGTCACTCAGTCTATCTCACTCTGTCTCTGTCTCACTCTGTCTCTCTCTCTGTCTCTCTTTCTGTCTCTTTCACTCTCTCTATTTCTCTCTCTGTCTCTCTATATGTCTCTCTCTATCTCTATCTCTGTCTCTCTCTGTCTCTCTTTCTGTCTCTCTCACTCTCTCTCTATCTCTCTCTGTCTCTCTGTCTCTCTCTGTGTTTCTCTCTGTCTCTCTATATCTCTCTCTGTCTCTTTCTCTGTCTCTCTCTTTGTCTCTCTCTCTGTCTCTCTCTTCCTCTCTCTGTGTCTCTCTCTGTCTCTCTCTGTCTCTTTCTGTCTCTCTATGTCTCTTTCTGTCTCTCTCTGTCTCTATCTCTCTCTCTCTGTCTCTCTCTGTTTCTATCTTTGTCTCTCTCTGTCTCTCTCTGTCTCTCTCTGTGTCTCTCTCTGTCTCTCTATGTCTCTCTCTGTATGTCTCTCTCTATCTCTCTCTGTCGCTCTCTCTCTTTCTCTGTCTCTCTCTCCTTGTCTCTTTTCGGTCTCTCTCTGTCTCTCTGTCTGTCTCTCTCTGTATCTCTGACTCTTTCTCTGTCTCTCTCTGTATCTCACTGTGTCTCTCTCTGTCTCTCTCTGTCTCTGTCTGTGTCTCTCTCTGTCTCTCTATGTCTCTCACTGTATGTCTCTCTCCATCTCTCTCTGTCGCTCTCTCTCTTTCTCTGTCTCTCTCTATCTCTCTCTCTTTGTCTCTTTTCTGTCTCTCTGTCTCGCTCTCTGTCTCTCTCTGTCTCTCTGTCTCTCTGTCTGTCACTCTCTCTGTCTTTCTTTATCTCTCTCTGTCTCTCTCTGTCTTTCTCTGTCACTCTCTGTATCTCTCTGTCCCTCTTTGTCTCTCTCTGTATCTCTCTGTCTCTCTCTGCTTCTCTCTCTGTCTCTCTCTCTGTCTCATCTGTCTCTCCCTGTCTCTCTCTCTGTCTCTCTGTGTCTCTCTGTGTCTCTCTGTGTCTCTCTCTCTGTCTCTCTCTGTGTCTCACTGTGTCTTTCTCTGTCTCTCTGTCTCTCTCTGTTTCTCCCTCTGTCTCTCTCTCTGTCTCTGTCTGTCTCTATCTCTGTCTCATCTGTCTCTCTCTGTCTCTCTCTGTCTTTCTCTGTCTCTCTTTGTCTCTCTCTCTGTCTATCTCTGTCTCTCTTTGTCTCTCTCTCTATCTCTCTGTCTCTCTCTTTGACTCTCTCTGTCTCTCTCTGTGTCTCTTTGTCTCTCTCTCTGTCTCTCTCTGTCTCTATCTCTGTCTCATCTGTCTCTCTCTCTGTCTCTCTGTCTCTCTCATTCTCTCTCATTCTGATTCTGTCTCTCTCTCTGTCTCTCACTATCTGTCTCTGTCTCTGTCTGTCTCTCTCTGTCTCTCTCTCTCTTTGTCTCTTTTCTCTCTGTCTCTCTCTGTCTCTCTCTGCCTCTCTCTGTGTCTCTCTCCCTGTCTCTCTCTGTCTTTATCTCTTCGTCTCTTTTCTGTCTCTATCTGTCTCTCTCTGTCTTTCTCTCTGTCTTTCTTTGTCTCTCTCTGTATTTCTATGTCTCTCTCTGTATCTCTCTGTTTCTCTTTGTCTCTCTCTGTCTCTCTCACTTTCTTTCTTTGTCTCTATCTGTATTTCTATGTCTCTCTATGTCTCTCTCTATATATCTCTCTGTCTCTCTCTGTCTCTGTCTGTCTCTCTCTGCCTCTAAATGTCTCTCTCTGTCTCTCTCTGTCGCTCTCTGTCTCTCTCTGTTGCTCTCTGTCTCTCTCTCTCTGTCTCTCTCTGTGTGTCTCTCTCTGTCTCTGTGTCTCTGTCTCTGTCTTTCTCTCTCTCTGTTTCTCTCTCTGTACCTCTCTGTCTCTCACTCTGTCTCTCCCTGTCTCTCTCTGTTTCTCTGTCTCTCTATGTCTCTCTCTGTCTCTCTCTCTGTATCTCTCTGTCTAGCTCTGTCTCTCTCTGTGTCTCCCTGTGTCTCGCTCTATATCTCTGTCTTTCTCAGTCTCTCTCTTTTTCTCTCTCTGTCTCTCTCTGTCTCTCTGTCACTCTCTCTGTCTCTCTCTCTGTCTCTCTCTGTCTCTCTCTGTCTCTCTCTCTGTCTCTCTCTGTCTCTCTCTTTCTCTCACTGTGTCTCTCTCTGTCTCTCTCTGTCTCTATCTCTGTCTCACTCAGTCGATTTCACTCTGTCTCTGTCTCTACCTGTCTCACTCTCTGTCTCTCTTTCTGTCTCTCTCACTCTCTCTATGTCTCTCTCTGTCTCTCTCTATCCCTATCTCTATCCATATCTCTGTGTCTCTCTGTCTCTCTCTGTGTCTCTCTCTGTCTCTCTGTGTCTCTCGGTCTCTCTCTCTCTGAATCTCTCTGTGTCTCTCTCTGTGTCTCTCTCTGTCTCTCTCTGTGTCTCTCTCTGTCTCTCTTTGTGTCTCTCTCTGTCTCTTTGTCTCTATCTCTGTCTCTCTCTGTCTCTCTCTTTGTTTCTCCCTGTCTCTCTCTGTCTCTCTGTCTCTCTCGGACTCTCTCTCTGTATCACCCTGTCTCTCTCTGTCTCTCTCGCTGTCTGTCTCTGTCTCTATAACTGTCTCTCTCTGTCTCTCTGTCTCTTTCTGTCTCTCTCACTCTCTCTATTTCTCTCTGTCTCTCTCTCTGTGTCTCTCTCTATCCCTATCTATGTCTCTCTCTGTCTCTCTTTCTGTCTCTCTATATGTCTCTCTGTCTCTTTCTCTATCTCTCTCTGTCTCTCTCTGTCTCTCTCTTTGTCTCTGATTCTCTCTCTCTTTCTCTCTCTTCCTCTCTCTGTGTCTCTCTCTGTCTCTCTCTGTCTCTCTCTCTTTTTCTCTTTTCTGTCTCTGTCAGTCTCTCTCTCTGTCTCTCTCTGTCTCTCTCTTTCTCTCTCTCTGTCTTTCTTTGTCTCTTTCTGTATTTCAATGTCTCACTATGTCTCTCTCTGTCTCTCTCTGTCTCTCTCTGTGTCTCTCTCTGTCTCTCTCTCTGTCTCACTCTCTGTCTCTCTCTGTGTCTCTGTCTTTCTTTTTCTCTCTCTCTGTCACTCTCTGTCTCTCTCTCTCTGTCTCTCTCAGTCTCTCTCTCTGTCTCTCCCTGTCTCTCTCTGTCTCTCTGTCTCTCTATGTCTCTCTCTGTCTCTCTCTCTGTATCTCTCTGTCTAGCTCTTCTTTCACTGTGTCTCCCTGTGTCTGACTCTCTATCTCTGTCTCTCTCTGTCTCTCTCTTTTTCTCTCTCTGTCTCTCTCTTTCTCTCTCTGTCTCTCTTTCTGTCTCTCTCTCTGTCTCTCTCTTTCCTCTCTGTGTCTCTCTCTGTCTCTCTCGGTCTCTATCTCTTTCTCTCTTTCTGTCTCACTCAGTCAATCTCACTCTGTTTCTGTCTCTCTCTGTCTCTCTCTCTGTCTCTCTCTCTTTCTGTCTCTCTCACTCTCTCTATGTCTCTCTCTATGTCTCTCTCTGTCTCTCTATATTTCTCTCTCTATCTCTATCTCTGTCTCTCTCTGTCTCTCTTTCTGTCTCTCTCACTCTCTCTCTATCTCTCTCTGTCTCTCTCTTTGTCTCTATCTGTGTCTCTCTCTGTCTCTCTATCTCTCTCTCTGTCTCTTTCTCTGTCTCTCTCTTTGTCTCTCTCTCTCTGTCTCTCTCTTCCTCTCTCTGTGTCTCTCTGTGTCTCTCTATGTCTCTCTGTGTCTCTCTCTGTCTCTCTGTGTCTCTCTCTGTCTCTCTCTGTCTCTCTCTGTGTCTCTCTCTGTCTCTCTATGTCTCTCTCTGTATGTCTCTCTCTATCTCTCTCTGTCGCTCTCTCTCTTTCTCTGTCTCTCTCTCTTTGTCTCTTTCTCTGTCTCTCTCTGTCTCTCTCTGTGTCTCTCTGTCTCTCTCTGCCACTCTCTGTCTCTGTCTGTCTCTCTCTGTCTCTCTCTCTGTCTCTCTCTCTCTGTCTTTCTTTATCTATCTCTGCCTCTCTCTGTCTTTCTCTGTCACTCTTTGTCTCTTTCTGGATCTCTCTGTCTCTC
>NW_028227276.1:11821958-11824458 GCF_978045245.1 Mus caroli
GTCTCTCTGTCTCTATCTCTGTCTCTCGGTCTCTCTCTGTCTCTCTCTGTCTCTCTCCCTCTCTGTCTCACTCTGTCTCTCTCTATCTCTCACTGTGTCTCAATCTGTCTCTCTCTGTCTCTCTCTCTGTCTCTCTCTGTCTCTCTCTGTCTCTCTCTGTCTCTCTCTCTGTCTCTCTTTTTCTCTCTTTGTCTCTCTCTGTCTCCCTCTCTCTCTGTCTTTCTCTGTCTCTCTCAGTCTTTATCTCTGTCTCTCTCTGTGTCTCTCTCTGTCTCTCTCAGTCTCTATCTCTGTCTCTCTCAGTCTCTCTCTGTCTCTCTCGGTGTCTCTCTCTGTCTCTCTCTGTCTCTCTCTGTCTCTCTGTCTCTATCTCTGTCTCTCTCTGACTCTCTCTGTCTCTCTCTCTGTCTCTCTGTCTCTATCTGTCTCTCTTTCTATCTCTGTCTCTCTCTGTCTCTGTCTCTCTCTGTCACTCTCTGTCTATCTCTGTCTCTATCTCTGTCTCTCTCTGTCTCTCTCTTTTTCTCTGTCTCTCTCTATCTCTATCTCTGTCTCTCTGTCTCTCTCTGTCTCTCATTGACTCTCTCTGTCTCTCTCCGTCTCTCTCTCTACCACTGTCTCTCTTTGTCTCTGTCTCTGTCTCTCCGTGTCTCTCTCAGTTTATCACTCTGTCGCTCTGTCTCCCTCTGTGTCTCTCTCTGTCTCTCTCTATTTCACACTGTGTCTCTCTCTCTCTCTCTCTGTATCCCTCTATCTCCCTCTGTCTCTCTGTCTCTATCTCTGTCTCTCTCTGTCTCTCTCTCTATCTCTGTCTCTCTCTGTCTCTGGCTTTGTTTCTCTCTGTCTCTGTCTCTCTCTCTGTCTCTCTCACTCTCTCTCTGTCTCTATCTCTCTCTCTGTCTCTCTCTTTGTCTCTGGCTTTCTCTGTCTCCCTCTTTCTCTTTCTGTCTCTATCTCTGTCTCTCTCTGTTTATCACTCTGTCGCTCTGTCTCCCTCTGTGTCTCACTCTGTCTCTCTCTATCTCTCACTGTGTCTCACTCTGTCTCTCTCTGTATCTCTCTGTCTCTCTCTGCCTCTCTGTCTCTATCTCTGTCTCTCTCTGTCTCTCTGTGTCTCTCTCCGTCTCTCTCTCTGTCTCTCTGTCTCTCTTTCTATCTCTGTCACTCTCTGTCTCTGTCTCTGTCTCTCTCTGTCTCTCTCTGTCTCTATCTCTGTCTCTCTCTGTCTCTCTCAGTTTATCACTCTGTCGCTCTGTCTCCCTCTGTGTCTCTCTCTGTCTCTCTCTATCTCTCACTGTGTCTCTCTCTGTCTCTATCTGTATGTCTCTGTCTCTCTCTTTCTCTCTGTCTCTATCTGTCTTTCTCTGTATCTCTCTGTCTCTCTGTCTGTCTCTGTCTGTCTCTCTCTGTCTCTCTCTGTCTCTCTGTTTCTATCTCTGTCTCTCGGTCTCTCTCTGTCTCTCTCTGTCTCTGTCTCTCTCTGTCTCTCTCTGTCTCTCTCTCTATCTCTGTCTCTCTCTGTCTCTGTCTCTCTCTGTCTCTCTCTGTCTCTCTCTGTCTCTCTCTGTCTCTGTCAGTCTCTCTCATTCTGTCTTTGTCTCTCTCTTTCTTTCTCTGTCTCTCATTGTCTCTCTCTGTCTCTCTCTGTCTCTCTCCGTCTCTCTCCATCTCTCTCACTATCTCTGTCTCTGTCTCAGTCTCTGTCTCTCTCTGTCTCTCTCTGTTTATCACTCTGTTGCTCTATCTCTCCCTGTGTTTCTCTCTGTCTCTCTCTATCTCTCACTGTGTCTCTCTCTGTCTCTCTCTGTCTCTTTCTGTATCTCTCTGTCTCTCTCTGTCTCTCTCTCTATCTCTGTCTCTCTCTGTCTCTGTCTCTGTCTCTCTCTGTCTCTTTCTGTTTATCACTCTGTTGCTCTGTCTCCCTCCGTGTCTCTCTATGTCTCTCTCTGTCTCTGTCTCTGTCTCTCTCTGTCTCTCTCTGTCTCTCTCTGTCTCTCTCTGTCTCTCTCTGTCTCTCTCTGTCTCTCTCTGTCTCTGTCTCTGTCTCTCTCTGTCTCTCTCTGTCTCTATCTCTGTCTCTCTCTGTCTCTCTCTTTGTCTCTGTCTCTCTCTATCTCTATCTCTGTCTCTCTGTCTCTCTCTGTCTCTCATTGACTCTCTCTGTCTCTCTCCGTTTCTCTCTCTATCTCTGTCTCTCTCTGTCTCTGTCTCTGTCTCTCTCTGTCTCTCTCAGTTTATCACTCTGTCGCTCTGTCTCCCTCTGTATCTCTCTCTGTCTCTCTCTATCTCTCACTCTGTCTCTCTCTGTCTCTCTCTGTCTCTCTCTGTCTCTCTGTCTCTATCTCTGTCTCTCTCTGTCTCTCTCTGTCTCTCTCTGTCTCTCTCTCTGTCTCTCTCTGTCTCTATCTGTCACTCTTTCTATCTCTGTCTCTCTGTCTCTGTCTCTGTCTCTCTCTGTCTCTCTCTGTCTCTCTCTGTCTCTATCTCTGTCTCTGTCTGT
>NW_028227276.1:11829458-11834458 GCF_978045245.1 Mus caroli
CTGTCTCTCTCTGTCTCTCACTGACTCTCTGTCTCTCTCTGTCTCTCTCTATCTCTGTCTCTCTCTGTCTCTGTCTCTGTATCTCTCTGTCTCTCTCAGTTTATCACTCTGTCACTCTGTCTCCCTCTGTGTCTCTCTCTGTCTCTCTCTATCTCTCACTGTGTCTCTCTCTGTCTCTCTCTGTCTCTCTCTGTATGTCTCTGTCTCTCTCTGTCTCTCTGTCTCTATCTCTGTCTCTCTCTGTCTCTCTCTGTATCTCTCTGTCTCTCTGTCTCTCTGTCTGTCTCTCTCTGTCTCTCTCAGTCTCTATCTCTGTCTCTCTCAGTCTCTCTCTGTCTCTCTCGGTGTCTCTCTCTGTCTCTCTCTGTCTCTCTGTCTCTATCTCTGTCTCTCTCTGTCTCTCTCTGTCTCTCTCTCTGTCTCTCTGTGTCTATCTGTCTCTCTTTCTATCTCTGTCTCGCTCTGTCTCTGTCTCTGTCTCTCTCTGTCTCTCTCTGTCTCTATCTCTGTCTCTCTCTGTCTCTCTCTTTTTCTCTGTCTCTCTTTATCTCTATCTCTGTCTCTCTGTCTCTCTCTGTCTCTCATTGACTCTCTCTGTCTCTCTCCGTCTCTCTCTCTACCTCTGTCTCTCTCTGTCTCTGTCTCTGTCTCTCTCTGTCTCTCTCAGTTTATCACTCTGTCGCTCTGTCTCCCTCTGTGTCTCTCTCTGTCTCTCTCTATTTCTCACTGTGTCTCTCTCTGTCTCTCTCTGTATTTCTCTGTCTCCCTCTGTCTCTCTGTCTCTATCTCTGTCTCTCTCTGTCTCTCTCTCTATCTCTGTCTCTCTCTGTCTCTGTCTTTGTTTCTCTCTGTCTCTATCTGTCTCTCAGTCTCTCTCTGTCTCTATCTCTCTCTCTGTCTCTCTCTTTGTCTCTGGCTTTCTCTGTCTCCCTCTTTCTCTCTCTGTCTCTATCTCTGTCTCTCTCTGTTTATCACTCTGTCGCTCTGTCTCCCTCTGTGTCTCACTCTGTCTCTCTCTATCTCTCACTGTGTCACACTCTGTCTCTCTCTGTGTCTCTCTCTGTCTCTCTCTGTCTCTCTCTGTCTCTCTCTCTGTCTCTCTTTGTCTCTCTTTGTCTCTCTCTGTCTCTCTCTGTCTCTCTCTCTGTCTCTCTTTGTCTCTCTTTGTCTCTCTCTGTCTCACTCTGTCTCTATCTCTCACTGTGTCACACTCTGTCTCTCTCTGTGTCTCTCTCTGTCTTTCTCTGTCTCTCTCAGTCTTTATCTCTGTCTCTCTCAGTCTCTCTCTGTCTCTCTCTGTGTCTCTCTCTGTCTCTCTCTGTCTCTCTGTCTCTATCTCTGTCTCTCTCTGTCTCTCTGTGTCTCTCTCCGTATCTCTCTGTCTCTGTCGCTGTCTCTCTCTGTCTCTCTCTGTCTCTGTCGCTGTCTCTCTCTGTCTCTCTCTGTCTCTCTCTTTGTCTCTGTCTCTGTCTCTCTCTGTCTCTCTCTGTCTCTCTCTGTCTCTCTCTGTCTCTGTCGCTGTCTCTCTCTGTCTCTCTCTGTCTCTCTCTGTCTCTCTCTGTCTCTGTCGCTGTCTCTCTCTGTCTCTCTCTGTCTCTATCTCTGTCTCTCTCTGACTCTCTCTTTGTCTCTGTCTCTCTCTATCTCTATCTCTGTCTGTCTGTCTCTCTCTGTCTCTCATTGACTCTCTCTGTCTCTCTCCGTCTCTCTCTCTATCTCTGTCTCTCTCTGTCTCTGTCTCTGTCTCTCTTCGTCTCTCTCAGTTTATCACTCTGTCGCTCTGTCTCCCTCTGTATCTCTCTCTGTCTCCCTCTATCTCTCACTGTGTATCTCTGTCTCTCTCTGTCTTTCTCTGTCTCTCTGTCTCTATCTCTGTCTCTCCCTGTCTCTCTCTGTCTCTCTCTGTCTCTCTCTCTGTCTCTCTCTATCTCTATCTGTCACTCTTTCTATCTCTGTCTCTCTCTGACTCTGTCTCTCTCTGTCTCTCTCTGTCTCTCTCTGTCTCTATCTCTGTCTCTCTCTGTCTCTCTCTTTTTCTCTGTCTCTCTCTATCTCTATCTCTGTCTCTCTGTCTCTCTCTGTCTCTCATTGACTCTCTCTGTCTCTCTCCGTCTCTCTCTCTATCTCTGTCTCTCTCTGTCTCTGTCTCTGTCTCTCTCTGTCTCTCTCAGTTTATCACTCTGTCGCTCTGTCTCCCTCTGTGTCTCTCTCTGAATCTCTCTATTTCTCACTGTGTCTCTCTCTGTCTCTCTCTGTCTCTCTGTCTCTATCTCTGTCTCTCTCTGTCTCTCTCTTTCTCTCTCTGTCTCTCTCTCTATCTCTGTCTCTCTCTGTCTCTGTCTTTTTTTCTCTCTCTCTCTATCTGTCTCTCTCAGTCTCTCTCTGTCTCTATCTCTCTCTCTCTGTCTCTCTCTTTGTCTCTGGCTTTCTCTGTCTCCCTCTTTCTCTCTCTGTCTCTATCTCTGTATCTCTCTGTTTATCACTCTGACGCTGTGTCTCCCTCTGTGTCTCACTCTGTCTCTCTCTATCTCTCACTGTGTCTCAATCTGTCTCTCTCTGTGTCTCTCTCTGTCTCTCTCTGTCTCTGTCTCTCTCTCTGTCTCTCTTTGTCTCTCTTTGTCTCTCTCTCTGTCTTTCTCTGTCTCTCTCAGTCTTTATCTCTGTCTCTCTCAGTCTCTCTCTGTCTCTCTCTGTGTCTCTCTCTGTCTTCTCTGTCTCTCTCTGTCTCTCTCAGTCTCTATCTCTGTCTCTCTCAGTCTCTCTCTGTCTCTCTCGGTGTCTCTCTCTGTCTCTCTCTGTCTCCCTATGTCTCTCTGTCTCTATCTCTGTCTCTCTCTGTATCTCTCTGTCTCTCTCTCTGTCTCTCTGTCTCTATCTGTCTCTCTTTCTATCTCTGTCTCTCTCTGTCTCTGTCTCTGTCTCTCTCTGTCTCTCTCTGTCTCTATCTCTGTCTCTCTCTGTCTCTCTTTTTTTCTCTGTCTCTCTCTATCTCTGTCTCTCTGTCTCTCTCTGTCTCTCATTGACTCTCTCTGTCTCTCTACGTCTCTCTCTCTATCTCTGTCTCTCTCTGTCTCTGTCTCTGTCTCTCTCTGTCTCTCTCAGTTTATCACTCTATTGCTCTGTCTCCCTCTGTGTCTCTCTCTGTCTCTCTCTATTTCTCACTGTGTCTCTCTCTGTCTCTCTCTGTATCCCTCTGTCTCTCTCTGTCTCTCTGTCTCTATCTCTGTCTCTCTCTGTCTCTCTGTGACTCTCTCTGTCTCGCTCTCTGTCTCTCTCTTTCTCTCTCTGTCTTTCTTTCTATCTCTGTCTCTCTCAGACTCTCTCTCTGTCTCTCTCTGTCTCTCTCTGTCTCTATCTCTGTCTCTCTCTGTCTCTTCTTTGTCTCTGTCTCTCTCTATCTCTAACTCTGTCTCTCTGTCTCTCTCTGTCTCTCATTGACTCTCTCTGTCTCTCTCAGTCTCTCTCTATATCTCTGTCTCTCTCTGTCTCTGTCTCTCTCTGTCTCTCTCAGTTTATCACTCTGTCGCTCTGTCTCCCTCTGTGTCTCTCTCTGTCTCTCTCTATCTCTCACTGTGTCTCTCTCTGTCTCTCTCTGTATGTCTCTGTCTCTCTCTGTCTCTGTCTCTGTCTCTCTCTGTCTCTCTCTGTTCTCTCTGTCTCTATCTCTGTCTCTCTCTGTCTCTCTCTTTGTCTCTGTCTCTCTCTGTCTCTCATTGACTCTCTCTGTCTCTCTCCGTCTCTCTCTCTATCTCTGTCTCTCTCTGTCTCTGTCTCTGTCTCTCTCTGTCTCTCTCAGTTTATCACTCTGTCGCTCTGTCTCCCTCTGTGTCTCTCTCTGTCTCTCTCGATCTCTCACTGTGTCTCTCTCTGTCTCTCTCTGTATGTCTCTGTCTCTCTCTGTCTCTCTGTCTCTATCTGTCTCTCTCTGTCTCTCTCTGTCTCTCTGTCTCTGTCTCTGTCTCTCGGTCTCTCTATGTCTCTCTGTCTCTCTCTGTCTCTGTCAGTCTCTCTCACTCTGTCTTTGTCTCTCTCTTTCTTTCTCTGTCTCTCATTGTCTCTATCTGTCTCTCTCTGTCTCTCTCCGTCTCTCTTTGTCTCTCTCACTGTCTCTGTCTCTCTCTGTCTCAGTCTCTGTCTCTCTCTGTCTCTCTCTGTTTATCACTCTGTTGCTCTATCTCTCCCTGTGTCTCTCTCTGTCTCTCTCTATCTCTCACTGTGTCTCTCTCTTTCTCTCTCTGTCTCTTTCTGTATCTCTCTGTCTCTCTCTGTCTCTCTCTCTATTTCTGTCTCTCTCTGTCTCTGTCTCTCTCTGTCTCTTTCTGTTTATCACTCTGTTGCTCTGTCTCCCTCTGTGTCTCTCTATGTCTCTGTCTCTGTCTCTCTCTGTCTCTCTCTGTCTCTCTCTGTCTCTCTCTGTCTCTGTCGCTGTCTCTCTCTGTCTCTCTCTGTCTCTATCTCTGTCTCTCTCTGACTCTCTCTTTGTCTCTGTCTCTCTCTATCTCTATCTCTGTCTGTCTGTCTCTCTCTGTCTCTCATTGACTCTCTCTGTCTCTCTCCGTCTCTCTCTCTATCTCTGTCTCTCTCTGTCTCTGTCTCTGTCTCTCTTCGTCTCTCTCAGTTTATCACTCTGTCGCTCTGTCTCCCTCTGTGTCTCTCTCTGTCTCCCTCTATCTCTCACTGTGTATCTCTGTCTCTCTCTGTCTTTCTCTGTCTCTCTGTCTCTATCTCTGTCTCTCCCTGTCTCTCTCTGTCTCTCTCTGTCTCTCTCTCTGTCTCTCTCTATCTCTATCTGTCACTCTTTCTATCTCTGTCTCTCTCTGACTCTGTCTCTCTCTGTCTCTCTCTGTCTCTCTCTGTCTCTATCTCTGTCTCTCTCTGTCTCTCTATTTTTCTCTGTCTCTCTCTATCTCTATCTCTGTCTCTCTGTCTCTCTCTGTCTCTCATTGACTCTCTCTGTCTCTCTCCGTCTCTCTCTCTATCTCTGTCTCTCTCTGTCTCTG
>NW_028227276.1:11859458-11861958 GCF_978045245.1 Mus caroli
ATCTCTCACTGTGTCTCAATCTGTCTCTCTCTGTGTCTCTCTCTGTCTCTCTCTGTCTCTGTCTCTCTCTCTGTCTCTCTTTGTCTCTCTTTGTCTCTCTCTGTCTCCCTCTCTCTCTGTCTTTCTCTGTCTCTCTCAGTCTTTATCTCTGTCTCTCTCAGTCTCTCTCTGTCTCTCTCTGTGTCTCTCTCTGTCTTCTCTGTCTCTCTCTGTCTCTCTCAGTCTCTATCTCTGTCTCTCTCAGTCTCTCTCTGTCTCTCTCGGTGTCTCTCTCTGTCTCTCTCTGTCTCCCTATGTCTCTCTGTCTCTATCTCTGTCTCTCTCTGTATCTCTCTGTCTCTCTCTCTGTCTCTCTGTCTCTATCTGTCTCTCTTTCTATCTCTGTCTCTCTCTGTCTCTGTCTCTGTCTCTGTCTCTCTCTGTCTCTATCTCTGTCTCTCTCTGTCTCTCTTTTTTTCTCTGTCTCTCTCTATCTCTATCTCTGTCTCTCTGTCTCTCTCTGTCTCTCATTGACTCTCTCTGTCTCTCTACGTCTCTCTCTCTATCTCTGTCTCTCTCTGTCTCTGTCTCTGTCTCTCTCTGTCTCTCTCAGTTTATCACTCTATCGCTCTGTCTCCCTCTGTGTCTCTCTCTGTCTCTCTCTATTTCTCACTGTGTCTCTCTCTGTCTCTCTCTGTATCCCTCTGTCTCCCTCTGTCTCTCTGTCTCTATCTCTGTCTCTCTCTGTCTCTCTCTGTCTCTCTGTCTCTATCTCTGTCTCTCTCTGTCTCTCTCTGTCTCTCTCTCTATCTCTGTCTCTCTCTGTCTCTGTCTTTGTTTCTCTCTGTCTCTATCTGTCTCTCTCTCTGTCTTTCTCAGTCTCTCTCTGTCTCTATCTCTCTCTCTCTCTGTCCCTCTCTTTGTCTCTGGCTTTCTCTGTCTCGCTCTTTCTCTCTCTGTCTCTATCTCTGTCTCTCTCTGTTTATCACTCTGTCGCTCTGTCTCCATCTGTGTCTCACTCTGTCTCTCTCTATCTCTCACTGTGTCTCACTCTGTCTCTCTCTGTATCTCTCTGTCTCTCTCTGTCTCTCTGTCTCTATCTCTGTCTCTCTCTGTCTCTCTGTGACTCTCTCTGTCTCTCTCTCTGTCTCTCTCTTTCTCTCTCTGTCTATCTTTCTATCTCTGTCTCTCTCAGACTCTCTCTCTGTCTCTCTCTGTCTCTATCTCTGTCTCTCTCTGTCTCTTCTTTGTCTCTGTCTCTCTCTATCTCTAACTCTGTCTCTCTGTCTCTCTCTGTCTCTCATTGACTCTCTCTGTCTCTCTCAGTCTCTCTCTATTCTCTGTCTCTCTCTGTCTCTGTCTCTCTCTGTCTCTCTCAGTTTATCACTCTGTCGCTCTGTCTCCCTCTGTGTCTCTCTCTGTCTCTCTCTATCTCTCACTGTGTCTCTCTCTGTCTCTCTCTGTATGTCTCTGTCTCTCTCTGTCTCTCTGTCTCTATCTCTGTCTCTCTCTGTCTCTCTCTGTATCTCTCTGTCTCTCTGTCTGTCTCTCTCTGTCTCTTTCTGTCTCTCTATGTCTCTCTGTCTTTATCTCTGTCTCTCTCGGTCTCTCTCTGTCTCTCTCTGTCTCTCTCTCTGTCTCTCTCTATCTCTCTCTGTCTCTCTCTGTCTCTCTGTCTCTCTCTGTCTCTCTCTATCTCTCTCTTTTTCTCTCTCTGTCTCTCTCTCTGTCTCTCTCTGTCTCTGTCTCTCTCTGTCTCTCTCTGTCTCTCTCTCTGTCTCTGTCAGTCTCTCTCACTCTGTCTTTGTCTCTCTCTTTCTTTCTCTGTCTCTCTCTCTGTCTCTCTCCGTCTCTCTCCGTCTCTCTCACTATCTCTGTTTTCTCTGTCTCAGTCTCTATCTTTCTCTGTCTCTCTCTGTTTATCACTCTGTTGCTCTATCTCTCTCTGTGTCTCTCTCTTTCTCTCTCTATCTCTCACTGTGTCTCTCTTTGTCTCTTTCTGTATCTCTCTGTCTCTCTCTGTCTCTCTCTCTATCTCTGTCTCTCTCTGTCTCTGTCTCTCTCTGTCTCCTAGTTTATCACTCTGTCGCTCTGTCTCCCTCTGTGTCTCACCCTGTCTCTCTCTATCTCTCACTGTGTCTCACTCTGTCTCTCTCTGTATCTCTCTGTCTCTCTCTGTCTCTCTGTCTCTATCTCTGTCTCTCTCTGTCTCTCTGTGTCTCTCTCTGTCTCTCTCTCTGTCTCTCTCTCTGTCTCTCTCTTTCTCCCTCTGTCTCTCTTTCTATCTCTGTCTCTGTCTCTCTCTGTCTCTCTCTGTCTCTATCTCTGTCTCTCTCTATCTCTATCTCTGTCTCTCTGTCTCTCTCTGTCTCTCATTGACTCTCTCTGTCTCTCTCTATCTCTGTCTCTCTCTGTCTCTGTCTCTGTCTCTCTCTGTCTCTCTCAGTTTATCACTCTGTCGCTCTGTCTCCCTCTGTGTCTCTCTCTGTCTCTCTCTATCTCTCACTGTGTCTCTCTCTGT
>NW_028227276.1:11876958-11891958 GCF_978045245.1 Mus caroli
TCTCTGTCTATCTCTGTTTATCACTCTGTCTCTCTGTCTCTCTCTGTGTCTCTCTTTGTCTCTCTCTATCTCTCACTGTGTCTTTCTCTGTCTCTCTCTGTCTCTCTCTGTCTCTCTGTCTCTATCTCTGTCTCTCTCTGTTTCTCTCTGTCTCTCTCTGTCTCTCTCTGTCTCTCTCTCTCTCGGTCTCTCTTTCTATCTCTGTTTCTTTCTGTCTCTGTCTCTCTCTGTCTCTATCTCTGTCTCTCTCTTTCTCTCTCTGTCTCTCTCTGTCTCTCTCTGTCTCTCTCTCTGTCTCTCTCTGTATCTCTCTGTCTCTTTGTCTGTTTCTCTCTGTCTCTCTCTGTCTCTCTGTCTCTATCTCTGTCTCTCTCGGTCTCTCTCTGTCTCTCTCTCTGTCTCTCTCTGTGTCTCTCTTTGTCTCTCTCTATCTCTCACTGTGTCTTTCTCTGTCTCTCTCTTTCTCTCTCTGTCTCTCATTGTCTCTCTCTGTCTCTCTCAGTCTCTCTCTGTCTCTCTCTGCCTCTTTCTCTGTCTCTCTCTGTTTATCACTCTGTCGCTGTGTCTCTCTCTGTGTCTCTCTCTGTCTCTCTCTATCTCTCACTGTGTCTGTCTCTGTCTCTCTCTGTATCTCTCTGTCTCCCTCTGTCTCTCTGTCTCTATCTCTTTCGCTCTGTGTCTCTCTGTCTCTCTATCTGTCTCTGTCTCTCTCTGTATCTCTCTGTCTCTCTCTGTCTCTCTCTCTATCTCTGTCTCTCTCTGTCTCTGTCTCTCTCTATCTCTCTCAGTCTCCAGTCTCTCTCACTCTGTCTCTTTCTCTCTCTGTCTCTCTCTCTGTCTCTCTCAGTCTCTCAGTCTCTCTCACTCTGTCTCTGTCTCTCTATATCTCTCTCTTTGTCTCTGTCTCTCTCTATCTCTATCTCTCTCTGTCTCTCTCTATCTCTGTCTCTATCTCTCTCTGTCTCTCTCTTTGTCTCTGTCTCTCTTGTCTCTAGCTCTGTCTCTCTCTGACTCTTTCTGTCTCTCTCTGTGTCTCTCTCTGTCTCTCAGTCTCTCTCACTCTGTCTCTGTCTCTCTCTCTGTCTCTCTCTTTGTCTCTGTCTCTCTCTGTCTCTATCTCTGTCTCTCTTTGTCTCTCATTGTCTCTCTCTGTCTCTCTCTGTCTCTATCTCTGTCTCTCTCTGTTTATCTCTGTCTCTCTCTGTCTCTCTCTGTCTCTCTCTGTCTGTCTTTCTCTCTCTGTCTCTCTCTCTCTCTGTCTCTCTCTGTCTGTCTTTCTCTCTCTGTCTCTCTATGTCTCTCTCTGTCTCTCTCTGTATCTCTCTCTCTCTCTCTGTCTCTCTCTGTCTCTGTCTCTCTCTGTCTCTCTCTGTCTCTCTTCTCTCTCAGTCTCTCTCACTCTGTCTTAGTCTCTCTCTGACTCTATCTCTGTCTCTCTCTTTCTCTCTCTGTCTCTCATTGTCTCTCTCTGTCTCTCTCAGTCTCTCTCTGTCTCTCTCTGCCTCTATCTCTGTCTCTCTCTGTTTATCACTCTGTCGCTGTGTCTCTCTCTGTGTCTCTCTCTGTCTCTCTCTATCTCTCACTGTGTCTGTCTCTGTCTCTCTCTGTTTCTCTCTGTCTCCCACTGTCTCTCTGTCTCTATCTCTTTCGCTCTGTGTCTCTCTGTCTCTCTCTCTGTCTCTGTCTCTCTCTGTATCTCTCTGTCTCTCTCTGTCTCTCTCTCTATCTCTGTCTCTCTCTGTCTCTGTCTCTCTCTGTCTCTCTCAGTCTCTCAGTCTCTCTCACTCTGTCTTTGTCTCTCTCTGTCTCTATCTCCGTCTCTCTGTCTCTATCTCTGTCTCTCTCTGTTTATCACTCTGTCGCTCTGTCTCTCTCTGTGTCTCTCTCTGTCTCTCTCTATCTCTCACTGTGTCTCTCTCTGTCTCTCTCTGTCTCTCTCTGTCACCCTCTGTCTCTCTGTCTCTATTTCTGTCTTTCTCTGTCTCTCTCTGTCTCTCTCTGTCTCTCTCTGTATCTCGCTGTATCTCTCTCTCTCTTTCTCTCTCTCTATCACTGTCTCTCTCTGTCTCTGTCTCTGTCTCTCTCTGTTTATCACTCTGTCGCTCTGTCTCCCTCTGTGTCTCTCTCTGTCTCTCCCTATCTCTCACTGTGTATCTCTCTGTCTCTCTCTGTCTGTCTTTCTATCTCTGTCTCTCTCTGTCTTTCTCTGTCTCTCTCTGTCTCTCTCTGTAATCTCTCTGTCTCTCTCAGTCTCTCTCACTCTGTCTTTGTCTCTCTCTGTCTCTATCTCTGTCTCTCTCTTTCTCTCTCTGTCTCTCATTGTCTCTCTCTGTCTTTCTCCATTTCCCTCTGTCTCTCTGTCTCTATCTCTGTCTCTCTCTGTCTCTCTCTCTCTGTCTCTCTCTGTCTGTCTTTCTCTCTCTGTCTCTCTCTCTCTCTGTCTCTCTCTGTCTGTCTTTCTCTCTCTGTCTCTCTATGTCTCTCTCTGTCTCTCTCTGTATCTCTCTCTCTCTCTCTGTCTCTCTCTGTCTCTGTCCCTCTGTCTCTCTCTGTCTCTCTCAGTCTCTCTCAGTCTCTCTCACTCTGTCTTAGTCTCTCTCTGACTCTATCTCTGTCTCTCTCTTTCTCTCTCTGTCTCTCATTGTCTCTCTCTGTCTCTCTCAGTCTCTCTCTGTCTCTCTCTGCCTCTTTCTCTGTCTCTCTCTGTTTATCACTCTGTCGCTGTGTCTCTCTCTGTGTCTCTCTCTGTCTCTCTCTATCTCTCACTGTGTCTGTCTCTGTCTCTCTCTGTATCTCTCTGTCTCCCTCTGTCTCTCTGTCTCTATCTCTTTCGCTCTGTGTCTCTCTGTCTCTCTATCTGTCTCTGTCTCTCTCTGTATCTCTCTGTCTCTCTCTGTCTCTCTCTCTATCTCTGTCTCTCTCTGTCTCTGTCTCTCTCTATCTCTCTCAGTCTCCAGTCTCTCTCACTCTGTCTCTTTCTCTCTCTGTCTCTCTCTCTGTCTCTCTCAGTCTCTCAGTCTCTCTCACTCTGTCTCTGTCTCTCTCTATCTCTCTCTTTGTCTCTGTCTCTCTCTATCTCTATCTCTCTCTGTCTCTCTCTATCTCTGTCTCTATCTCTGTCTGTCTCTCTCTTTGTCTCTGTCTCTCTTGTCTCTAGCTCTGTCTCTCTCTGACTCTTTCTGTCTCTCTCTGTGTCTCTCTCTGTCTCTCAGTCTCTCTCACTCTGTCTCTGTCTCTCTCTCTGTCTCTCTCTTTGTCTCTGTCTCTCTCTGTCTCTATCTCTGTCTCTCTTTGTCTCTCATTGTCTCTCTCTGTCTCTCTCTGTCTCTATCTCTGTCTCTCTCTGTTTATCTCTGTCTCTCTCTGTCTCTCTCTGTATCTATCCTGTCTCTCTCTGTTTATCTCTTTGTCTCTCTCTCTGTCTCTCTCTGTGTCTCTCTCTGTCTTTCTCTGTCTCCCTCTCTCTCTGTCTCTATCTGTCTGTCTCTCTCTGTCTCTCTATTTCTCTCTCTGTCTCTCATTGTCTCTCTCTCTCTCCGTCTCTCTATGTCTCTATGTCTGTCTTTCTCTGTTTATCACTCTGTCGCTCTGTCTCTCTCTATGGCTCTCTCTGTCTCTCTCTGTCTCTCTCTGTCTCTCTGTCTCTATCTCTGTCTCTATCTGTATCTCTGTCTCTCTCTGTATCTCTCTGTCTCTCTCTGTCTCTCTGTCTCACCCTCTGTCTCTCTCAGTCTCTCTCAATCTGTCTTTGTCTCTCTCTGTCTCTATCTCCGTCTCTCTGTCTCTATCTCTGTCTCTCTCTGTTTATCACTCTGTCGCTCTGTCTCTCTCTGTGTCTCTCTCTGTCTCTCTCTATCTCTCACTGTGTCTCTCTCTGTCTCTCTCTGTCTCTCTTTGTCACCCTCTGTCTCTCTGTCTCTATTTCTGTCTCTCTCTGTCTTTCTCTGTCTCTCTCTGTCTCTCTCTGTCTCTCTCTGTATCTCGCTGTATCTCTCTCTCTTTCTCTCTCTCTATCACTTTCTCTCTCTGTCTCTGTCTCTGTCTCTCTCTGTTTATCATTCTGTCGCTCTGTCTCCCTATGTGTCTCTCTCTGTCTCTCTCTATCTCTCACTGTGTATCTCTCTGTCTCTCTCTGTCTGTCTTTCTATCTCTGTCTCTTTCTGTCTTTCTGTCTCTCTCTGTCTCTCTCTGTAATCTCTCTGTCTCTCTCAGTCTCTCTCACTCTGTCTTTGTCTCTCTCTGTCTCTATCTCTGTCTCTCTCTTTCTCTCTCTGTCTCTCATTGTCTCTCTCTGTCTCTCTCCGTCTCCCTCTGTCTCTCTGTCTCTATCTCTGTCTCTCTCTGTCTCTCTCTCTCTGTCTCTCTCTGTCTGTCTTTCTCTCTCTGTCTCTCTCTCTCTCTCTGTCTCTCTCTGTCTGTCTTTCTCTGTCACTCTATGTCTCTCTCTGTCTCTCTCTGTATCTCTCTCTCTCTGTCTCTCTCTGTCTCTGTCTCTCTCTGTCTCTCTCTGTCTCTCTTCTCTCTCTCAGTCTCTCTCACTCTGTCTTAGTCTCTCTCTGACTCTATCTCTGTCTCTCTCTTTCTCTCTCTGTCTCTCATTGTCTCTCTCTGTCTCTCTCAGTCTCTCTCTGTCTCTCTCTGCCTCTATCTCTGTCTCTCTCTGTTTATCACTCTGTCGCTGTGTCTCTCTCTGTGTCTCTCTCTGTCTCTCTCTATCTCTCACTGTGTCTGTCTCTGTCTCTCTCTGTTTCTCTCTGTCTCCCTCTGTCTCTCTGTCTCTATCTCTTTCGCTCTGTGTCTCTCTGTCTCTCTCTCTGTCTCTGTCTCTCTCTGTATCTCTCTGTCTCTCTCTGTCTCTCTCTCTATCTCTGTCTCTCTCTGTCTCTGTCTCTCTCTGTCTCTCTCAGTCTCTCAGTCTCTCTCACTCTGTCTTTGTCTCTCTCTGTCTCTATCTCCGTCTCTCTGTCTCTATCTCTGTCTCTCTCTGTTTATCACTCTGTCGCTCTGTCTCTCTCTGTGTCTCTCTCTGTCTCTCTCTATCTCTCACTGTGTCTCTCTCTGTCTCTCTCTGTCTCTCTCTGTCACCCTCTGTCTCTCTGTCTCTATTTCTGTCTTTCTCTGTCTCTCTCTGTCTCTCTCTGTCTCTCTCTGTATCTCGCTGTATCTCTCTCTCTCTTTCTCTCTCTCTATCACTGTCTCTCTCTGTCTCTGTCTCTGTCTCTCTCTGTTTATCACTCTGTCGCTCTGTCTCCCTCTGTGTCTCTCTCTGTCTCTCCCTATCTCTCACTGTGTATCTCTCTGTCTCTCTCTGTCTGTCTTTCTATCTCTGTCTCTCTCTTTCTTTCTCTGTCTCTCTCTGTCTCTCTCTGTAATCTCTCTGTCTCTCTCAGTCTCTCTCACTCTGTCTTTGTCTCTCTCTGTCTCTATCTCTGTCTCTCTCTTTCTCTCTCTGTCTCTCATTGTCTCTCTCTGTCTCTCTCCATTTCCCTCTGTCTCTCTGTCTCTATCTCTGTCTCTCTCTGTCTCTCTCTCTCTGTCTCTCTCTGTCTGTCTTTCTCTCTCTGTCTCTCTCTCTCTCTGTCTCTCTCTGTCTGTCTTTCTCTCTCTGTCTCTCTATGTCTCTCTCTGTCTCTCTCTGTATCTCTCTCTCTCTCTCTCTGTCTCTCTCTGTCTCTGTCCCTCTGTCTCTCTCTGTCTCTCTCAGTCTCTCTCAGTCTCTCTCACTCTGTCTTAGTCTCTCTCTGACTCTATCTCTGTCTCTCTCTTTCTCTCTCTGTCTCTCATTGTCTCTCTCTGTCTCTCTCAGTCTCTCTCTGTCTCTCTCTGCCTCTTTCTCTGTCTCTCTCTGTTTATCACTCTGTCGCTGTGTCTCTCTCTGTGTCTCTCTCTGTCTCTCTCTATCTCTCACTGTGTCTGTCTCTGTCTCTCTCTGTATCTCTCTGTCTCCCTCTGTCTCTCTGTCTCTATCTCTTTCGCTCTGTGTCTCTCTGTCTCTCTATCTGTCTCTGTCTCTCTCTGTATCTCTCTGTCTCTCTCTGTCTCTCTCTCTATCTCTGTCTCTCTCTGTCTCTGTCTCTCTCTATCTCTCTCAGTCTCCAGTCTCTCTCACTCTGTCTCTTTCTCTCTCTGTCTCTCTCTCTGTCTCTCTCAGTCTCTCAGTCTCTCTCACTCTGTCTCTGTCTCTCTCTATCTCTCTCTTTGTCTCTGTCTCTCTCTATCTCTATCTCTCTCTGTCTCTCTCTATCTCTGTCTCTATCTCTGTCTGTCTCTCTCTTTGTCTCTGTCTCTCTTGTCTCTAGCTCTGTCTCTCTCTGACTCTTTCTGTCTCTCTCTGTGTCTCTCTCTGTCTCTCAGTCTCTCTCACTCTGTCTCTGTCTCTCTCTCTGTCTCTCTCTTTGTCTCTGTCTCTCTCTGTCTCTATCTCTGTCTCTCTTTGTCTCTCATTGTCTCTCTCTGTCTCTCTCTGTCTCTATCTCTGTCTCTCTCTGTTTATCTCTGTCTCTCTCTGTCTCTCTCTGTATCTATCCTGTCTCTCTCTGTTTATCTCTTTGTCTCTCTCTCTGTCTCTCTCTGTGTCTCTCTCTGTCTTTCTCTGTCTCCCTCTCTCTCTGTCTCTATCTGTCTGTCTCTCTCTGTCTCTCTATTTCTCTCTCTGTCTCTCATTGTCTCTCTCTCTCTCCGTCTCTCTATGTCTCTATGTCTGTCTTTCTCTGTTTATCACTCTGTCGCTCTGTCTCTCTCTATGGCTCTCTCTGTCTCTCTCTGTCTCTCTCTGTCTCTCTGTCTCTATCTCTGTCTCTATCTGTATCTCTGTCTCTCTCTGTATCTCTCTGTCTCTCTCTGTCTCTCTGTCTCACCCTCTGTCTCTCTCAGTCTCTCTCAATCTGTCTTTGTCTCTCTCTGTCTCTATCTCCGTCTCTCTGTCTCTATCTCTGTCTCTCTCTGTTTATCACTCTGTCGCTCTGTCTCTCTCTGTGTCTCTCTCTGTCTCTCTCTATCTCTCACTGTGTCTCTCTCTGTCTCTCTCTGTCTCTCTTTGTCACCCTCTGTCTCTCTGTCTCTATTTCTGTCTCTCTCTGTCTTTCTCTGTCTCTCTCTGTCTCTCTCTGTCTCTCTCTGTATCTCGCTGTATCTCTCTCTCTTTCTCTCTCTCTATCACTTTCTCTCTCTGTCTCTGTCTCTGTCTCTCTCTGTTTATCATTCTGTCGCTCTGTCTCCCTATGTGTCTCTCTCTGTCTCTCTCTATCTCTCACTGTGTATCTCTGTCTCTCTCTGTCTGTCTTTCTATCTCTGTCTCTTTCTGTCTTTCTGTCTCTCTCTGTCTCTCTCTGTAATCTCTCTGTCTCTCTCAGTCTCTCTCACTCTGTCTTTGTCTCTCTCTGTCTCTATCTCTGTCTCTCTCTTTCTCTCTCTGTCTCTCATTGTCTCTCTCTGTCTCTCTCCGTCTCCCTCTGTCTCTCTGTCTCTATCTCTGTCTCTCTCTGTCTCTCTCTCTCTGTCTCTCTCTGTCTGTCTTTCTCTCTCTGTCTCTCTCTCTCTCTCTGTCTCTCTCTGTCTGTCTTTCTCTCTCTGTCACTCTATGTCTCTCTCTGTCTCTCTCTGTATCTCTCTCTCTCTGTCTCTCTCTGTCTCTGTCTCTCTCTGTCTCTCTCTGTCTCTCTTCTCTCTCTCAGTCTCTCTCACTCTGTCTTAGTCTCTCTCTGACTCTATCTCTGTCTCTCTGTTTCTCTCTCTGTCTCTCATTGTCTCTCTCTGTCTCTCTCAGTCTCTCTCTGTCTCTCTCTGCCTCTATCTCTGTCTCTCTCTGTTTATCACTCTGTCGCTGTGTCTCTCTCTGTGTCTCTCTCTGTCTCTCTCTATCTCTCACTGTGTCTGTCTCTGTCTCTCTCTGTTTCTCTCTGTCTCCCTCTGTCTCTCTGTCTCTATCTCTTTCGCTCTGTGTCTCTCTCTGTCTCTCTCTGTCTCTGTCTCTCTCTGTATCTCTCTGTCTCTCTCTGTCTCTCTCTCTAACTCTGTCTCTCTCTGTCTCTGTCTCTCTCTGTCTCTCTCAGTCTCTCAGTCTCTCTCACTCTGTCTTTGTCTCTCTCTGTCTCTATCTCCGTCTCTCTGTCTCTATCTCTGTCTCTCTCTGTTTATCACTCTGTTGCTCTGTCTCTCTCTGTGTCTCTCTCTGTCTCTCTTTATCTCTCACTGTGTCTCTCTCTGTCTCTCTCTGTCTCTCTCTGTCACCCTCTGTCTCTCTGTCTCTATTTCTGTCTCTCTCTGTCTTTCTCTGTCTCTCTCTGTCTCTCTCTGTCTCTCTCTGTATCTCGCTGTATCTCTCTCTCTCTTTCTCTCTCTCTATCACTGTCTCTCTCTGTCTCTGTCTCTCTGTTTATCACTCTGTCGCTCTGTCTCCCTCTGTGTCTCTCTCTGTCTCTCCCTATCTCTCACTGTGTATCTCTCTGTCTCTCTCTGTCTGTCTTTCTATCTCTGTCTCTCTCTGTCTTTCTCTGTCTCTCTCTGTCTCTCTCTGTAATCTCTCTGTCTCTCTCAGTCTCTCTCACTCTGTCTTTGTCTCTCTCTGTCTCTATCTCTGTCTCTCTCTTTCTCTCTCTGTCTCTCATTGTCTCTCTCTGTCTCTCTCCATTTCCCTCTGTCTCTCTGTCTCTATCTCTGTCTCTCTCTGACTCTCTCTCTCTCTGTCTCTCTCTGTCTGTCTTTCTCTCTCTGTCTCTCTCTCTCTCTGTCTCTCTCTGTCTGTCTTTCTCTCTCTGTCTCTCTCTGTCTCTCTCTGTATCTCTCTCTCTCTCTCTCTCTGTCTCTCTCTGTCTCTGTCCCTCTGTTTCTCTCTGTCTCTCTCTGTCTCTCTCAGTCTCTCTCACTCTCTCTTTGTCTCTCTCTGACTCTATCTCTGTCTCTCTCTTTCTCTCTCTGTCTCTCATTGTCTCTCTCTGTCTCTCTCAGTCTCTCTCTGTCTCTCTCTGCCTCTATCTCTGTCTCTTTCTGTTTATCACTCTGTCGCTGTGTCTCTCTCTGTGTCTCTCTCTGTCTCTCTCTATCTCTCACTGTGTCTGTCTCTGTCTCTCTCTGTATCTCTCTGTCTCCCTCTGTCTCTCTGTCTCTATCTCTTTGGCTCTGTGTCTCTCTGTCTCTCTATCTGTCTCTGTCTCTCTCTGTATCTCTCTGTCTCTCACTGTCTCTCTCTGTCTCTCTCTCTTTCTCTCTCTGTTTCTCTCTTTCTCTATCTCTGTCTCTCTCTGTCTCTCTCTGTCTCTCGCTGTCTCTCTCTGTCTCTCTCTGTGTCTCTCTCTGTCTTTCTCTGTCTTCCTTTCTCTCTCTCTGTCTCTCTCTCTCTCTTTTTCTCTCTGTCTCTCATTGTTTCTCTCTCTCTCTCCGTCTCTCTCTGTCTCTATCTATGTCTCTGTCTGTATCATTCTGTCTCCCTCTGTCTCTCTGTCTCTATCTCTGTCTCTCTCTGTCTCTCTCTGTCTCTCTCTTTCTCTCTTTCTATCTCTGTCTCTCTCTGTCTCTCTGTGTCTCTCTCTGTCTCTCTCTGTCTCTCTCTCTGTCTCTCACAGTCTCTCTCTTTGTCTCTGTCTCTCTCTGTCTCTTTCTCTGTCTTTCTCTGTCTCCTTCTGTCTCTCTCTGTATCTATCTCTGTCTCTCTCTGTCTCTCTCTTTGTCTCTGTCTCTCTCTATCTCGATCTCTGTCTCTCTGTCTCTCTCCGTCTCTCTCTGTCTCTATCTATGACTCTCTCTGTTTATCTCTTTGTCTCTCTCTGTCTCTCTCTCTGTCTCTCTATGTCTCTATCTCTTTCTCTCTGTCTCTCTCCCTGTCACTCTCTGTCTCTCTCTGTCTCTGTCTCTCTCTGTCTCTCTCTGTCTCTCTCTGTCTCTCTCAGTCTCACAGTCTCTCTCACTCTGTCTCTGTCTCTCTCTGTCTCTCTCTTTGTCTCGGTCTCTCTCTGTCTCTATCTCTGTCTCTCTTTGTCTCTCATTGTCTCTCTCTGTCTCTCTCTGTCTCTATCTCTGTCTCTCTCTGTTTATCTCTTTGTCTCTCTCTGTCTCTCTCTGCATCTCTCTATGTCTCTATCTCTTTCTCTCTGTCTCTCTCCCTGACTCTCTCTGTCTCTCTCTGTCTCTGTCTCTCTCTTTCTCTCTCTGTCTCTCTCAGTCTCACAGTCTCTCTCACTCTGTCTCTGTCTCTCTCTGTCTCTCTCTTTGTCTCTGTCTTTCTCGGTCTCCCTCTGTCTCTCTCTGTCTCTATCTCTGTGTCACTCTGTTTATCACTCTGTCGCCCTGTCTCACTCTGTGTCTCTCTCTGTCTATCCCTATCTCTCACTGTGTCTCTCTCTGTATCTCTCTGTCTCTCTCTGTCTCTCTGTCTCTATCTCTGTCTCTATCTGTATCTCTGTCTCTCTCTGTATCTCTCTGTCTCTCTCTGTCTCTCTTTCTCACCCTCTGTCTCTCTCAGTCTCTCTCACTCTGTCTTTGTCTCTCTCTGTCTCTATCTCCGTCTCTCTGTCTCTATCTCTGTCTCTCTCTGTTTATCACTCTGTCGCTCTGTCTCTCTCTGTGTTTCTCTCTGTCTCTCTCTATCTCTCACTGTGTCTCTCTCTGTCTCTCTCTGTCTCTCTCTGTCTCTATCTCTGTCTCTCTCTGACTCTCTCTGTCTCTCTCTGTGTCTCTCTCTGTCTCTCAGTCTCTCTCACTCTGTCTCTGTCTCTCTCTGTCTCTCTCTCTGTCTCTGTCTCTCTCTGTCTCTATCTCTGTCTCTCTTTGTCTCTCATTGTCTCTCTCTGTCTCTCTCTGTCTCTATCTCTGTCTCTCTCTGTTTATCTCTTTGTCTTTCTCTGTCTCTCTCTGCATCTCTCTATGTCTATCTTTTTCTCTCTGTCTCTCTCATGTCTCTCTCTGTCTCTCTCTTTGTCTTTCTCTGTCTCTATATCTGTCTCTATCAGTCTCTCTCTGTCTCTCTCTGTGTCTCTCTCTGTCTCTCTATGTCTATCTTTGTCTCTGTTTCTGTCTCTGTATGTCTCAATCTTTGTCTAAGTTTCTCACGGTGTCTCTCTGTGTCTCTGTCTCTCTATCTCTGTCTCTCACTGTCTCTCTCTGTCTCTCTCTCTGTCTCTCTCTGTTTCTCTCTTTCTCTATCTCTGTCTCTTTGTCTCTCTCTGTCTCTCTCTGTCTCTCGCTGTCTCTCTCTATCTCTCTCTGTGTCTCTCTCTGTCTTTGTCTACCTTTCTCTCTCTCTGTCTCTCTCTCTCTCTTTCTTTCTTTCTCTGTCTCTCATTGTCTCTCTCTCTCTCTCCGTCTCTCTCTGTCTCTATCTCTTTCTCTGTTTATCACTCTGTCGCTCTGTCTCTCTCTGTGTCTCTCTCTGTCTCTCTCTGTATCATTCTGTCTCCTTCTGTCTCTCTGTCTCTCTCTGTCTCTCTTTTTATCTCTGTCTCTCTCTGTCTCTATCTATGACTCTCTCTGTTAATCTCTTTGTCTCTCTCTGTCTCTCTCTCTGTCTCTATCTCTTTCTCTATGTCTCTCTCCCTGTCTCTCTCTGTCTCTCTCTGTCTCTCTCTGTCTCTGTCTCTCTCTGTCTCTCTCAGTTTCACAGTCTCTCTCACTCTGTCTCTGTCTCTCTCTGTCTCTCTCTTTGTCTCTGTCTTTCTCTGTCTCCCTCTGTCTCTCTCTGTCTCTATCTCTGTGTCACTCTGTTTATCACTCTGTCGCCCTGTCTCACTCTGTGTCTCTCTCTGTCTATCTCTATCTCTCACTGTGTCTCTCTCTGTATCTCTCTGTCTCTCTCTGTCTCTCTGTCTCTATCTCTGTCTCTATCTGTATCTCTGTCTCTCTCTGTATTTCTCTGTCTCTCTCTGTCTCTCTGTCTCACCCTCTGTCTCTCTCAGTCTCTCTCACTCTGTCTTTGTCTCTCTGTCTCTATCTCCGTCTCTCTGTCTCTATCTCTGTCTCTCTCTGTTTATCACTCTGTCGCTCTGTCTCTCTCTGTGTCTCTCTCTGTCTCTCTCCATCTCTTACTGTGTCTCTCTCTGTCTCTCTCTGTCTCTCTCTGTCACCCTCTGTCTCTCTGTCTCTATTTCTGTCTCTCTCTGTCTTTCTCTGTCTCTCTCTGTCTCTCTCTGTCTCTCTCTGTATCTCGCTGTATCTCTCTCTCTTTCTCTATCTCTATCACTGTCTCTCTCTGTCTCTGTCTCTCTCTGTTTATCACTCTCTCGCTCTGTCTCCCTCTGTGTCTCTCTTTGTCTCTCTCTATCTCTCACTGTGTATCTCTCTGTCTCTCTCTGTCTGTCTTTCTATCTCTGTCTCTCTCTGTCTTTCTCTGTCTCTCTCTGTCTCTCTCTGTAATCTCTCTGTCTCTCTCAGTCTCTCTCATTCTGTCTTTGTCTCTCTCTGTCTCTATCTCTGTCTCTCTCTTTC
Source organism: Mus caroli (assembly GCF_978045245.1). Classification (NCBI taxonomy): domain Eukaryota; kingdom Metazoa; phylum Chordata; class Mammalia; order Rodentia; family Muridae; genus Mus; species Mus caroli. The sequence continues at coordinate 11,889,373 of NW_028227276.1, forward strand.
TCTCTCTGTCTCTCATTGTCTCTCTCTGTCTCTCTCCGTCTCCCTCTGTCTCTCTGTCTCTATCTCTGTCTCTCTCTGTCTCTCTCTCTCTCTCTCTGTCTCTCTCTGTCTGTCTTTCTCTCTCTGCTTCTCTATGTCTCTCTCTGTCTCTCTCTGTCTCTCTCTCACTCTGTCTCTCTCTGTCTCTGTCTCTCTCTGTCTCTCTCTGTCTCTCTCTGTCTCTCTCAGTCTCTCTCACTCTGTCTTAGTCTCTCTCTGACTCTATCTCTGTCTCTCTCTTTTTCTCTCTGTCTCTCATTGTCTCTCTCTGTCTCTCTCAGTCTCTCTCTGTCTCTCTCTGCCTCTATCTCTGTCTCTCTCTGTTTATCACTCTGTCGCTCTGTCTCTCTCTGTGTCTCTCTCTGTCTCTCTCTATCTCTCACTGTGTCTGTCTCTGTCTCTCTCTATCTCTATCTCTCTCTGTCTCTCTCTATCTCTGTCTCTATCTCTCTCTGTCTCTCTCTTTGTCTCTGTCTCTCTCTGTCTCTAGCTCTGTCTCTCTCTGAATCTTTCTGTCTCTCTCTGTGTCTCTCTCTGTCTCTCAGTCTCTCTCACTCTGTCTCTGTCTCTCTCTCTGTCTCTCTCTTTGTCTCTGTCTCTCTCTGTCTCGATCTCTGTCTCTCTTTGTCTCTCATTGTCTCTCTCTGTCTCTCTCTGTCTCTATCTCTGTCTCTCTCTGTTTATCTCTGTCTCTCTCTCTCACCCTCTGTCTCTCTCAGTCTCTCTCAATCTGTCTTTGTCTCTCTCTGTCTCTATCTCCGTCTCTCTGTCTCTATCTCTGTCTCTCTCTGTTTATCACTCTGTCGCTCTGTCTCTCTCTGTGTCTCTCTCTGTCTCTCTCTATCTCTCACTGTGTCTCTCTCTGTCTCTCTCTGTCTCTCTCTGTCACCCTCTGTCTCTCTGTCTCTATTTCTGTCTCTTTCTGTCTTTCTCTGTCTCTCTCTGTCTATCTCTGTCTCTCTCTGTATCTCGCTGTATCTCTCTCTCTCTTTCTCTCTCTCTATCACTGTATCTCTCTGTCTCTGTCTCTGTCTCTCTCTGTTTATCACTCTGTCGCTCTGTCTCCCTATGTGTCTCTCTCTGTCTCTCTCTATCTCTCACTGTGTATCTCTCTGTCTCTCTCTGTCTGTCTTTCTATCTCTGTCTCTTTCTGTCTTTCTGTCTCTCTCTGTCTCTCTCTGTAATCTCTCTGTCACTCTCAGTCTCTCTCACTCTGTCTTTGTCTATCTCTGTCTCTATCTCTGTCTCTCTCTTTCTTTCTCTGTCTCTCATTGTCTCTCTCTGTCTCTCTCCGTCTCCCTCTGTCTCTCTGTCTCTATCTCCGTCTCTCTCTGTCTCTCTCTCTCTCTCTGTCTCTCTCTGTCTGTCTTTCTCTCTCTGTCTCTCTCTCTCTCTGTCTCTCTCTGTCTGTCTTTCTCTCTCTGTCTCTCTATGTCTCTCTCTGTCTCTCTCTGTATCTCTCTCTCTCTGTCTCTCTCTGTATCTGTCTCTCTCTGTCTCTCTCTGTCTCTCTTCTCTCTCTCAGTCTCTCTCACTCTGTCTTAGTCTCTCTCTGACTCTATCTCTGTCTCTCTCTTTCTCTCTCTGTCTCTCATTGTCTCTCTCTGTCTCTCTCAGTCTCTCTCTGCCTCTATCTCTGTCTCTCTCTGTTTATCACTCTGTCGCTGTGTCTCTCTCTGTGTCTCTCTCTGTCTCTCTCTATCTCTCACTGTGTCTGTCTCTGTCTCTCTCTGTTTCTCTCTGTCTCCCTCTGTCTCTCTGTCTCTATCTCTTTCGCTCTGTGTCTCTCTCTGTCTCTCTCTCTGTCTCTGTCTCTCTCTGTATCTCTCTGTCTCTCTCTGTCTCTCTCTCTATCTCTGTCTCTTTCTGTCTCTGTCTCTCTCTGTCTCTCTCAGTCTCTCAGTCTCTCTCACTCTGTCTTTTTCTCTCTCTGTCTCTATCTCCGTCTCTCTGTCTCTATCTCTGTCTCTCTCTGTTTATCACTCTGTCGCTCTGTCTCTCTCTGTGTCTCTCTCTGTCTCTCTCTATCTCTCACTGTGTCTCTCTCTGTCTCTCTCTGTCTCTCTCTGTCAACCTCTGTCTCTCTGTCTCTATTTCTGTCTCTCTCTGTCTTTCTCTGTCTCTCTCTGTCTCTCTCTGTATCTCGCTGTATCTCTCTCTCTCTTTCTCTCTCTCTATCACTGTCTCTCTCTGTCTCTGTCTCTGACTCTCTCTGTTTATCACTCTGTCGCTCTGTCTCCCTATGTGTCTCTCTCTGTCTCTCCCTATCTCTCACTGTGTATCTCTCTGTCTCTCTCTGTCTGTCTTTCTATCTCTGTCTCTCTCTGTCTTTCTCTGTCTCTCTCTGTCTCTCTCTGTAATCTCTCTGTCTCTCTCAGTCTCTCTCACTCTGTCTTTGTCTCTCTCTGTCTCTATCTCTGTCTCTCTCTTTCTCTCTCTGTCTCTCATTGTCTCTCTCTGTCTCTCTCCATTTCCCTCTGTCTCTCTGTCTCTATCTCTGTCTCTCTCTGTCTCTCTCTCTCTCTCTGTCTCTCTCTGTCTGTCTTT
>NW_028227276.1:11909458-11926958 GCF_978045245.1 Mus caroli
GTCTCTATCTCTGTCTCTCTCTGTCTCTCTCTATCTCTGTCTCTGTCTCTCTCTGTCTCTGTCTCTCTCTGTCTCTATCTCTGTCTCTCTCTTTGACTCTCTCTGTCTCTCTGTGTCTCTCTCTGTCTCTCAGTCTCTCTCACTCTGTCTCTGTCTCTCTCTGTCTCTCTCTTTGTCTCTGTCTCTCTCTGTCTCTATCTCTGTCTCTCTTTGTCTCTCATTGTCTCTCTCTGTCTCTATCTCTGTCTCCCTCTGTTTATCTCTTTGTCTCTCTCTGTCTCTCTCTGTGTCTCTCTCTGTCTATCTTTTCTCTGTTAATGTCTCTGTCTGTCTCAATCTTTGTCTCTGTTACTCACGGTGTTTCTCTGTGTCTCTCTATGTGTCTCTCTGTGTCTCTGTCTCTCTATCTCTGTCTCACTCTGTTTATAACTCTGTCGCTCTGTCTATCTCTGTATCTCTCTGTCTCCCTCTGTCTCTCTGTCTCTATCTCTGTCTCTCTCTGTCTCTCTCTGTCTCTCTCTGTCTCTCTCTCTGTCTCTCTCTGTCTCTCTATGTCTCTCTTTCTATCTCTGTCTCTCTCTGTCTATGTCTCTAACTGTCTCTCTCTGTCTCTCTCTGTCTCTCTCTGTCTCTCTCTCTGTCTCTCTCAGTCTCTCTCACTCTGTATGTCTCTCTCTGTCTCTATCTCTGTCTCTCTCTTTCTCTCTCTTTCTCTCATTGTCTCTCTCTGTCTCTCTCCGTCTTTCTCTGTCTCTCTCTGTCTATATCTCTGTGTCTCTCTGTTGATCACTCTGTCTCTCTCTCTCTCTGTGTCTCTCTCCTTCTCTCTCTATCTCTCACTGTGTCTCTCTCTGTCTCTCTCTGTATCTCTCTGTCTCCCTTTTCTCTCTGTCTCTATCATTGTCTCTCTCTGTATTGCTCTGTCTCTCTCTGTCTCTCTCTCTGTCTCTGTCTCTCTCTGTATCTCTCTGTCTCTCTCTGTCTCTTTCTCTATCTCTGTCATCTCTGTCTCTGTCTCTCTCTGTCTCTCTCTGTCTCTCTCTGTCTCTCTCTCTGTCTCTCTCAGTCTCTCAGTCTCTCTCACTCTGTCTCTGTCTCTCTCTGTCTCTCTCTTTGTCTCTGTCTCTCTCTGTCTGTATCTCTGTCTCTCTCTTTCTCTCTCTGTCTCTCATTGTCTCTCTCTGTCTCTCTCCGTCTTTCTCTGTCTCTCTCTGTCCTTATCTCTGTCTCTCTCTGTTGATCACTCTGTCTCTCTGTCTCTCTCTGTGTCTCTCTCCTTCTCTCTCTATCTCTCACTGTGTCTCTCTCTGTATATCTCTGTCTCCCTTTGTCTCTCTGTCTCTATCAATGTCTCTCTCTGGATCTCTCTGTCTCTCTTTGTCTCTCTCTCTGTCTCTGTCTCTCTCTGTATCTCTCTGTCTCTCTCTGTCTCTCTCTCTATCTCTGTCTCTCTCTGTCTCTGTATCTCTCTGTCTCTCTCTGTCTCTCTCTCTGTCTCTCTCAGTCTCTCAGTCTCTCTCACACTGTCTCTGTCTCTCTCTTTGTCTCTGTCTCTCTCTGTCTCTCCCTCTGTCTCTCTCAGTCTCTCTCACTCTGTCTCTATCTCTCTCTGTCTCTCTCTTTGTCTCTGTCTTTCTCTGTCTCCCTCTGTCTCTCTCTGTCTCTATCTCTGTCTCTCTCTGTGTCTCTCTCTGTCTTTCTCTGTATCTCTCTGTCTCTCTGTCTCTATCTCTGTCTTTCTCTGTCTCTCTCTGTCTCTCTCTGTCTCTCTCTGTGTCTCTCTCTGTCTCTCTCTGTCTCTCTTTCTATCTCTGTCTCTCTCTGTCTCTGTCTCTCTCTGTCTATCTCTGTCTCTCTCTGTCTCTCTCAGTCTCTCTCACTCTTCCTTTGTCTCTATCTGTCTCTATCCCGGTCTCACTCTTTCTCTCTCTGTCTCTTATTGTCTCTCTCTGTCTCCCTCTGTCTCTCTGTCTCTATCTCTGTCTCTCTCTGTCTCTCTCTGTCTCTCTCTCTGTCTCTCTCTGTCTCTCTCTATATCTCTCTGCCTCTCTCTGTCTCTCTCTCGATCTCTGTCTCTCTCACTCTGTCTTTGTCTCTCTCTGTCTCTATCTCTGTCTCTCTCTTTCTCTCTCTGTCTATCATTGTCTCTCTCTGTCTCTCTCCGTCTCTCTGTCTCTATCTCTGTCTCTCTCTGTTTATCACTCTGTCGCTCTGTCTCTCTTTGTGTCTCTCTTTGTCTCTCAGTCTCTCTCACTCTGTCTCTGTCTCTCTGTCTCTCTCTTTGTCTCTGTCTCTCTCTGTCTCTATCTTTGTCTCTCTTTGTCTCTCATTGTCTCTCTCTGTCTCTCTCTGTCCCTCTCTCTGTCTCTCTCTGTCTCTCTTTGTCTCTCTCTGTCTCTCTCTGTCTCTCTCTATCTCTGTCTCTCTCTGTCTCTCTCTGTCTCTCTCTGTTTATCACTCTGTCGCTCTGTCTCCCTCTGTGTCTCTCTCTGTCTCTCTCTATCTCTCACTGTGTCTCTCTCTGTACTCTGTATCTCTCTGTCTCTCTCTGTCTCTATGTCTCTATCTCTGTCTCTCTCTGTCTTACTCTGTCTCTCTCTCTGTCTCTCTTTGTCTCTCTTTGTCTCTCTTTCTATCTCTGTCTCTCTCTGTCTCTGTCTCTCTCTGTCTCTCTCTGTCTCTCTCTGTCTCTCTCATCTCTCTCACTCTGTCTTTGTCTCTCTCTGTCTCTATCTCTGTCTCTCTCTTTCTCTGTCTCTCATTGTCTCTCTCTCCGTCTCTCTGTCTCTATCTCTGTCTCTCTTTGTCTCTCATTGTCTCTTTCTGTCTCTCTCTGTCTCTGTCTCACTCTGTCTCTCTCTGTAATCTCTCTGTCTCTCAGTCTCTCTCACTCTGTCTTTTTCTCTCTCTGTCTCTATCTATGTCTCTCTCTTTCTCTCTCTGTCTCTCATTGTCTCTCTCTGTCTCCTCATCTCCCTCTGTCTCTCTGTCTCTATCTCTGCCTCTCTCTGTCTCTCTATGTCTCCCTCTGTCACTCTCTCTGTCTCTCTCTGTCTCTCTCTGTATCTCTGTCTCTCTCTGTCTCTCTCTCTATCTCTGTCTCTCTCTGTCTCTGTCTCTGTCTCTCTCTGTCTCTCTCTGTTTATTACTCTGTCGCTCTGTCTCCCTCTGTCTCTCTGTCTCTCATTCTCTCTATCTCTCACTGTGTCTCTCTATGTCTTTCCCTGTATCTCTCTGTCTCTCTCTGTCTCTCTGTCTATATCTCTTTCTCTCTCTGTCTCTCTCTGTCTCTCTCTCTGTGTCTCTCTCTGTCTCTCTCTGGCTCTCTTTCTATCTCTGTCTCTCTCTGTCTCTGTCTCTCTCTGTCTCTCTCTGTCTCTCTCTGACTCTCTCAGTCTCTCTCACTCTGTCTTTGTCTCTCTCTGTATTTCTGCCTCTCTCTTTCTCTCTCTGTCTCTCATTGTCTCTCTCTGTCTCTCTCCGTCTCCCTCTGTCTCTCTGTCTCTATCTCTGTCTCTCTCTGTCTCTCTATGTCTCTCTCTGTCACTCTCTCTGTCTCTCTCTGTCTCTCTCTGTATCTCTGTCTCTCTCTGTGTCTCTCTCTATCTCTGTCTCTCTCTGTCTCTGTCTCTCTCAGTCTCTATCTCTGTCTCTCTCAGTCTCTCTCTGTCTCTCTCTGTGTCTCTCTCTGTCTCTCTCTATCTCTCACCGTGTCTCTCTCTGTCTCTATCTGTATCTCTCCGTCTCCCTCTGTCTCACTGTCTCTATCTGTGTCTCCCTCTGTCTCTCTCTGTCTCTCTCTGTCTCTGTCTCTCTCTGTCTCTCTCTGTCTCTCTCTCTATCTCTGTCAGTCTCTCTGTCTCTCTCTTTGTCTCTGTCTCTCTCTGTCTCTATATCTGTCTCTCTTTGTCTCTCATTTTCTCTCTCTGTCTCTCTCTATCTCTATCTCTGTCTCTCTCTGTTTATCTCTTTGTCTCTCTCTGTCTCTCTCTTTGTCTTTCTCTGTCTCTATATCTGTCTCTCTCTGTTTATCTCTTTGTCTCTCTCTGTCTCTCTCTGTGTCTCTCTGTGTCTCTCTCTGTCTATCTTTGTCTCTGTTAAAGTCTCTGTCTGTCTCAATCTTTGTCTCTGTTTCTCACGGTGTCTCTCTGTGTCTCTCTATGTGTCTCTCTGTGTCTCTGTCTCTCTATCTCTGTCTCTCACTGTCTCTCTCTGTCTCTCGCTGTCTCTCTCTGTCTCTCTCTGTGTCTCTCTCTGTCTTCTCTGTCTACCTTTCTCTCTGTCTGTCTCTCTCTCTCTCTCTCTTTCTCTCTCTGACTCTCATTGTCTCTCTCTCTCTCTGACTCTATCTCTGTCTCTCTCTGTTTATCACTCTGACACTCTGTCTCTCTCTGTGTCTCTCTCTGTCTCTCTCTGTATCATTCTGTCTCCCTCTGTCTTTCTGTCTCTATCTCTGTCTCTCTCTATCTCTATCTCTGTCTCTCTCTGTCTCTCACTGACTCTCTCTGTCTATCTCTGTCTCTCTCTGTCTCTATCTATGACTCTCTGTTAATCTCTTTGTCTCTCTCTGTCTCTCTCTCTATCTCTATCTCTTTCTCTCTGTCTCTCTCCCTGTCTCTCTCTGTCTCTCTCTGTCTCTCTCTGTCTCTGTCTCTCTCTGTCTCTCTCTGTCTCTCTCAGTTTCACAGTCTCTCTCACTCTGTCTCTGTCTCTCTCTGTCTCTCTCTTTGTCTCTGTCTTTCTCTGTCTCCCTCTGTCTCTCTCTGTCTCTATCTATGTGTCACTCTGTTTATCACTCTGTCGCCCTGTCTCACTCTGTGTCTCTCTCTGTCTATCTCTATCTCTCACTGTGTCTCTCTCTGTATCTCTCTGTCTCTCTCTGTCTCTCTGTCTCTATCTCTGTCTCTATCTGTATCTCTGTCTCTCTCTGTATCTCTCTGTCTCTCTCTGTCTCTCTGTCTCACCCTCTGTCTCTCTCAGTCTCTCTAACTCTGTCTTTGTCTCTCTCTGTCTCTATCTCCGTCTATCTGTCTCTATCTCTGTCTCTCTCTGTTTTTCACTCTGTCGCTCTGTCTCTCTCTGTGTCTCTCTCTGTCTCTCTCTATCTCTCACTGTGTCTCTCTCTGTCTCTCTCTGTCTCTCTCTGTCACCCTCTGTCTCTCTGTCTCTATTTCTGTCTCTCTCTGTCTTTCTCTGTCTCTCTCTGTCTCTCTCTGTATCTCGCTGTATCTCTCTCTCTTTCTCTCTCTCTATCACTTTCTCTCTCTGTCTCTGTCTCTGTCTCTCTCTGTTTATCATTCTGTCGCTCTGTCTCCCTATGTGTCTCTCTCTGTCTCTCTCTATCTCTCACTGTGTATCTCTCTGTCTCTCTCTGTCTGTCTTTCTATCTCTGTCTCTTTCTGTCTTTCTGTCTCTCTCTGTCTCTCTCTGTAATCTCTCTGTCTCTCTCAGTCTCTCTCACTCTGTCTTTGTCTCTCTCTGTCTCTATCTCTGTCTCTCTCTTTCTCTCTCTGTCTCTCATTGTCTCTCTCTGTCTCTCTCCGTCTCCCTCTGTCTCTCTGTCTCTATCTCTGTCTCTCTCTGTCTCTCTCTCTCTGTCTCTCTCTGTCTGTCTTTCTCTCTCTGTCTCTCTGTCTCTCTCTGTCTCTCTCTGTCTGTCTTTCTCTCTCTGTCTCTCTATGTCTCTCTCTGTCTCTCTCTGTATCTCTCTCTCTGTCTCTCTCTGTCTCTGTCTCTCTCTGTCTCTCTCTGTCTCTCTCTCTCTCTCTGTCTCTCTCTGTCTGTCTTTCTCTCTCTGTCTCTCTATGTCTCTCTCTGTCTCTCTCTGTATCTCTCTCTCTCTCTATCTCTCTCTGTCTCTGTCTCTCTCTGTCTCTCTCTGTCTCTCTCTGTCACTCTCAGTCTCTCTCACTCTGTCTTAGTCTCTCTCTGACTCTATCTCTGCCTCTCTCTTTCTCTCTCTGTCTCTCATTGTCTCTCTCTGTCTCTCTCAGTCTCTCTCTGTCTCTCTCTGCCTCTATCTCTGTCTCTATCTGTTTATCACTCTGTCGCTCTGTCTCTCTCTGTGTCTCTCTCTGTCTCTCTTTATCTCTCACTGTGTCTGTCTCTGTCTCTCTCTGTATCTCTCTGTCTCCCTCTGTCTCTCTGTCTCTATCTCTTTCGCTCTGTGTAACTCTCTGTCTCTCTCTCTGTCTCTGTCACTCTCTGTATCTCTCTGTCTCTCTCTGTCTCTCTCTCTATCTCTGTCTCTCTCTCTCTGTCTCTCTCTGTCTCTCTCAGTCTCTCAGTCTCTCTCACTCTGTCTCTGTCTCTCTCTGTCTCTCTCTCTGTCTCTCTCAGTCTCTCAGTCTCTCTCACTCTGTCTCTGTCTCTCTCTTTCTCTCTCTTTGTCTCTGTCTCTCTCTATATCTATCTCTGTCTCTCTCTGTGTCTCTTTATCTCTGTCTCTGTCTCTCTCTCTGTCTCTCTCTTTGTCTCTGTCTCTCTCTGTCTCTATCTCTGTCTCTCTTTGTCTCTCATTGTCTCTCTCTGTCTCTCTCTGTCTCTATCTCTTTCTCTCTGTTTATCTCTGTCTCTCTCTGTCTCTCTCTGTCTCTCTCTGTATCTATCCTGTCTCTCTCTGTTTATCTCTTTGTCTCTCTCTCTGTCTCTCTCTTTGTCTCTCACTGTCTTTCTCTGTCTCCCTCTCTCTCTCTCCCTCTGTCTCTCTGTCTCTCTCTGTCTCTCTCTTTCTCTCTCTGTCTCTCATTGTCTCTCTCTCTCTCTCCGTCTCTCTCTGTCTCTATGTCTGTCTCTCTCTGTTTATCACTCTGTCGCTCTGTCTCTCTCTATGTCTCTCTCTGTCTCTCTCTGTCTCTCTCTATGTCTCTCTCTGTCTCTCTCTGTCTCTGTCTCTGTCTCTCTCTGTCTCTCTCTGTTTATCACTCTGTCGCTCTGTCTCCCTCTGTGTCTCTCTCTGTCTCTCTCTATTTCTCACTGTCTCTCTCTGTCTCTCTCTGTATCTCTCTGTCCCTCTCTGTCTCTCTGTCTCTATCTCTGTCTCTCTCTGTCTCTCTCTGTCTCTCTCTCTGTCTCTCTCTGTCTCTCTTTCTATCTCTGTCTCTCTCTGTCTCTGTCTCTATCTCTCTCTGTCTCTCTCAGTCTCTCTCACTCTGTCTTTGTCTCTCTCTGTCTCTATCTCTGTCTCTCTCTTTCTCTCTCTATCTCTCTTTGTCTCTATCTCTGTCTCTCTCTGTTTATCACTCTGTCGCTCTGTCTCCCTCTGTGTCTCTCTCTGTCTCGCTCTATCTCTCACTGTGTCTCTCTCTGTCTCTCTCTGTTTCTCTCTGTCTCTCTCTGTTCTCTGTCTCTATCTCTGTCTCTCTGTCTCTCTCTGTGTCTCTCTCTGTCTCTCTCTGTATCTCTCTGTCTCCCTCTGTCTCTCCGTCTCTATCTCTGTCTCTCTCTGTCTCTCTCTATCTCTCTGTCTCTTTCTGTCTCTCTCTGTCTCTCTCTCTATCTCTGTCTCTCTCTGTCTCTGCCTCTGTCTCTCTCTGTCTCTCTCTGTCTCTCTCTCTGTCTCTCTCAGTCTCTCAGTCTCTCTCACTCTGTCTCTGTCACTCTCTGTCTCTATCTCTGTCTCTCTCTTTCTCTCTCTGTCTCTCATTGTCTCTCTCTCCGTCTCTCTGTCTCTATCTCTGTCTCTCTTTGTCTCTCTCTGTCTCTTTCTCTCTCTGTCTCTCTCTTTGTCTCTGTCTCTCTCTGTCTCTATCTCTGTCTCTCTCTGAATCTCTCTGTCTCTCTCTGTGTCTCTCTCTGTCTCTCAGTCTCTCTCACTCTGTCTCTGTCTCTCTCTGTCTCTCTCTTTGTCTCTGTCTCTCCCTTTCTCTATCTCTGTCCCTCTTTGTCTCTCATTGTCTCTCTCTCTGTCTCTCTCTGTCTCCTCTGTCTCTATCTCTGTCTCTCTCTGTTTATCTATTTGTCTCTCTCTGTCTCTCTCTGCGTCTCTCTATGTCTCTATCTCTTTCTCTCTGTCTCTCTCTCTGTCTCTCTCTCTCTCTTTGTCTTTCTCTGTCTTTATCTCTGTCTCTCTCAGTCTCTCTCTGTCTCTCTCTATCTCTCTGTCTTTCTCTTTCTCTCTCTGTCTCTCATTGTCTCTCTCTCCGTCTCTGTCTCTATCTCTGTCTCTCTCTGTTTATCACCCTGTCGCTCTGTCTCTCTCTGTGTCTCTCTCTATCTCTCACTGTCTCTCTCTGTATCTCTCTGTCTCCCTCTGTCTCTCTGTCTCTATCTCTGTCTCTCTCTGTCTCTCTCTGTCTCTCTCTGTCTCTTTCTCTCTCTGTATCTCTCTGTCTCTCTCTGTCTCTCTATCTATCTCTGTCTCTCTTTGTCTCTGTATCTCTCTGTCTCTCTCTGTCTCTCTCTCTGTCTCTCTCAGTTTCTCTCTGTCTCTCTCTGTGTCTCTCTGTGTCTCTCTCTGACTATCTTTGTCTCTTTTTCTGTCTCTGTCTGTCTCGATCTTTGTCTCTGTTTCTCTCGGTGTCTCTCTGTGTCTCTCTATGTGTCTATCTCTGTCTTTTTCTGTCTCCCTCTCTCTCTCTGTCTCTCTCTCCGTCTCTCTCTGTCTCTATCTCTGTCTCTCTCTGTTTATCACTCTGTCGCTCTGTCTCTCTCTGTATTTCTCTGTCTCCCTCTGTCTCTCTGTCTCTATCTCTGTCTCTCTCTGTCTCTCTCTGTCTCTCTCTGTCTCTCGCTGTCTCTCTCTGTCTCTCTCTGTCTCTCTCTGTGTCTCTCTGTCTTTATCTCTGTCTCTCTCTGTCTCTCTCTGTCTCTCGCTGTCTCTCTCTGTCTCTCTCTGTGTCTCTCTCTGTCTTTTTCTGTCTCCCTCTCTCTCTCTGTCTCTCTCTCCGTCTCTCTCTGTCTCTATCTCTGTCTCTCTCTGTTTATCACTCTGTCGCTCTGTCTCTCTCTGTATTTCTCTGTCTCCCTCTGTCTCTCTGTCTCTATCTCTGTCTCTCTCTGTCTCTCTTTGTCTCTCTCTGTCTCTCTCTCTGTCTCTCTCTGTCTCTCTATGTCTCTCTTTCTATCTCTGTCTCTCTCTGTCCCTGTCTCTCTCTGTCTCTCTCTGTCTCTCTCTGTCTCTCTCTCTGTCTCTCTCAGTCTCTCTCACTCTGTCTTTGTCACTCTCTGTCTCTATCTCTGTCTCTCTCTTTCTCTCTCTGTCTCTCATTGTCTCTCTCTGTCTCTCTCCGTCTTTCTCTGTCTCTCTCTGTCTCTATCTCTGTCTCTCTCTGTTGATCACTCTGTCTCTCTGTCTCTCTCTGTGTCTCTCTCCTTCTCTCTCTATCTCTCACTGTGTCTCTCTCTGTCTCTCTCTGTATCTCTCTGTCTCCCTTTTCTCTCTGTCTCTATCATTGTCTCTCTCTGTATCTCTCTGTCTCTCTCTGTCTCTCTCTCTGTCTCTGTCTCTCTCTGTATCTCTCTGTCTCTCTCTGTCTCTCTCTCTATCTTTGTCTCTCTCTGTCTCTGTCTCTCTCTGTCTCTCTCTGTCTCTCTCTGTCTCTCTCTCTGTCTCTCTCAGTCTCTCAGTCTCTCTTACTCTGTCTCTGTCTCTCTCTGTCTCTCTCCTTGTCTCTGTCTCTATCTCTGTCTCTCTCTGTCTCTCTCTATCTCTGTCTCTGTCTCTCTCTGTCTCTGTCTCTCTCTGTCTCTATCTCTGTCTCTCTCTTTGACTCTCTCTGTCTCTCTGTGTCTCTCTCTGTCTCTCAGTCTCTCTCACTCTGTCTCTGTCTCTCTCTGTCTCTCTCTTTGTCTCTGTCTCTCTCTGTCTCTATCTCTGTCTCTCTTTGTCTCTGATTTTCTCTCTCTGTCTCTATCTCTGTCTCCCTCTGTTTATCTCTTTGTCTCTCTCTGTCTCTCTCTGTGTCTCTCTCTGTCTATCTTTTCTCTGTTAATGTCTCTGTCTGTCTCAATCTTTGTCTCTGTTACTCACGGTGTCTCTCTGTGTCTCTCTATGTGTCTCTCTGTGTCTCTGTCTCTCTATCTCTGTCTCTCTCTGTTTATCACTCTGTCGCTCTGTCTCTCTCTGTATCTCTCTGTCTCACTCTGTCTCTCTGTCTCTATCTCTGTCTCTCTCTGTCTCTCTCTGTCTCTCTCTGTTTCTCTCTGTCTCTCACTCTGTCTCTCTCTGTCTCTCTATGTCTCTCTTTCTATCTCTGTCTCTCTCTGTCTATGTCTCTAACTGTCTCTCTCTGTCTCTCTCTGTCTCTCTCTGTCTCTCTCTGTCTCTCTCTGTCTCTCTCTCTGTCTCTCTCAGTCTCTCTCACTCTGTCTTTGTCTCTCTCTGTCTCTATCTCTGTCTCTCTCTTTCTCTCTCTGTCTCTCATTGTCTCTCTCTGTCTCTCTCTGTCTTTCTCTGTCTATCTCTGTCTATATCTCTGTGTCTCTCTGTTGATCACTCTGTCTCTCTGTCTCTCTCTGTGTCTCTCTCCTTCTCTCTCTATCTCTCACTGTGTCTCTCTCTGTCTCTCTCTGTATCTCTCTGTCTCCCTTTTCTCTCTGTCTCTATCATTGTCTCTCTCTGTATCTCTCTGTCTCTCACTCTGTCTCTGTCTCTCTCTTTATCTCTCTGTCTCTCTCTGTCTCTTTCTCTATCTCTGTCTCTCTCTGTCTCTGTCTCTCTCTTTCTCTCTCTGTCTCTCTCTGTCTCTCTCTCTGTCTCTCTCAGTCTCTCAGTCTCTCTCACTCTGTCTCTGTCTCTCTCTGTCTCTCTCTTTGTCTCTGTCTCTCTCTGTCTCTATCTCTGTCTCTCTCATTCTCTCTCTGTCTCTCATTGTCTCTCTCTGTCTCTCTCCGTCTTTCTCTGTCTCTCTCTGTCCTTATCTCTGTCTCTCTCTGTTGATCACTCTGTCTCTCTGTCTCTCTTTGTGTCTCTCTCCTTCTCTCTCTATCTCTCACTGTGTCTCTCTCTGTATATCTCTGTCTCCCTTTGTCTCTCTGTCTCTATCATTGTCTCTCTCTGGATCTCTCTGTCTCTCTTTGTCTCTCTCTCTGTCTCTGTCTCTCTCTGTATCTCTCTGTCTCTCTCTGTCTCTCTCTCTATCTCTTTCTCTCTCTGTCTCTGTCTCTCTCTGTCTCTCTCTGTCTCTCTCTCTGTCTCTCTCAGTCTCTCAGTCTCTCTCACTCTGTCTCTGTCTCTCTCTTTGTCTCTGTCTCTCTCTGTCTCTCCCTCTGTCTCTCTCAGTCTCTCTCACTCTGTCTCTATCTCTCTCTGTCTCTCTCTTTGTCTCTGTCTTTCTCTGTCTCCCTCTGTCTCTCTCTGTCTCTATCTCTGTCTCTCTCTGTGTCTCTCTCTGTCTTTCTCTGTATCTCTCTGTCTCTCTGTCTCTATCTCTGTCTTTCTCTGTCTCTCTCTGTCTCTCTCTGTGTCTCTCTCTGTCTCTCTCTGTCTCTCTTTCTATCTCTGTCTCTCTCTGTCTCTGTCTCTGTCTCTCTCTGTCTATCTCTGTCTCTCTCTTTCTCTCTCAGTCTCTCTCACTCTTCCTTTGTCTCTATCTGTCTCTATCTCTGTCTCACTCTTTCTCTCTCTGTCTCTTATTGTCTCTCTCTGTCTCCCTCTGTCTCTCTGTCTCTATCTCTGTCTCTCTCTGTCTCTCTGTCTCTCTCTCTGTCTCTCTCTGTCTCTCTCTATATCTCTCTGCCTCTCTCTGTCTCTCTCTCTATCTCTGTCTCTCTCACTCTGTCTTTGTCTCTCTCTGTCTCTATCTCTGTCTCTCTCTTTCTCTCTCTGTCTATCATTGTCTCTCTCTGTCTCTCTCCGTCTCTCTGTCTCTATCTCTGTCTCTCTCTGTTTATCACTCTGTCGCTCTGTCTCTCTTTGTGTCTCTCTCTGTCTCTCAGTCTCTCTCACTCTGTCTCTGTCTCTCTGTCTCTCTCTTTGTCTCTGTCTCTCTCTGTCTCTATCTTTGTCTCTCTTTGTCTCTCATTGTCTCTCTCTGTCTCTCTCTGTCCCTCTCTCTGTCTCTCTCTGTCTCTCTTTGTCTCTCTCTGTCTCTCTCTGTCTCTCTCTATCTCTGTCTCTCTCTGTCTCTCTCTGTCTCTCTCTGTTTATCACTCTGTCGCTCTGTCTCCCTCTGTGTCTCTCTCTGTCTCTCTCTATCTCTCACTGTGTCTCTCTCTGTACTCTGTATCTCTCTGTCTCTCTCTGTCTCTATGTCTCTATCTCTGTCTCTCTCTGTCTTACTCTGTCTCTCTCTCTGTCTCTCTTTGTCTCTCTTTGTCTCTCTTTCTATCTCTGTCTCTCTCTGTCTCTGTCTCTCTCTGTCTCTCTCTGTCTCTCTCTGTCTCTCTCATCTCTCTCACTCTGTCTTTGTCTCTCTCTGTCTCTATCTCTGTCTCTCTCTTTCTCTCTCTGTCTCTCATTGTCTCTCTCTCCGTCTCTCTGTCTCTATCTCTGTCTCTCTTTGTCTCTCATTGTCTCTTTCTGTCTCTCTCTGTCTCTGTCTCTCTCTGTCTCTCTCTGTAATCTCTCTGTCTCTCTCAGTCTCTCTCACTCTGTCTTTTTCTCTCTCTGTCTCTATCTATGTCTCTCTCTTTCTCTCTCTGTCTCTCATTGTCTCTCTCTGTCTCCTCATCTCCCTCTGTCTCTCTGTCTCTATCTCTGTCTCTCTCTGTCTCTCTATGTCTCCCTCTGTCACTCTCTCTGTCTCTCTCTGTCTCTCTCTGTATCTCTGTCTCTCTCTGTCTCTCTCTCTATCTCTGTCTCTCTCTGTCTCTGTCTCTGTCTCTCTCTGTCTCTCTCTGTTTATCACTCTGTCGCTCTGTCTCCCTCTGTGTCTCTCTCTGTCTCTCTCTATCTCTCACTGTGTCTCTCTCTGTACTCTGTATCTCTCTGTCTCTCTCTGTCTCTATGTCTCTATCTCTGTCTCTCTCTGTCTTACTCTGTCTCTCTCTCTGTCTCTCTTTGTCTCTCTTTGTCTCTCTTTCTATCTCTGTCTCTCTCTGTCTCTGTCTCTCTCTGTCTCTCTCTGTCTCTCTCTGTCTCTCTCATCTCTCTCACTCTGTCTTTGTCTCTCTCTGTCTCCCTTCTCTCTCTGTCTCTCATTGTCTCTCTCTGTCTCTCTCCGTCTCCCTCTGTCTCTCTGTCTCTATCTCTGTCTCTCTCTGTCTCTCTATGTCTCTCTCTGTCACTCTCTCTGTCTCTCTCTGTCTCTCTCTGTATCTCTGTCTCTCTCTGTGTCTCTCTCTATCTCTGTCTCTCTCTGTCTCTGTCTCTCTCAGTCTCTATCTCTGTCTCTCTCAGTCTCTCTCTGTCTCTCTCTGTGTCTCTCTCTGTCTTTCTCTATCTCTCACCGTGTCTCTCTCTGTCTCTCTCTGTATCTCTCGGTCTCCCTCTGTCTCACTGTCTCTATCTGTGTCTCCCTCTGTCTCTCTCTGTCTCTCTCTGTCTCTGTCTCTCTCTGTCTCTCTCTGTCTCTCTCTCTATCTCTCTCAGTCTCTCAGTCTCTCTCATTCTGTCTCTGTCTCTCTCTGTCTCTCTCTTTGTCTCTGTCTCTCTCTGTCTCTATCTCTGTCTCTCTTTGTCTCTCATTTTCTCTCTCTGTCTCTCTCTATCTTTATCTCTGTCTCTCTCTGTTTATCTCTTTGTCTCTCTCTGTCTCTCTCTTTGTCTTTCTCTGTCTCTATATCTGTCTCTCTCTGTTTATCTCTTTGTCTCTCTCTGTCTCTCTCTGTGTCTCTCTGTGTCTCTCTCTGTCTATCTTTGTCTCTGTTAAAATCTCTGTCTGTCTCAATCTTTGTCTCTGTTTCTCACGGTGTCTCTCTGTGTCTCTCTATGTGTCTCTCTGTGTCTCTGTCTCTCTATCTCTGTCTCTCACTGTCTCTCTCTGTCTCTCTTTCTCTCTCTGTTTCTCTCTTTCTCTATCTCTGTCTCTCTCTGTCTCTCTCTGTCTCTCGCTGTCTCTCTCTGTCTCTCTCTGTGTCTCTCTCTGTCTTCTCTGTCTACATTTCTCTCTCTCTGTCTGTCTCTCTCTCTCTCTTTCTCTCTCTGTCTCTCATTGTCTCTCTCTCTCTCTGTCTCTCTCTGTCTCTATCTCTGTCTCTCTCTGTTTATCACTCTGACACTCTGTCTCTCTCTGTGTCTCTCTCTGTCTCTCTCTGTATCATTCTGTCTCCCTCTGTCTCTCTGTCTCTATCTCTGTCTCTCTCTGTCTCTCTGTCTCTCTGTCTCTCACTGACTCTCTCTGTCTCTCTCCGTCTCTCTCTCTCTCTATCTATGACTCTCTCTGTTTATCTCTTTGTCTCTTTCTCTCTGTCTCTCTCCCTGTCTCTCTCTGTCTCTCTCTGTCTCTGTCTCTCTCTGTCTCTCTCTGTCTCTCTCAGTCTCACAGTCTCTACCACTCTGTCTCTGTCTCTCTCTGTCTCTCTCTTTGTCTCTGTCTTTCTCTGTCTCCCTCTGTCTCTCTCTGTCTCTATCTCTGTGTCACTCTGTTTATCACTCTGTCGCCCTGTCTCACTCTGTGTCTCTCTCTGTCTATCCCTATCTCTCACTGTGTCTCTCTCTGTATCTCTCTGTCTCTCTCTGTCTCTCTGTCTCTATCTCTGTCTCTATCTGTATCTCTGTCTCTCTCTGTATCTCTCTGTCTCTCTCTGTCTCTCTGTCTCACCCTCTGTCTCTCTCAGTCTCTCTCACTCTGTCTTTGTCTCTCTCTGTCTCTCTGTCTCTATCTCTGACTCTCTCTGTTTATCACTCTGTCGCTCTGTCTCTCTCTCTGTGTCTCTCTCTGTCTCTCTCTATCTCTCACTGTGTCTCTCTCTGTATCTCTCTGTCTCTCTCTGTCTCTCTGTCTCACCCTCTGTCTCTCTCAGTCTCTCTCACTCTGTCTCTGTCTCTCTCTATCTCTCTCTTTGTCTCTGTCTCTCTATATATCTATCTCTGTCTCTCTCTGTCTCTCTTTATCTCTGTCTCTATCTCTCTCTGTCTCTCTCTTTGTGTCTGTCTCTCTCTGTCTCTATCTCTGTCTCTCTCTGACTCTCTCTGTCTCTCTCTGTGTCTCTCTCTGTCTCTCAGTCTCTCTCACTCTGTCTCTGTCTCTCTCTGTCTCTCTCTTTTTCTCTGTCTCTATCTGTCTCTATCTCTGTCTCTCTTTGTCTCTCATTGTCTCTCTCTGTCTCTCTCTGTCTCTATCTCTGTCTCTCTCTGTTTATCTCTTTGTCTTTCTCTGTCTCTCTTGCATCTCTCTATGTCTATCTCTTTCTCTCTGTCTCTATCAGTCTCTCTCTGTCTCTCTCTGTGTCTCTCTGTGTCTCTCTCTGTCTATCTTTGTCACTGTTTCTGTCTCTGTATGTCTCAATCTTTGTCTAAGTTTCTCACGGTGTCTCTCTGTGTCTCTCTATGTGTCTCTCTGTGTCTCTGTCTCTCAATCTCTGTCTCTCACTGTCTCTCTCTGTCTCTCTCTCTGTCTCTCTCTGTTTCTCTCTTTCTCTATCTCTGTCTCTCTCTGTCTCTCTCTGTCTCTCGCTGTCTCTCTCTGTCTCTCTCTGTGTCTCTCTCTGTCTTTCTCTGTCTACCTTTCTCTCTCTCTGTCTAACTCTCTCTCTCTTTCTCTCTCTGTCTCTCATTGTCTCTCTCTCTCTCTCCGTCTCTCTCTGTCTCTATCTCTGTCTCTCTCTGTTTATCACTCTGTCGCTCTGTCTCTCTCTGTGTCTCTCTCTGTCTCTCTCTGTATCATTCTGTCTCCCTCTGTC
Source organism: Mus caroli (assembly GCF_978045245.1). Taxonomy (NCBI): domain Eukaryota; kingdom Metazoa; phylum Chordata; class Mammalia; order Rodentia; family Muridae; genus Mus; species Mus caroli. The sequence continues at coordinate 11,925,182 of NW_028227276.1, forward strand.
TCTCTGTCTCTCTCTGTCTCTCTTTCTATCTCTGTCTCTCTCTGTCTCTGTCTGTCTCTGTCTCTCTCTGTCTCTCTCTGTCTCTCTCTGTCTCTCTCTCTGTCTCTCTCAGTCTCTCTCACTCTGTCTCTGTCTCTCTCTGTCTCTTTCTCTGTCTCTCTCTGTCTCCTTCTGTCTCTCTCTATATCTATCTCTGTCTCTCCCTGTCTCTCTCTTTGTCTCTGTCTCTCTCTATCTCTATCTCTGTCTCTCTCTGTCTCTCACTGACTCTCTCTGTCTATCTCTGTCTCTCTCTGTCTCTATCTATGACTCTCTCTGTTAATCTCTTTGTCTCTCTCTGTCTCTCTCTCTGTCTCTATCTCTTTCTCTCTGTCTCTCTCCCTGTCTCTCTCTGTCTCTCTCTGTCTCTCTCTGTCTCTGTCTCTCTCTGTCTCTCTCTGTCTCTCTCAGTTTCACAGTCTCTCTCACTCTGTCTCTGTCTCTCTCTGTCTCTCTCTTTGTCTCTGTCTTTCTCTGTCTCCCTCTGTCTCTCTCTGTCTCTATCTATGTGTCACTCTGTTTATCACTCTGTCGCCCTGTCTCACTCTGTGTCTCTCTCTGTCTATCTCTATCTCTCACTGTGTCTCTCTCTGTATCTCTCTGTCTCTCTCTGTCTCTCTGTCTCTATCTCTGTCTCTATCTGTATCTCTGTCTCTCTCTGTATCTCTCTGTCTCTCTCTGTCTCTCTGTCTCACCCTCTGTCTCTCTCAGTCTCTCTAACTCTGTCTTTGTCTCTCTCTGTCTCTATCTCCGTCTCTCTGTCTCTATCTCTGTCTCTCTGTTTTTCAATCTGTCGCTCTGTCTCTCTCTGTGTCTCTCTGTGTCTCTCTCTATCTCTCACTGTGTCTCTCTCTGTCTCTCTCTGTCTCTCTCTGTCACCCTCTGTCTCTCTGTCTCTATTTCTGTCTCTCTCTGTCTTTCTCTGTCTCTCTCTGTCTCTCTTTGTCTCTCTCTGTATCTCGCTGTATCTCTCTCTCTCTTTCTCTCTCTCTATCACTGTCTCTCACTGTCTCTGTCTCTGTCTCTCTCTGTTTATCACTCTGTCGCTCTGTCTCCCTCTGTGTCTCTCTCTGTCTCTCTCTATCTCTCACTGTGTATCTCTCTGTCTCTCTCTGTCTGTCTTTCTATCTCTGTCTCTCTCTGTCTTTCTCTGTCTCTCTCTGTCTCTCTCTGTAATCTCTCTGTCTCTCTCAGTCTCTCTCACTCTGTCCTTGTCTCTCTCTGTCTCTATCTCTGTCTCTCTCTTTCTCTCTCTGTCTCTCATTGTCTCTCTCTGTCTCTCTCCGTCTCCCTCTGTCTCTCTGTCTCTATCTCTGTCTCTCTCTGTCTCTCTCTCTCTCTCTGTCTCTCTCTGTCTGTCTTTCTCTCTCTGTCTCTCTATGTCTCTCTCTGTCTCTCTCTGTATCTCTCTCTCTCTCTGTCTCTCTCTGTCTCTGTCTCTCTCTGTCTCTCTCTGTCTCTCTCTGTCACTCTCAGTCTCTCTCACTCTGTCTTAGTCTCTCTCTGACTCTATCTCTGCCTCTCTCTTTCTCTCTCTGTCTCTCATTGTCTCTCTCTGTCACTCTCAGTCTCTCTCTGTCTCTCTGGGCCTCTATCTCTGTCTCTATCTGTTTATCACTCTGTCGCTCTGTCTCTCTCTGTGTCTCTCTCTATCTCTCACTGTGTCTGTCTCTGTCTCTCTCTGTATCTCTCTGTCTCCCTCTGTCTCTCTGTCTCTATCTCTTTCGCTCTGTGTAAC
>NW_028227276.1:11929458-11931958 GCF_978045245.1 Mus caroli
CTCTCTGTGTCTCTCTATGTGTCTCTCTGTGTCTCTGTCTCTCTATCTCTGTCTCTCACTGTCTCTCTCTGTCTCTCTCTCTTTCTCTCTCTGTTTCTCTCTTTCTCTATCTCTGTCTCTCTCTGTCTCTCGCTCTCTCTCTCTGTCTCTCTCTGTGTCTCTCTCTGTCTTTCTCTGTCTACCTTTCTCTCTCTCTGTCTCTCTCAGTCTCTCTCTGTCTCTCTCTGTCTTTCTCTTTCTCTCTCTGTCTCTCATTGTCTCTCTCTCCGTCACTCTCTGTCTCTATCTCTGTCTCTCTCTGTTTATCACTCTGTCGCTCTGTCTCTCTCTGTGTCTCTCTCTGTCTCTCTCTGTATCATTCTGTCTCCCTCTGTCTCTCTGTCTCTATCTCTGTCTCTCTCTGTCTCTCTCTGTCTCTCTCTGTCTCTCTCTGTCTCTCTCTCTGTCTCTCTCTGTCTCTCTCTGTCTCTCTTTCTATCTCTGTCTCTCTCTGTCTCTCTGTCTCTCTCTGTCTCTCACTGACTCTCTCTGTCTCTCTCCATCTCTCTCTGTCTCTATCTATGACTCTCTCTGTTTATCTCTTTGTCTCTCTCTGTCTCTCTCTCTGTCTCTCTATGTCTCTATCTCTTTCTCTCTGTCTCTCTTCCTGTCTCTCTCTGTCTCTCTCTGTCTCTGTCTCTCTCTGTCTCTCTCAGTCTCACAGTCTCTCTCACTCTGTCTCTGTCTCTCTCTGTCTCTCTCTTTGTCTCTGTCTTTCTCTGTCTCCCTCTGTCTCTCTCTGTCTCTATCTCTGTGTCACTCTGTTTATCACTCTGTCGCCCTGTCTCACTCTGTGTCTCTCTCTGTCTATCTCTATCTCTAACTGTGTCTCTCTCTGTCTCTCTCTGTCTCTCTGTCTCTATCTCTGTCTCTATCTGTATCTCTGTCTCTCTCTGTATCTATCTGTCTCTCTCTGTCTCTCTCTGTCTCTCTCTGTATCTCGCTGTATCTCTCTCTCTCTCTTTCTCTCTCTCTATCACTGTCTCTCTCTGTCTCTGTCTCTGTCTCTCTCTGTTTATCACTCTGTCGCTCTGTCTCCCTCTGTGTCTCTCTCTGTCTCTCTCTATCTCTCACTGTGTATCTCTCTGTCTCTCTCTGTATCTCTCTGTATCTCTCTGTCTCTCTGTCTCTATCTCTGTCTCTCTCTGTCTCTCTCTCTGTCTCTCTCTGTCTCTCTCTGTCTGTCTTTCTATCTCTGTCTCTCTCTGTCTTTCTCTGCCTCTCTCTGTCTCTCTCTGTAATCTCTCTGTCTCTCTCAGTCTCTCTCACTCTGTCTTTGTCTCCCTCTGTCTCTATCTCTGTCTCTGTCTTTCTCTCTCTGTCTCTCATTGTTTCTCTCTGTCTCTCTCCATCTCCCTCTGTCTCTCTGTCTCTCTCTCTCTCTCTGTCTCTCTCTGTCTGTCTTTCTCTCTCTGTCTCTCTATGTCTCTCTCTGTCTCTCTCTGTATCTCTCTCTCTCTGTCTCTGTCTCTCTCTGTCTCTCTCTGTCTCTCTCTGTCTCTCTCAGTCTCTCTCACTCTGTCTTAGTCTCTCTCTGACTCTTTCTCTGTCTCTCTCTTTCTCTCTCTGTCTCTCATTGTCTCTCTCTGTCTCTCTCAGTCTCTCTCTGTCTCTCTCTGTCTCTATCTCTGTCTCTCTCTGTTTATCACTCTGTCGCTCTGTCTCTCTCTGTGTCTCTCTCTGTCTTTCTCTATCTCTAACTGTGTCTGTCTCTGTCTCTCTCTGTATCTCTCTGTCTCCCTCTGTCTCTCTGTCTCTATCTCTTTCGCTCTGTGTCTCTCTCTGTCTCTCTCACTGTCTCTGTCTCTCTCTGTATCTCTCTGTCTCTCTCTGTCTCTCTCTCTATCTCTGTCTCTCTCTGTCTCTGTCTCTATCTGTCTCTCTCAGTCTCTCAGTCTCTCTCACACTGTCTCTCTCTCTCTGTCTCTCTCTCTGTCTCTCAGTCTCTCTCACTCTGTCTCTGTCTCTCTCTATCTCTCTCTTTGTCTCTGTCTCTCTCTATCTCTATCTCTGTCACTCTCTATCTCTCTCTATCTCTGTCTCTATCTCTCTCTGTCTCTCTCTTTGTCTCTGTCTCTCTCTGTCTCTAGCTCTGTCTCTCTCTGACTCTTTCTGTCTCTCTCTGTGTCTCTCTCTGTCTCTCAGTCTCTCTCACTCTGTCTCTGTCTCTCTCTCTCTGTCTCTCTCTTTGTCTCTGTCTCTCTCTGTCTCTATCTCTGTCTCTCTTTGTCTCTCATTGTCTCTCTCTGTCTCTCTCTGTCTCTATCTCTGTCTCCCTCTCTCTCTGTCTCTCTCTGTCTCTCTCTGTCTCTCTCTCTCTCTGTCTCTATCTCTGTCTCTCTCTGTTTATCTCTTTGTCTCTCTCTCTGTCTCTCTCTGTGTCTCTCTGTCTTTCTCTGTCTCCCTCTCTCTCTCTCTGTCTCTCTCTGTCTCTCTCTGTCTCTCTCTTTCTCTCTCTGTC
>NW_028227276.1:11936958-11941958 GCF_978045245.1 Mus caroli
CTTTCTCTGTCTCCCTCTGTCTCTCTCTGTCTCTATCTCTGTGTCACTCTGTTTATCACTCTGTCGCCCTGTCTCACTCTGTGTCTCTCTCTGTCTATCTCTATCTCTAACTGTGTCTCTCTCTGTCTCTCTCTGTCTCTCTGTCTCTATCTCTGTCTCTATCTGTATCTCTGTCTCTCTCTGTATCTATCTGTCTCTCTCTGTCTCTCTCTGTCTCTCTCTGTATCTCGCTGTATCTCTCTCTCTCTCTTTCTCTCTCTCTATCACTGTCTCTCTCTGTCTCTGTCTCTGTCTCTCTCTGTTTATCACTCTGTCGCTCTGTCTCCCTCTGTGTCTCTCTCTGTCTCTCTCTATCTCTCACTGTGTATCTCTCTGTCTCTCTCTGTATCTCTCTGTATCTCTCTGTCTCTCTGTCTCTATCTCTGTCTCTCTCTGTCTCTCTCTCTGTCTCTCTCTGTCTCTCTCTGTCTGTCTTTCTATCTCTGTCTCTCTCTGTCTTTCTCTGCCTCTCTCTGTCTCTCTCTGTAATCTCTCTGTCTCTCTCAGTCTCTCTCACTCTGTCTTTGTCTCCCTCTGTCTCTATCTCTGTCTCTGTCTTTCTCTCTCTGTCTCTCATTGTTTCTCTCTGTCTCTCTCCATCTCCCTCTGTCTCTCTGTCTCTCTCTCTCTCTCTGTCTCTCTCTGTCTGTCTTTCTCTCTCTGTCTCTCTATGTCTCTCTCTGTCTCTCTCTGTATCTCTCTCTCTCTGTCTCTGTCTCTCTCTGTCTCTCTCTGTCTCTCTCTGTCTCTCTCAGTCTCTCTCACTCTGTCTTAGTCTCTCTCTGACTCTTTCTCTGTCTCTCTCTTTCTCTCTCTGTCTCTCATTGTCTCTCTCTGTCTCTCTCAGTCTCTCTCTGTCTCTCTCTGTCTCTATCTCTGTCTCTCTCTGTTTATCACTCTGTCGCTCTGTCTCTCTCTGTGTCTCTCTCTGTCTTTCTCTATCTCTAACTGTGTCTGTCTCTGTCTCTCTCTGTATCTCTCTGTCTCCCTCTGTCTCTCTGTCTCTATCTCTTTCGCTCTGTGTCTCTCTCTGTCTCTCTCACTGTCTCTGTCTCTCTCTGTATCTCTCTGTCTCTCTCTGTCTCTCTCTCTATCTCTGTCTCTCTCTGTCTCTGTCTCTATCTGTCTCTCTCAGTCTCTCAGTCTCTCTCACACTGTCTCTCTCTCTCTGTCTCTCTCTCTGTCTCTCAGTCTCTCTCACTCTGTCTCTGTCTCTCTCTATCTCTCTCTTTGTCTCTGTCTCTCTCTATCTCTATCTCTGTCACTCTCTATCTCTCTCTATCTCTGTCTCTATCTCTCTCTGTCTCTCTCTTTGTCTCTGTCTCTCTCTGTCTCTAGCTCTGTCTCTCTCTGACTCTTTCTGTCTCTCTCTGTGTCTCTCTCTGTCTCTCAGTCTCTCTCACTCTGTCTCTGTCTCTCTCTCTCTGTCTCTCTCTTTGTCTCTGTCTCTCTCTGTCTCTATCTCTGTCTCTCTTTGTCTCTCATTGTCTCTCTCTGTCTCTCTCTGTCTCTATCTCTGTCTCCCTCTCTCTCTGTCTCTCTCTGTCTCTCTCTGTCTCTCTCTCTCTCTGTCTCTATCTCTGTCTCTCTCTGTTTATCTCTTTGTCTCTCTCTCTGTCTCTCTCTGTGTCTCTCTGTCTTTCTCTGTCTCCCTCTCTCTCTCTCTGTCTCTCTCTGTCTCTCTCTGTCTCTCTCTTTCTCTCTCTGTCTCTCATTGTCTCTCTCTCTCTCTCTCTCCGTCTCTCTCTGTCTCTATGTCTGTCTCTCTCTGTTTATCACTAGGTCGCTCTGTCTCTCTCTATGTCTCTCTCTGTCTCTCACTGTCTCTCTCTGTATCTCTCTGTCTCTCTCTGTCTCTCTCTCTATCTCTGTCTCTCTCTGTCTCTGTCTCTGTCTCTCTCTGTCTCTCTCTGTTTATCACTCTGTCGCTCTGTCTCCCTCCGTGTCTCTCTCTGTCTCTCTCTATTTCTCACTGTCTCTCTCTGTCTCTCTCTGTATCTCTCTGTCCCTCTCTGTCTCTCTGTCTCTATCTCTGTCTTCTCTGTCTCTCTCTGTCTCTCTCTCTGTCTCTCTCTGTCTCTCTTTCTATCTCTGTCTCTCTCTGTCTCTGTCTCTCTCTGTCTCTCTCTGTCTCTCTCAGTCTCTCTCACCCTGTCTTTGTCTCTCTCTGTCTCTATCTCTGTCTCTCTCTTTCTCTCTCTGTCTCTCTTTGTCTCTATCTCTGTCTCTCTCTGTTTATCACTCTGTCGCTCTGTCTCCCTCTGTGTCTCTCTCTGTCTCGCTCTATCTCTCACTGTGTCTCTCTCTGTCTCTCTCTGTATCTCTCTGTCTCTCTGTCTCTATCTCTGTCTCTCTCTGTCTCTCTCTGTGTCTCTCTCTGTCTCTCTCTGTATCATTCTGTCTCCCTCTGTCTCTCTGTCTCTATCTCTGTCTCTCTCTGTCTCTCTCTGTCTCTCTCTGTCTCTCTCTCTGTCTCTCTCTGTCTCTCTCTGTCTCTCTTTCTATCTCTGTCTCTCTCTGTCTCTCTGTCTCTCTCTGTCTCTCACTGACTCTCTCTGTCTCTCTCCGTCTCTCTCTGTCTCTATCTATGACTCTCTCTGTTTATCTCTTTGTCTCTCTCTGTCTCTCTCTCTGTCTCTCTATGTCTCTATCTCTTTCTCTCTGTCTCTCTTCCTGTCTCTCTCTGTCTCTCTCTGTCTCTGTCTCTCTCTGTCTCTCTCAGTCTCACAGTCTCTCTCACTCTGTCTCTGTCTCTCTCTGTCTCTCTCTTTGTCTCTGTCTTTCTCTGTCTCTCTCTGTCTCTCTTTGTCTCTATCTCTGTCTCTCTCTGTTTATCACTCTGTCGCCCTGTCTCACTCTGTGTCTCTCTCTGTCTCGCTCTATCTCTCACTGTGTCTCTCTCTGTCTCTCTCTGTCTCTCTGTCTCTATCTCTGTCTCTATCTGTATCTCTGTCTCTCTCTGTATCTATCTGTCTCTCTCTGTCTCTCTCTGTCTCTCGCTGTATCTCGCTGTATCTCTCTCTCTCTCTTTCTCTCTCTCTATCACTGTCTCTCTCTGTCTCTGTCTCTCTCTGTTTATCACTCTGTCGCTCTGTCTCCCTCTGTGTCTCTCTCTGTCTCTCTCTATCTCTCACTGTGTATCTCTCTGTCTCTCTCTGTATCTCTCTGTATCTCTCTGTCTCTCTGTCTCTATCTCTGTCTCTCTCTGTCTCTCTCTCTGTCTCTCTCTGTCTCTCTCTGTCTGTCTTTCTATCTCTGTCTCTCTCTGTCTTTCTCTGCCTCTCTCTGTCTCTCTCTGTAATCTCTCTGTCTCTCTCAGTCTCTCTCACTCTGTCTTTGTCTCCCTCTGTCTCTATCTCTGTCTCTGTCTTTCTCTCTCTGTCTCTCATTGTCTCTCTCTGTCTCTCTCCGTCTCCCTCTGTCTCTCTGTCTCTATCTCTGTCTCTCTCTCTCTCTGTCTCTGTCTCTCTCTGTCTGTCTTTCTCTCTCTGTCTCTCTATGTCTCTCTCTGTCTCTCTCTGTATCTCTCTCTCTCTCTGTCTCTGTCTCTCTCTGTCTCTCTCTGTCTCTCTCTGTCTCTCTCAGTCTCTCTCACTCTGTCTTAGTCTCTCTCTGACTCTATCTCTGTCTCTCTCTTTCTCTCTCTGTCTCTCATTGTCTCTCTCTGTCTCTCTCAGTCTCTCTCTGTCTCTCTCTGTCTCTATCTCTGTCTCTCTCTGTTTATCCCTCTGTCGCTCTGTCTCTCTCTGTGTCTCTCTCTGTCTCTCTCTATCTCTAACTGTGTCTGTCTCTGTCTCTCTCTGTATCTCTCTGTCTCCCTCTGTCTCTCTGTCTCTATCTCTTTCGCTCTGTGTCTCTCTCTGTCTCTCTCACTGTCTCTGTCTCTCTCTGTATCTCTCTGTCTCTCTCTGTCTCTCTCTCTATCTCTGTCTCTCTCTGTCTCTGTCTCTCTCTGTCTCTCTCAGTCTCTCAGTCTCTCTCACACTGTCTCTCTCTCTCTGTCTCTCTCTCTGTCTCTCAGTCTCTCTCACTCTGTCTCTGTCTCTCTCTATCTCTCTCTTTGTCTCTGTCTCTCTCTATCTCTATCTCTGTCTCTCTCTATCTCTCTCTATCTCTGTCTCTATCTCTCTCTGTCTCTCTCTTTGTCTCTGTCTCTCTCTGTCTCTAGCTCTGTCTCTCTCTGACTCTTTCTGTCTCTCTCTGTGTCTCTCTCTGTCTCTCAGTCTCTCTCACTCTGTCTCTGTCTCTCTCTCTCTGTCTCTCTCTTTGTCTCTGTCTCTCTCTGTCTCTATCTCTGTCTCTCTTTGTCTCTCATTGTCTCTCTCTGTCTCTCTCTGTCTCTATCTCTGTCTCCCTCTCTCTCTGTCTCTCTCTGTCTCTCTCTGTCTCTATCTCTGTCTCTCTCTGTTTATCTCTTTGTCTCTCTCTCTGTCTCTCTCTGTGTCTCTCTGTCTTTCTCTGTCTCCCTCTCTCTCTCTCTGTCTCTCTCTTTCTCTCTCTGTCTCTCATTGTCTCTCTCTCTCTCTCTCTCTCTCTCTCTGTCTCTATGTCTGTCTCTCTCTGTTTATCACTAGGTCGCTCTGTCTCTCTCTATGTCTCTCTCTGTCTCTCACTGTCTCTCTGTGTATCTCTCTGTCTCTCTCTGTCTCTCTCTCTATCTCTGTCTCTCTCTGTCTCTGTCTCTGTCTCTCTGTCTCTCTCTGTTTATCACTCTGTCGCTCTGTCTCCCTCTGTGTCTCTCTCTGTCTCTCTCTATTTCTCACTGTCTCTCTCTGTCTCTCTCTGTATCTCTCTGTCCCTCTCTGTCTCTCTGTCTCTATCTCTGTCTTCTCTGTCTCTCTCTGTCTCTCTCTCTGTCTCTCTCTGTCTCTCTTTCTATCTCTGTCTCTCTCTGTCTCTGTCTCTCTCTGTCTCTCTCTGTCTCTCTCAGTCTCTCTCACCCTGTCTTTGTCTCTCTCTGT
>NW_028227276.1:11951958-11956958 GCF_978045245.1 Mus caroli
TCTGTCTCTCTTTGTCTTTCTCTGTCTCACTCTGTGTCTCTCTGTGTCTCTCTCTTTCTCAATCTGTCTCTCTCTGTCTCTATCTCTATCTCTCTCTGTCTCACTCTGTCTCTCTCTGTGTCTCTCTCTGTCTCTCTCAGTCTCTATTTCTGTCTCTCTCAGTCTCTCTCTGTCTCTCTCTCTGTCTTTCTCTGTCTCTCTCTGTCTCTCTCTCTGTCTCTCTCTGTCTCTCTTTGTCTCTCTCTGTCTCCCTCTCTCTCTGTCTCTCTCTGTCTCTTTCAGTCTCTATCTCTGTCCCTCCCAGTCTCTCTCTGTCTCTCTCTGTCTCTCTCTGTGTCTCTCTCTGTCTTTTCTGTCTCTACCTCTGTCTCTCTCAGTCTCTATCTCTGTCTCTCTCTGTCTCTCTCTGTCTCTCTCTGTGTCTCTCTCTGTCTCTCTCTGTCCATCTCTGTCTCTCTCTGTCTCTATCTCTGTCTCTCTCTGTCTCTCTCTCTGTCTCTCTGTGTATCTCTCTCTGTCTCTCTCTGTCTTTCTCTGTCTCCCTTTGTCTCTCTCTGGCTCTCTCTCTCTCTCCTTCTTTTTCTCTCTGTCTCTATCTCTGTCTCTCTCTGTTTATCACTCTGTCGCTCTGTCTCTCTCTGTGTCTCTCTCTGTCTATCTCTATCTCTCACTGGGTCTCTCTCTGTCTCTCTCTGTGTCTCTCTCTGTCTCACTCTGCCTCTCTCTATGTCTCTCTCTGTCTCTATCTCTGTCACTCTCTGTCTCTATCTATCTCTCTCTGTCTCTCTATGTCTCTCTCTCTGTCTATTTCTGTCTCTCTCTGTCTCTCTCTCTCTATCTCTGTCTCTCTGTCTCTCTCTGTCTCTCTCTCTGTCTCTGTCTCTCTCTGTATCTCTCATGTCTCTGTCTCTCTCTGTCTTTTTTGTCTCTGTCTCCCTCTCTCTCTGTCTCTCTCTGTCTCCCTCTGTCTCTCTCTGTCTCTCTCTGTGTCTCTCTCTGTCTCTCTCTCTGTCTTTCTCTGTCTTACTCTGTCTCTCTCTGTCTCTATCTCTGTGTCTCTCTGTTTATCACTTTGTCGCTCTGTCTCTCTCTGTGTCTCTCTCTGTGTCTCCCTATCTCTCACTGTGTCTCTCTCTGTCTCTCTCTGTCTCTCTCTGTTTCTCTGTCTCTATCTCTGTCTCTCTCTGTCTCTCTCTGTCTATCTCTCTGTCTCTCTTTCTATCTCTTCCTCTCTCTGTCTCTGTCTCTTTCTCTCTCTGTCTCTCTCTGTCTCTCTCTTTCTCTCTCTATGTCTCTCTCAGTCTCTCTCACTCTGTCTTTGTCTCTCTCTGTCTCTATATCTGTCTCTCTCTTTCTCTCTCTGTCTCTCATTGTCTCTCTCTGTATCTCTCTGTCTCTCTCTGTATCTCTCTGTCTCTCTCTCTCTGTCTCTCTCGGTCTATGTCACTGTCTCTCTCTCTGTCTCTCTCTGTCTCTCTCTGTCTCTCTCACTCCTTCTCTGTCTCTCTCGGTCTCTCTCTTTTCTGTTTTCTGTCTCTCTTTGTCTCTCTCTCAGTCTCTCCTTCTGTATCTCTCTGTCTCTCTCTGTCTCTCTCTGTGTCTCTCTCTCTGTCTCTCTCTGTATACCTCTCTCTATCTCTCTCTGTGTCTCTCTCTGTGTCTCTCTATCACTCTCTCTGTCTCTCTCTGTCTCTGTCTCTCTCTGTCTCTCTCTGTATCTATCTCTGTCTCTCTCAGTCTCTCTCAGTCTCTCTCCGTCTCTTTCTGTGTCTCTCTCTGTCTCTCTCTCTCTGTCTCTTTCTGTCAATATCTCTGTCTCTCTCTGTCCCTCTCTGTCTCTCTATGTCTCTCTCACTATATCTCTCTGTCTATCTTTGTCTCACTCTGTCTTCCTCTCTCTCTTTCTCTCTCATACTATCTCAGTCTCTATCTCTGTCTCTCTCAGTCTCTCTCAGTCTCTCGCTGTCTCTCTCTGTGTCTCTGTCTTCTCTCTCTATTTATCTGTCTCTCTCAGTCTCTATCTCAGTCTCTCTCAGTCTCTCTCAGTCTCTCTCTGTGTCTCTCTGTGTCTCTCTGTGTCTCTCTCTGTCTCTCTCATTCTCTATCTCTGTCTCTCTCTGTCTCTCTCTGTCTCTCTCTGTCTCTCTAAGTCTCTCTCTGTCTCTCTTTGTCTCTCTCTGTGTCTCTCTCGGTCTTCTCTGTCTCTATCTCTGTCTCTCTCAGTCTCTATCTCTGTCTCTCTCAGTCTCTCTCTGTCTAGCTCTCGGTCTCTCTCTGTCTCTCTCTTTGTCTCTCTCTGTCTACCTCTCTCTCTATCTCTTTCTTTCTCTCTCTGTGTCTCTCTATCACTTCTCTGTCTCTCTCTCTGTCTCTCTCTGTCTCTATCTCTGTCTCTCTCTGTTTCTCTCTTGTGTATCCCTGTGTCTCTGTCTCTCTATCTCTGTTTCTTTCTGTCTCTCTGTCTCTCCCTGTCTCCCTCTGTGTCTCTCTCTGTCTCTCTCTGTCTCTCTCTCTGTCTCTCTCTTGGTCTCTATCTTTGTCCCTCTCTGTCTACCTCTCTCTCTATCTCTCTCTGTGTCTCTCTCTGTGTCTATCACTCTCTCTGTCTCTCTTTCTGTCTCTCTCTGTTTCTATCTCTGTTTCTCTCTGTCTCTCTCTTAGTCTCTGTCTCTCTCTGTCTGTCTCTCTGTCTCTCTCAGCCTCTCTCACTCTGTCTCTGTCTCTCTTTTTGTCTCTGTCACTCTCTGTCTCTCTCTATGTGTACCTCTGTGTCTCTGTCTCTCTCTCTGTCACTCTATATGTCTCTCTCTATGTCTTTGTTTGTCTCTCTCTGTGTCTCTCTCTGTCTCTCTATGTCTCTCTCTCTGTATGTCTCTGTCTCTCTCTGCCTCGCTCTCTGTCTGTCTCAGTCTCTTTCACTCTGTCTCTGTCTCTCTCTGTCTCTCTCCTTTTCTCTGTCTCTCTCTGTGTCTCTCTGTGTATCTCTATGAGTCTCTTTGTGTCTCGGTCTCTCTATCTCTGTCTCTCTTTGTCTCTGTCTCTCTCTCTGTGTCTCTCTCTGTCTCTCTCTGTGTCTCTCTCTGTCTCTCTCTATCTCTCCTTGTCTCTCTCTGTCTCTCTCGGACTCTCTCTGTCTCTATCTCTTTCGTGTGTCTCTCTCTCTGTCTCTCTCTGTCTCTCTTTGTCTCTTTCTGTCTCCCTCCCTCTCTGTCTGTTTCTGTCTCTCTCAGTCTCTATCTGTGTCTCTCTCAGTCTCTCTCTGTCTCTCTCTTTCTCTCTGTGTGTCTCTCTCTGTCTCTCTCTCTGTCTCTCTCTGTCTCTATCTCTGTCTCTCTCTGTCTCTCTTTGTCTCTCTCTGTCTCACTCTGTGTCTCTCTCTGTCTCTCTCTGTCTCAATCTGTCTCTCTCTGTCTCTATCTCTGTCTCTCTCTGTCTCTCTCTGTCTCTCTCTGTGTCTCTCTCTGTCTCTCTCAGTCTCATATATCTGTCTCTGTCAGTCTCTCTCTGTCTCTCTCTTTCTCTCTGTGTGTCTCTCTCTGTCTCTCTCTCTGTCTCTCTCTGTCTCTATCTCTGTCTCTCTCTGTCTCTCTTTGTCTCTCTCTGTCTCTCTCTGTCTCTCTCTGTCTCTCTCTCTGTCTCTCTCTGTCTCTCTTTGTCTCTCTCTGTCTCCCTCTCTCTCTGTCTCTCTCTGTCTCTTCAGGTCTCTATCTCTGTCTCTCTCAGTCTCTCTCTGTCTCTCTCTGTGTCTCTCTCTGTCTTCTCTGTCTCTCTCTCTGTCTCTCTCAGTCTCTATCTCTGTCTCTCTCAGTCTCTCTCTGTCTCTCTCTGTGTCTCTCTGTCTCTCTCTGTCTTTCTCTGTCCCTCTCTGTCTCTCTCTGTCTCTATCTCTGTCTCTCTCTGTCTCTCTCTCTGTCTCTCTGTGTGTCTCTCTCTGTCTTTCTCTGTCTCCCTCTGTCTCTCTCTGGCTCTCTCTCCCTCTCCTTCTGTCTCTCTCTGTCTCTAACTCTATCTCTCTCTGTTTATCACTCTGTCGCTCTGTCTCTCTCTGTATCTCTCTGTGTCTCTCTTTATCTCTCACTGGGTCTCTCTGTGTCTCTCTCTGTGTCTCTCTCTGTCTCTCTCTGCCTCTCTCTATGTCTCTCTGTCTCTATCTCTGTCACTCTCTGTCTCTATCTGTCTCTCTCTGTCTCTCTCTTTGTCTATCTCTCTCTCTGTCTCTCTCTCTCTATCTCTGTCTCTCTCTGTCTCTCTCTGTCTCTCTGTATGTCTCTGTCTGTCTCTGTCTTTTTTGTCTCTCTCTGTCTCCCTCTCTCTCTGTCTCTCTCTGTCTCCCTCTGTCTCTCTCTGTCTCTCTCTGTGTCTCTCTCTGTCTCTCTCTGTCTCTCTTTGTCTCTCTCTGTCTCCCTCTCTCTCTGTCTCTCTCTGTCTCTTCAGGTCTCTATCTCTGTCTCTCTCAGTCTCTCTCTGTCTCTCTCTGTGTCTCTCTCTGTCTTCTCTGTCTCTCTCTCTGTCTCTCTCAGTCTCTATCTCTGTCTCTCTCAGTCTCTCTCTGTCTCTCTCTGTGTCTCTCTCTGTCTCTCTCTGTCTCTCACTGTCCCTCTCTGTCTCTCTTTGTCTCTATCTCTGTCTCCCTCTGTCTCTCTCTGGCTCTCTCTCTCTCCTTCTGTCTCTCTCTGTCTCTAACTCTATCTCTCTCTGTTTATCACTCTGTCGCTCTGTCTCTCTCTGTGTCTCTCTCTGTCTCTCTCTATCTCTCACTGGGTCTCTCTCTGTCTCTCTCTGTGTCTCTCTGTGTCTCTCTCTGCCTCTCTCTATGTCTCTCTTTGTCTCTATCTCTGTCACTCTCTTTCTCTATCTGTCTTTCTCTGTCTCTCTCTCTGTCTATCTCTCTCTCTCTGTCTCTCTCTCTCTCTCTATCTCTGTCTCTCTCTGTCTCTCTCTGTCTCTCTCTTTGTCTCTGTCTCTCTCTGTCTTTTTTGTCTCTCTCTGTCTCCCTCTCT
>NW_028227276.1:11969458-12021958 GCF_978045245.1 Mus caroli
GTGTCTCTCTGTGTCTCTCTCTATCTCTCCCTGTCTCTCTCTCTGTCTCTCTCTGTCTCTCTCTGTCTCTCTCTCTGTCTATCTCGGTCTCTCTCTCTGTCTCTCTCTGTCTCTATCTCTGTCTCTCTCTGTCTCTCTCTGTCTCTCTCTGTGTCTCTCTCTGTCTCTCTTAGTTTCTCTCTCTGTCTCTGTCTCTCTCTGTCTCTCTTTTTGTCTCTGTCTCTCTCTGTCTCTATCTCTGTCTCTCTTTGTCTCTCATTGTCTCTCTCTGTCTCTCTCTGTTTCTTACTGTCTCTATCTCTGTCTCTCTCTGTTTATCTCTTTGTCTCTCTTTGTCTCTCTCTGAGTCTCTCTATGTCTCTATCTCTTTCTCTCTGTCTCTCTCTGTCTCTCTCTTTGTCTTTCTCTGTCTCTATCTCTGTCTCTCTCAGTCTTTCTCTGTCTCTCTCTGTCTCTCTCTTTCTCTGTGTCTCTCTCTGTCTCTCTCTGTCTTTCTCTGTCTCCCTCTTTCTCTCTCTGTCTCTCTCTCTCTGTCACTCTCTGTCTCTATCTTTGTCTCTCTTGGTTTATCACTCTGTCGCTCTGTCACTCTCTGTGTCTCTCTCTGTCTCTCTCTATCTCTCCCTGTCTCTCTCTCTGTCTCTCTTTGTCTCTCTCTCTGTCTCTCTCTGTATCTCTCTGTCTCTATCTGTATCTCTCTGTCTCTCTCTCTATCTCTGTCTCTAAATGTCTCTGCCACTGTCTCTCTCTGTCTCTCTCTGTCTCCCTCTCTCTCTGTCACTCTCTGTCTCTCTCTGTGTTAATCTCTGTCTCTCTCAGTCTCTCTCTGTCTCTCTCTGTCTCTCTCTGTGTCTCTCTCTGTCTCTCTCTGTATTTATCTCTGTCTCACTCAGTCTCTCTCTGTCTCTCTCTGTATCTCTCTGTTTCTCTCTCTGTCTTTCTCTGTCTCTCTCTATCTCTCACTGTGTCTCTCTCTGTCTCTCTCTGTGTCTCTCTCTGTCTCTCTCTGTCTCTCTCTATGTCTCTCTCTGTCTCTATATCTGTCACTCTCTGTCTCTCTCTGTCTCTCTCTGTCTCTCTCTCTGTATATCTCAGTCTCTCTCTCTGTCTCTCTCTGTCTCTATCTCTGTCTCTCTCTGTCTCTCTCTGTCTCTCTCTGTCTCTCTCTGTGTCTCTCTCTGTCTCTCTCAGTCTCTCTCTCTGTCTCTGTCTCTCTCTGTCTCTCTCTTTGTCAGTGTCTCTCTCTGTCTTCTTTGTCTCTCTCTGTCTCCCTCTCTCTTTGTCTCTCTCTGTCTCTCTCTGTGTCTCTCTCTGTCTCTCTCTGTCGTTCTCTGTCTCCCTCTGTCTCTCTCTGTCTCTATCTCTGACTCCCTCTGTTTATCATATCTCTGTCACTCTCTGTCTCTCTCTGTCTCTCTCTGTCTCTCTCTGTCTCTCTCTGTCTCTCTCTGTCTCTCTCTGTCTCTCTCTTAGTCTCTCTCTCTGTCTCTGTCTCTCTCTGTCTCTCTCTTTGTCTCTGTCTCTCTCTGTCTCTATCTCTGTCTCTCTTTGTCTCTTATTGTCTCTCTCTGTCTCTCTTTGTCTCTCTCTGTCTCTATCTCTGTCTCTCTCTGTTTATCTCTTTGTCTCTCTCTGTCTCTCTCTGCATATCTCTATGTCTCTATCTCTTTCTCTCTGTCTCTCTCTGTCTCTCTCTGTCTCTCTCTTTGTCTTTCTCTGTCTCTATCTCTGTCTCTCTCAGTCTCTCTCTCTGTCTCTCTCTGTCTCTCTCTGTCTTTCTCTGTCTTTCTCTGTCTCTCGCTGTCACTCTCTGTCTCTGTGTCTCTCTCTGACTCTCTCTGTCTTTCTCTGTCTCCCTCTCTCTCTCTGTCTCTCTCTCTCTCTGTCACTCTCTGTCTCTATCTCTGTCTCTCTCTGTTTATCACTCTGTCGCTCTGTCACTCTCTGTGTCTCTCTCTGTCTCTCTATCTATCTCTCTGTCTCTCTCTGTATCTCTCTGTCTCTCT
Organism: Mus caroli; assembly: GCF_978045245.1. NCBI lineage: Eukaryota > Metazoa > Chordata > Mammalia > Rodentia > Muridae > Mus > Mus caroli. Next base: position 11,971,465 of record NW_028227276.1, read on the forward strand.
CTATATCTCTGTCTCTCTCTGTCTCTGCCACTGTCTCTCTCTGTCTCTCTCTGTCTCCCTCTATCTCTGTCTCTCACTGTCTCTCTCTGTCTTAATCTCTGTCTCTCTCAGTCTCTCTCTGTCTCTCTCTGTCTCTCTCTGTCTCTCTCTGTCTTTATCTCTGTCTATCTCAGTCTTTCTCTGTCTCTCTCTGTCTCTCTCTGTGTCTCTCTCTGTCTTTCTCTGTCTCCCTCTGTCTCTCTCTGGCTCTATCTCTGTCTCTCTCTGTTTATCACTCTGTCGCTCTGTCTCTCTCTGTGTCTCTCTGTGTCTCTCTCTATCTCTCACTGTGTCTCTCTCTGTCTCTCTCTGTGTCTCTCTCTGTCTCTCTCTGTCTCTCTCTATGTCTCTCTCTGTCTCTATTTCTGTCACTCTCTGTCTCTATCTGTCTCTCTCTGTCTCTCTCTGTCTCTCTCTCTGTCTATCTGGGTCTCTCTCTCTGTCTCTCTCTGTCTCTATCTCTGACTCTCTCTGTCTCTCTCTGTGTCTCCCTCTGTCTCTCTCTGTCTCTCTCTATGTCTCTCTCTGTCTCTATCTCTGTCCCTCTCTGTCTCTATCTGTCTCTCTCTGTCTCTCTCTGTCTCTCTCTGTCTATCTCGGTCTCTCTCTGTCTCTCTCTGTCTCTATCTCTGTCTCTCTCTGTCTCTCTCTGTCTCTCTCTGTCTCTCTGTGTCTCTCTCTCTCTCTCTCTGTCTTTCTCTGTCGCCCTCTGTCTCTCTCTGTCTCTATCTCTGTCTCTCTCTGTTTATCATATCTCTGTCACTCTCTGTCTCTATCTGTCTCTCTCTGTCTCTCTCTGTCTCGCTCTGTCTCTCTGTCTATCTCGTTCTCTCTCTCTGTCTCTCTCTGTCTCTATCTCTGTATCTCTCTGTCTCTCTCTGTCTCTCCCTGTCTTTCTCTGTGTCTCTGTCTGTCTCTCTTAGTCTCTCTCTCTGTCTCTGTCTCTCTCTGTCTCTCTCTTTGTCTCTGTCTCTCTCTGTCTCTATGTCTGTCTCTCTTTGTCTCTCATTGTCTCTCTCTGTCTAGATCTTTGTCTCTGTTTCTCTCGGTGTCTCTCTGTGTCTCTCTTTGTGTCTCTCTCTGTCTCTTTCTCTCACTCTGTCTCTCTCTGTCTCTCTCTCTGTCTCTCTCTGTGTCTCTCTGTCTCTATCTCTGTCTCTCTCTGTCTCTCTCTGTCTTTCTCTGTCTCTCTCTGTGTCTCGCTGTCTCTCTCTTTCTCTGTGTCTCTCTCTGTCTCTCTCTGTCTTTCTCTGTCTCCCTCTCTCTCTCTCTTTCTCTCTCTCTCTGTCACTCTCTGTCTCTATCTCTGTCTCTCTCTGTTTATCACTCTGTCGCTCTGTCACTCTCTGTGTCTCTCTCTGTCTCTCTCTATCTCTCCCTGTGTCTCTCTCTGTCTCACTCTGTCTCTCTTTGTCTCTCTCTCTGTCTCTCTCTGTTTCTATCTGTATCTCTCTGTCTCTCCCTGTATCTCTCTGTCTCTCTCTATATAACTGTCTCTCTCTGTCTGCCACTGTCTCTCTCTGTCTCCCTCTCTCTCTGTCTCTCTCTGTCTCTCTCTTTCTTAATCTCTGTTTCTCTCAGTCTCTCTCTGTCTCTCTCTGTCTCTCTCTATCTCTCTCTATGTCTCTCTCTGTCTCTATCTCTGTCTCTCTCTGTCTCTATTTCTGTCACTCTCTGTCACTATCTGTCTCTCTCTGTCTCTCTCTGTCTCTCTCTCTGTCTATCTCGGTCTCTCTCTCTGTCTCTCTCTGTCTCTATCTCTGTTCTCTCTGTCTCTCTCTGTCTCTCTCTGTGTCTCTCTCTGTCTCTCTCAGTCTCTCTCTCTCTCTGTCTCTCTCTGTCTCTCTCTTTGTCAGTGTCTCTCTCTGTCTTCTTTGTCTCTCTCTGTCTCCCTCTCTTTGTCTCTCTCTGTCTCTCTCTGTCTCTCTCTCTGTCTCTCTCTGTCTTTCTCTGTCTCCCTCTGTCTCTCTCTGTCTATCTCTGACTCTCTCTGTTTATCATAACTCTGTCACTCTCTGTCTCTATCTGTCTCTCTCTGTCTCTCTCTGTCTCTCTGTCTATTTCAGTCTCTCTCTCTGTCTCTCCATGTCTCTATCTCTGTATCTCTTTGTCTCTCTCTGTCTCTCTCTGTCTCTCTCTGTCTCTCTCTGTCTCTCTCTGTCTCTCTCTGTCTCTCTCTGTCTCTCTCTGGGTCTCTCTTAGTCTCTCTCTCTGTCTCTGTCTCTCTCTGTCTCTCTCTTTGTCTCTGTCTCTCTCTGTCTCTATCTCTGTCTCTCTTTGTCTCTCATTGTCTCTCTCTGTCTCTCTCTGTCTCTATCTCTGTCTCTCTCTGTTTATCTCTTTGTCTCTCTCTGTCTCTCTCTGCGTCTCTCTATGTCTCTATCTCTTTCTCTCTGTCTCTCTCTGTCTCTCTCTTTGTCTTTCTCTGTCTCTATCTCTGTCTCTCTCAGTCTCTCTCTCTGTCTCTCTCTGTCTCTATCTCTGTATCTCTCTGTCTCTCTCTATCTCTCCCTGTTTCTCTCTGTGTCTCTCTCTGTCTCTCTTAGTCTCTCTCTCTGTCTCTGTCTCTCTCTGTCTTTCTCTTTGTCTCTGTCTCTCTCTGTCTCTATGTCTGTCTCTCTTTGTATCTCATTGTCTCTCTATGTCTAGATCTTTGTCTCTGTTTCTCTCGGTGTCTCTCTGTGTCTCTCTATGTGTCTCTCTCTGTCTCTCTCTGTCTCTCTCTCTGTCTCTCTCTGTCTCTCTCTGTCTCTGTGTTTCTCTCTGTCTTTCTCTGTCTCCCTCTGTCTCTCTCTGGCTCTATCTCTGTCTCTCTCTGTTTATCACTCTGTCTCTCTGTCTCTCTCTGTGTCTCTCTCTGTCTCTCTCTATCTCTCACTGTGTCTCTCTCTGTCTCTCTCTGTGTCTCTCTCTGTCTCTCTCTATGTCTCTCTCTGTTTCTATCTCTGTCACTCTGTCTCTATCTGTCTCTCTCTGTCTCTCTCTGTCTCTCTCTCTGTCTCTCTCGGTCTCTCTCTCTGTCTCTCTCTGTCTCTATCTCTGTATCTCTCTGTCTCTCTCTGTCTCTCTCTGTGTCTCTCTCTGTCTCTCTCAGTCTCTCTCTCTGTCTCTGTCTCTCTCTGTCTCTCTCTTTGTCAGTGTCTCTCTCTGTCTTCTTAGGCTCTCTCTGTCTCCCTCTCTCTTTGTCTCTCTGTCTCTCTCTGTGTCTCTCTCTGTCTCTCTCTCTCTTTCTCTGTCTCCCTCTGTCTTTCTCTGTCTCTATCTCTACTCTCTCTGTTTATCATAACTCTGTCACTCTCTGTCTCTATCTGTCTCTCTCTGTCTCTCTCTGTCTCTCTCAGTCTCTTTCGGTCTCTCTCTCTGTCTCTCTCTGTCTCTATCTCTGTCTCTCTCTGTCTCTCTATGTCTCTCTCTGTCTCTCTCTGTCTCTCTCTGTCTCTCTCTGTCTCTCTCTGGGTCTCTCTTAGTCTCTCTCTCTGTCTCTGTCTCTCTCTGTCTCTCTCTTTGTCTCTGTCTCTCTCTGTCTCTATCTCTGACTCTCTTTGTCTCTCATTGTCTCTCTCTGTCTCTCTCTGTCTCTCTCTGTCTCTATCTCTGTCTCTCTCTGTTTATCTCTTTGTCTCTCTCTGTCTCTCTCTGCGTATCTCTATGTCTCTATTTCTTTCTCTCTGTCTCTATCTCTGTCTCTCTCAGTCTCTCTCTGTCTCTCTCTGTTTATCACTCTGACGCTCTGTCCCTCTCTGTGTCTCTCTGTCTCTCTCTATCTCTCCCTGTCTCTCTCTCTGTCTCTCTCTGTCTCTCTTTGTCTCTATCTCGCTCTATCTCTGTCTCTCTCTGTTTATGTCTTTGTCTCTCTCTGTCTCTCTCTGCGTCTCTCTATGTCTCTATTTCTTTCTCTCTGTCTCTATCTCTGTCTCTCTCAGTCTCTCTCTGTCTCTCTCTGTCATTCTTTGTCTCTTTTTCTGTCTCTCTCTGTCTAGATCTTTGTCTGTTTCTCTCGGTGTCTCTCTGTGTCTCTCTATGTGTCTCTCTGTGTCTCTGTCTCTCACTCTGTCTCTCTCTTTCTCTCTCTCTGTCTCTCTCTGTGTCTCTCTCTCTCTATCTCTGTCTCTCTCTGTCTCTCTCTGTCTTTCTCTGTCTCTCTCTGTCTCTCGCTTTCTCTCTCTGTCTCTGTGTCTCTCTCTGTCTCTCTCTGTCTTTCTCTGTCTCCCTTTCTTTCTCTCTGTCTCTCTCTCTGTCACACACTGTCTCTTTCTCTGTCTCTCTCTGTTTATCACTCTGACGCTCTGTCCCTCTCTGTGTCTCTCTCTGTCTCTCTCTATCTCTCCCTGTCTCTCTCTCTGTCTCTCTCTGTCTCTCTTTGTCTCTCTCTCTGTCTCTCTGTCTCTCTCTGTATCTCTCTGTCTCTCTCTGTATCTCTCTGTCTCTATCACTATCTCTGTCTCTCTCTGTCTCTGCCACTGTCTCTCTCTGTCTCTCGCTGTCTCCCTCTCTCTCTGTCTCTCTCTGTCTCTCTCTGTCTTAATCTCTGTCTCTCCCAATCTCTCTCTCTCTCTCTCTGTCTCTCTCTGTGTCTCTCTCTGTCTCTCTCTGTCTTTATCTCTGTCTATCTCAGTCTCTCTCTGTCTCTCTCTGTCTATCTCTGTGTCTCTCTCTGTCTTTCTCTGTCTCCCTCTGTCTCTCTCTGGCTCTATCTCAGTCTCTCTCTGTTTATCTCTCTGTCGCTCTGTCTCTCTCTCTGTGTCTCTCTCTATCTCTGTCTATCTCTCACTGTGTCTCTCTCTGTCTCTCTCTGTCTCTCCCTGTCTCTCTCTGTCTCTCTGTCTCTATCTCTGTCTCTCTCTGTCTCTCTCTCTGTCTCTCTCTATCTCTCCCTGTGTCTCACTCAGTCTCTCTCAGTCTCTCTCGGTGTCTCTCTCTGTCTCTCTTTGTCTCTCTCTGATTCTCTCTCTGTCTCTCTCAGTCTCTCTCTGTTTCTCTCAGTCTCTCTCTGTCTCTTTCTGTCTCTCTCTTTGTCTCTCTCTGTCTTTAACTCTGTCTCTCTCAGTCTCTCTCTGTCTCTCTCTGTGTTTCGCTCTGTCTTTCTCTGTCTCCCTCTGTCTCTCTCTGGATCTATCTTTGTCTCTCTCTGTTTATCACTCTGTTTCTCTGTCTCTCTCTGTGTCTCTCTCTGTCTCTCTCTATCTCTCACTCTGTCTCTCTTTGTCTCTCTCTGTGTCTCTCTCTGTCTCTCTCTGTCTCTCTCTATGTCTCTCTCTGTCTCTATCTCTGTCACTCTCTGTCTCTATCTGTCTCTCTCTGTCTCTCTCTGTCTCTCTCTGTCTCTCTCTGTGTCTCTCTCTGTCTCTCTCAGTCTCTCTCTCTGTCTCTGTCTCTCTCTGTCTCTCTCTTTGTCAGTGTCTCTCTCTGTCTTCTTTGTCTCTATCTGTCTCCCTCTCTCTTTGTCTCTCTCTGTCTCTCTCTGTGTCTCTCTCTGTCTCTCTCTCTCTTTCTCTGTCTCCCTTGTCTCTCTCTGTCTCTATCTCTGACTCTCTCTGTTTATCATATCTCTGTCACTCTCTGTCTCTATCTGCCTCTCTCTGTCTCTCTCTGTCTCTCTCTGTCTCTCTGTCTATCTCGGTCTCTCTCTCTGTCTCTCTCTGTCTCTATCTCTGTCTCTCTCTGTCTCTCTCTGTCTCTCTCTGTCTCTCTCTGTTTCTCTCTCTGTCTCTCTTAGTCTCTCTCTCTGTCTCTGTCTCTCTCTGTCTCTCTCTTTGTCTCTGTCTCTCTCTGTCTCTATCTCTGTCTCTCTTTGTCTCTCATTGTCTCTCTCTGTCTCTCTCTGTCTCTCTCTGTCTCTAACTCTGTCTCTCTCTATTTATCTCTTTGTCTCTCTCTGTCTCTCTCTGCGTCTCTCTATGTCTCTATCTCTTTCTCTCTGTCTCTCTCTGTCTCTCTCTTTGTCTTTCTCTGTCTCTATCTCTGTCTCTCTCAGTCTCTCTCTCTGTCTCTCTCTGTCATTCTTTGTCTCTTTTTCTGTCTCTCTCTGTCTAGATCTTTGTCTCTGTTTCTCTCGGTGTCTCTCTGTGTCTCTCTATGTGTCTCTCTGTGTCTCTGTCTCTCACTCTGTCTCTCTCTGTCTCTCTCTCTGTCTCTCTCTGTGTCTCTCTGTCTCTATCTCTGTCTCTCTCTGTCTCTCTCTGTCTTTCTCTGTCTCTCTCTGTCTCTTGCTGTCTCTCTCTGTCTCTGTGTCTCTCTCTGTCTCTCTCTGTCTTTCTCTGTCTCCCTCTCTCTCTCTCTGTCTCTCTCTCTCTGTCACTCTCTGTCTCTATCTTTGTCTCTCTTGGTTTATCACTCTGTCGCTCTGTCACTCTCTGTGTCTCTCTCTGTCTCTCTCTATCTCTCCCTGTCTCTCTCTGTCTCTCTCTGTCTCTCTTTGTCTCTCTCTCTGTCTCTCTCTGTATCTCTCTGTCTCTCTCTGTATCTCTCTGTCTCTCTCACTATCTATGTCTCTCTCTGTCTCTGCCACTGTCTCCCTCTGTCTCTCTCTGTCTCCCTCTCTCTCTGTCTCTCGCTGTCTCTCTCTGTCTTAATCTCTGTCTCTCTCAGTCTCTCTCTGTTTCTCTCAGTCTCTCTCTGTCTCTCTCTGTCTCTCTCTGTGTCTCTCTCTGTCTTTATCTCTGTCTCTCTCAGTCTCTCTCTGTCTCTCTCTGTGTTTCTCTCTGTCTTTCTCTGTCTCCCTCTGTCTCTCTCTGGCTCTATCTCTGTCTCTCACTGTTTATCACTCTGTCTCTCTGTCTCTCTCTGTGTCTCTCTCTGTCTCTCTCTATCTCTCACTGTGTCTCCCTCTGTCTCTCTCTGTGTCTCTGTCTCTCTCTGTCTCTCTCTATGTCTCTCTCTGTCTCTATCTCTGTCACTCTCTGTCTCTTTCTGTCTCTCTCTGTCTCTCTCTGTCTCTCTCTGTGTCTCTCTCTGTCTCTCTCAGTCTCTCTCTGTCTCTGTCTCTCTCTGTCTCTCTCTTTGTCAGTGTCTCTCTCTGTCTTCTTTGTCTCTCTCTGTCTCCCTCTCTCTTTGTCTCTCTGTCTCTCTCGGTGTCTCTCTCTGTCTCTCTCTCTCTTTCTCTGTCTCCCTCTGTTTCTCTCTGTCTCTATCTCTGACTCTCTCTGTTTATCATATCTCTGTCACTCTCTGTCTCTATCTGTCTCTCTCTGTCTCTCTCTGTCTCTCTCTCTGTCTATCTCGGTCTCTCTCTCTATCTCTCTCTGTCTCTATCTCTGTCTCTGTCTCTCTCTGTCTCTCTCTGTGTCTCTCTCTGTCTCTCTCAGTCTCTCTCTCTGTCTCTGTCTCTCTCTGTCTCTCGCTTTGTCTCTCTCTGTCTCTCTCTGTCTCTATCTCTGTCTGTCTCTCTCTCTGTCTCTCTCTGTCTCTCTCTGTGTCTCTGTCTCTCTCTCTGTCTCTGTCTCTCTCTGTCTCTCTCTTTGTCAGTGTCTCTCTGTGTCTTCTTTGTCTCTCTCTGTCTCCATCTCACTTTGTCTCTCTCTGTCTCTCTCTGTGTCTCTCTCTGTCTCTCTCTGTCTTTATCTGTCGCCCTCTGTCTCTCTCTTTCTCTATCTCTGACTCTCTCTGTTTATCATATCTCTGTCACTTTCTGTCTCTATCTGTCTCTCTCTGTCTCTCTCTGTCTCTCTCTGTCTCTCTCTCTGTATATCTCGGTCTCTCTCTCTGTCTCTCTCTGTCTCTATCTCTGTATCTCTCTGTCTCTCTCTGTCTCTCCCTGTTTCTCTCTGTGTCTCTCTCTGTCTCTCTCTATCTCTCACTGTGTCTCTCTCTGTGTCTCTCTGTGTCTCTCTCTGTCTCTCTCTATGTCTCTCTCTGTCTCTATCTCTGTCACTCTCTGTCTCTATCTGTCTCTCTCTGTCTCTCTCTGTCTCTCTCTGTGTCTCTCTCTGTCTCAATCAGTCTCTCTCTCTGTCTCTCTCTCTGTCTCTCTCTGTATCTCTCTGTCTCTCTCTGTATCTCTCTGTCTCTCTCACTATCTATGTCTCTCTCTGTCTCTGCCACTGTCTCCCTCTGTCTCTCTCTGTCTCCCTCTCTCTCTGTCTCTCGCTGTCTCTCTCTGTCTTAATCTCTGTCTCTCTCAGTCTCTCTCTGTTTCTCTCAGTCTCTCTCTGTCTCTCTCTGTCTCTCTCTGTGTCTCTCTCTGTCTTTATCTCTGTCTCTCTCAGTCTCTCTCTGTCTCTCTCTGTGTTTCTCTCTGTCTCTATCTCTGTCACTCTCTGTCTCTTTCTGTCTCTCTCTGTCTCTCTCTGTGTCTCTCTCTGTCTCTCTCAGTCTCTCTGTCTCTGTCTCTGTCTGTCTCTCTCTTTGACAGTGTCTCTCTCTGTCTTCTTTGTCTCTCTCTGTCTCCCTCTCTCTTTGTCTCTCTGTCTCTCTCTGTGTCTCTCTCTGTCTCTCTCTCTCTTTCTCTGTCTCCCTCTGTCTCTCTCTGTCTCTATCTCTGACTCTCTCTGTTTATCATATCTCTGTCACTCTCTGTCTCTATCTGTCTCTCTCTGTCTCTCTCTGTCTCTCTCTCTGTCTATCTCGGTCTTTCTCTCTATCTCTCTCTGTCTCTGTCTCTCTCTGTCTCTCTCTGTGTCTCTCTCTGTCTCTCTCAGTCTCTCTCTCTGTCTCTGTCTCTCTCTGTCTCTCGCTTTGTCTCTCTCTGTCTCTCTCTGTCTCTATCTCTGTCTCTCTCTCTCTGTCTCTCTCTGTCTCTCTCTGTGTCTCTGTCTCTCTCTCTGTCTCTGTCTCTCTCTGTCTCTATCTTTGTCAGTGTCTCTCTCTGTCTTCTTTGTCTCTCTGTGTCTCCCTCTCTCTTTGTCTCTCTCTGTCTCTCTCTGTGTCTCTCTCTGTCTCTCTCTGTCTTTCCCTGTCGCCCTCTGTCTCTCTCTGTCTCTATCTCTGACTCTCTCTGTTTATCATATCTCTGTCACTCTCTGTCTCTATCTGTCTCTCTCTGTCTCTCTCTGTCTCTCTCTCTGTATATCTCGGTCTCTCTCTCTGTCTCTCTCTGTCTCTATCTCTGTATCTCTCTGTCTCTCTCTGTCTCTCCCTGTTTCTCTCTGTGTCTCTCTCTGTCTCTCTTAGTCTCTCTCTCTCTATCTCTGTCTCTCTCTGTCTTTCTCTTTGTCTCTGTCTCTCTCTGTCTCTATGTCTGTCTCTCTTTGTCTCTCATTGTCTCTCTATGTCTAGATCTTTGTCTCTGTTTCTCTCGTTGTCTCTCTGTGTCTCTCTATGTGTCTCTCTGTGTCTCTGTCTCTCACTCTGTCTCTCTCTGTCTCTCTCTGTCTCTCTCTGTCTCTCTCTGTCTCTCTCTGTGTTTCTCTCTGTCTTTCTCTGTCTCCCTCTCTCTCTCTCTTGCTCTATCTCTGTCTCTTTCTGTTTATCACTCTGTCTCTCTCTGTGTCTCTCTTTGTCTCTCTCTATCTCTCACTGTGTCTCTCTCTGTCTCTCTCTGTGTCTCTCTCTGTCTCTCTCTATGTCTCTCTCTGTCTCTATCTCTGTCACTCTCTGTCTCTATCTGTCTCTCTCTGTCTCTCTGTCTCTCTCTCTGTCTATCTCGGTCTCTCTCTCTGTCTCTCTCTGTCTCTATCTCTGTCTCTCTCTGTCTCTCTCTGTCTCTCTCTGTGTCTCTCTCTGTCTCTCTCAGTCTCTGTCTCTGTCTCTGTCTCTGTCTCTGTCTCTCTCTGTCTCTCTCTTTGTCAGTGTCTCTCTCTGTCTTCTTTGTCTCTCTCTGTCCCTCTGTCTTTCTCTGTCTCCCTCTGTCTCTCTCTGTCTCTATCTCTGACTCTCTCTGTTTATCATAACTCTGTCACTCTCTGTCTCTATCTGTCTCTCTTTGTCTCTCTCTGTCTCTCTCTGTCTCTCTCTCTGTCTATTTCAGTCTCTCTCTCTGTCTCTCTCTGTCTCTCTCTGTCTCTCTCTGTCTCTCTCTGTCTCTCTCTGTCTCTCTCTGTCTCTCTCTGTCTCTCTCTAGGTCTCTCTTAGTCTCTCTCTCTGTCTCTCTCTGTCTCTCTCTTTGTCTCTGTCTCTCTCTGTCTCTATCTCTGTCTCTCTTTGTCTCTCCTTGCCTCTCTCTGTCTCTCTCTGTCTCTCTCTGTCTCTTTCTCTGTCTCTCTCTGTTTATCTCTTTGTCTCTCTCTGTCTCTCTCTGCATCTCTCTATGTCTCTATCTCTTTCTCTCTGTCTCTATCTCTGTCTCTCTCAGTCTCTCTCTCTGTCTCTCTCTGTCATTCTTTGTCTCTTTTTCTGTCTCTCTCTGTCTAGATCTTTGTCTCTGTTTCTCTCGGTATCTCTCTGTGTCTCTCTATGTGTCTCTCTGTGTCTCTGTCTCTCACTCTGTCTCTCTCTGTCTCTCTCTCTGTCTCTCTCTGTGTGTCTCTCTCTCTATCTCTGTCTCTCTCTGTCTCTCTCTGTCTTTCTCTGTCTCTCTCTGTCTCTCGCTGTCTCTCTCTGTCTCTGTGTCTCTCTCTGTCTCTCGCTGTCTCTCTCTGTCTCTGTGTCTCTCTCTGTCTCTCTCTGTCTTTCTCTGTCTCCCTTTCTTTCTCTCTGTCTCTCTCTCTGTCACTCTCTGTCTCTATCTCTGTCTCTCTCTGTTTTTCACTCTGTCGCTCTGTCACTCTCTGTGTCTCTCTCTGTCTCTCTCTATCTCTCCCTTTCTCTCTCTCTGTCTCTCTCTGTCTCTCTTTGTCTCTCTCTCTCTCTGTCTCTCTCTGTATCTCTCTGTCTCTCTCTGTATCTCTCTGTCTCTCTCATTATCTCTGTCTCTCTCTGTCTCTACCACTGTCTCTCTCTGTCTCTCTCTGTCTCCCTCTCTCTCTGTCTCTCTCTGTCTCTCTCTGTCTTAATCTCTGTCTCTCTCAGTCTCTCTCTGTTTCTCTCAGTCTCTCTCTGTCTCTTTCTGTCTCTCTCTTTGTCTCTCTCTGCCTTTATCTCTGTCTCTCTAAGTCTCTCTCTGTCTCTCTCTGTGTTTCTCTCTGTCTTTCTCTGTCTCCCTCTGTCTCTCTCTGGCTCTATCTCTGTCTCTCTCTGTTTATCACTCTGTCTCTCTGTCTCTCTCTGTGTCTCTCTCTGTCTCTCTCTATCTCTCACTGTGTCTCTCTCTGTCTCTCTCTGTGTCTCTCTCTGTCTCTCTCTGTCTCTCTCTATGTCTCTCTCTGTCTCTATCTCTGTCACTCTCTGTCTCTATCTGTCTCTCTCTGTCTCTCTCTGTCTCTCTCTTTGTCTCTCTCTGTCTCTCTCAGTCTCTCTCTCTGTCTCTGTCTCTCTCTGTCTCTCTCTTGGTCAGTGTCTCTCTCTGTCTTCTTTGTCTCTGTCTCCCTCTCTCTTTGTCTCTCTCTGCCTCTCTCTCTCTTTCTCTGTCTCCCTCTGTCTCTCTGTGTCTCTATCTCTGACTCTCTCTGTTTATCATATCTCTGTCACTCTCTGTCTCTATCTGTCTCTCTCTGTCTCTCTCTGTCTCTCTCTCTGTCTATCTCGGTCTCTCTCTCTGTCTCTCTATGTCTCTATCTCTGTCTCTCTCTGTCTCTCTCTGTCTCTCTCTGTCTCTCTCTGTCTCTCTCTGTCTCTCTTAGTCTCTCTCTCTTTCTCTGTCTCTCTCTGTCTCTCTCTTTGTCTCTGTCTCTCTCTGTCTCTATCTCTGTCTCTCTTTGTCTCTCATTGTCTCTCTCTGTCTCTCTCTGTCTCTATCTCTGTCTTTCTCTATTTATCTCTTTGTCTCTCTCTGTCTCTCTCTGCATCTCTCTATGTCTCTATCTCTTTCTCTCTGTCTCTCTCTGTCCCTCTCTGTCTCTCTCTGTCTCTCTCTTTGTCTTTCTCTGTCTCTATCTCTGTCTCTCTCAGTCTCTCTCTCTGTCTCTCTCTGTCATTCTTTGTCGTTTTTTCTGTCTGTGTCTAGATCTTTGTCTCTGTTTCTCTCGGTGTCTCTCTGTGTCTCTCTATGTGTCTCTGTGTGTCTCTGTCTCTCACTCTGTCTCTCTCTGTCTCTCTCTCTGTCTCTCTCTGTGTCTCTGTCTCTATCTCTGTCTCTCTCTGTCTCTCTCTGCCTTTCTCTGTCTCTCTCTGTCTCTCGCTGTCTCTCTCTGTCTCTGTGTCTCTCTCTGTCTCTCTTTGTCTTTCTCTGTCTCCCTCTCTCTCTCTCTGTCTCTCTCTCTCTGTCACTCTCTGTCTCTATCTTTGTCTCTCTTGGTTTATCACTCTGTCGCTCTGTCACTCTCTGTGTCTCTCTCTGTCTCTCTCTATCTCTCCCTGTCTCTCTCTCTGTCTCTCTCTGTCTCTCTTTGTCTCTCTCTCTGTATCTCTCTGTCTCTCTCTGTATCTCACTGTCTCTCTCTGTATCTCTCTGTCTCTCTCACTATCTCTGTCTCTCTCTGTCTCTGCCACTGTCTCTCTCTGTCTCCCTCTCTCTCTGTCTCTCTCTGTCTCTCTCTGTGTCTCTCTCTGTCTCTCTCAGTCTCTCTCTAAGTCTCTGTCTCTCTCTGTCTCTCTCTTTGTCAGTGTCTCTCTCTGTGTTCTTTGTCTCTATCTGTCTCCCTCTCTCTTTGTCTCTCTCTGTCTCTCTCTGTGTCTGTCTCTGTCTCTCTCTCTCTTTCTCTGTCTCCCTCTGTCTCTCTCTGTCTCTATCTCTGACTCTCTCTGTTTATCATATCTCTGTCACTCTCTGTCTCTGTCTCTCTCTGTCTCTCTCTGTCTCTCTCTGTCTCTCTGTCTATCTCGGTCTCTCTCTCTGTCTCTCTCTGTCTCTATCTCTGTCTCTCTCTGTCTCTCTCTGTCTCTCTCTGTCTCTCTCTGTGTCTCTCTCTGTCTCTCTTAGTCTCTCTCTCTGTCTCTGTCTCTCTCTGTCTCTCTCTTTGTCTCTGTCTCTCTCTGTCTCTATCTCTGTCTCTCTTTGTCTCTCATTGTCTCTCTCTGTCTCTCTCTGTCTCTCTCTGTCTCTATCTCTGTCTCTCTCTATTTATCTCTTTGTCTCTCAATGTTTCTCTCTGCGTCTCTCTATGTCTCTATCTCTTTCTCTCTGTCTCTCTCTGTCTCTCTCTGTCTCTCTCTTTGTCTTTCTATGTCTCTATCTCTGTCTCTCTCAGTCTCTCTCTCAGTCTCTCTCTGTCATTCTTTGTCTCTTTTTCTGTCTCTCTCTGTATAGATCTTTGTCTCTGTTTCTCTCGGTGTCTCTCTGTTTCTCTCTATGTGTCTCTCTGTGTCTCTATCTCTCACTCTGTCTCTCTCTCTGTCTCTCTCTGTGTCTCTCTGTCTCTATCTCTGTCTCTCTCTGTCTCTCTCTGTCTTTCTCTGTCTCTCTCTGTCTCTCGCTGTCTCTCTCTGTCTCTGTGTCTCTCACTGTCTCTCTCTGTCTTTCTCTGTCTCCCTCTCTCTCTCTCTGTCTCTCTCTCTCTGTCACTCTCTGTCTCTATCTTTGTCTCTCTTGGTTTATCACTCTGTCGCTCTGTCACTCTCTGTGTCTCTCTCTGTCTCTCTCTATTTCTCCCTGTCTCTCTCTGTCTCTCTCTGTCTCTCTTTGTCTCTCTCTCTGTCTCTCTCTGTCTCTCTCTGTATCTCTCTGTCTCTCTCTGTATCTCTCTGTCTCTCTCACTATCTATGTCTCTCTCTGTCTCTGCCACTGTCTCTCTCTGTCTCTCTCTGTCTCCCTCTCTCTCTGTCTCTCGCTCTCTCTCTCTGTCTTAATCTCTGTCTCTCTCAGTCTCTCTCTGTTTCTCTCAGTCTCTCTCTGTCTCTCTCTGTCTCTCTCTGTGTCTCTCTCTGTCTTTATCTCTGTCTCTCTCAGTCTCTCTCTGTCTCTCTCTGTGTTTCTCTCTGTCTTTCTCTGTCTCCCTCTGTCTCTCTCTGTTTATCACTCTGTCTCTCTGTCTCTCTCTGTGTCTCTCTCTGTCTCTCTCTATCTCTCACTGTGTCTCCCTCTGTCTCTCTCTGTGTCTCTGTCTCTCTCTGTCTCTCTCTATGTCTCTCTCTGTCTCTATCTCTGTCACTCTCTGTCTCTTTCTGTCTCTCTCTGTCTCTCTCTGTGTCTCTCTCTGTCTCTCTCAGTCTCTCTCTCTGTCTCTGTCTCTCTCTGTCTCTCTCTTTGACAGTGTCTCTCTCTGTCTTCTTTGTCTCTCTCTGTCTCCCTCTCTCTTTGTCTCTCTGTCTCTCTCTGTGTCTCTCTCTGTCTCTCTCTCTCTTTCTCTGTCTCCCTCTCTCTCTCTGTCTCTATCTCTGACTCTCTCTGTTTATCATATCTCTGTCACTCTCTGTCTCTATCTGTCTCTCTCTGTCTCTCTCTGTCTCTCTCTCTGTCTATCTCGGTCTCTCTCTCTATCTCTCTCTATCTCTATCTCTGTCTCTGTCTCTCTCTGTCACTCTCTGTGTCTCTCTCTGTCTCTCTAAGTCTCTCTCTCTGTCTCTGTCTCTCTCTGTCTCTCGCTTTGTCTCTCTCTGTCTCTCTCTGTCTCTATCTCTGTCTCTCTCTCTCTCTGTCTCTCTCTGTCTCTCTCTGTGTCTCTCTCTGTCTTTATCTCTGTCTCTCTCAGTCTCTCTCTGTCTCTCTCTGTGTTTCTCTCTGTCTTTCTCTGTCTCCCTCTGTCTCTATCTGGCTTTATCTCTGTCTCTCTCTGTTTATCACTCTGTCTCTCTGTCTCTCTCTGTGTCTCTCTCTGTCTCTCTCTATCTCTCACTGTGTCTCTCTCTGTCTCTCTCTGTGTCTCTGTCTCTCTCTGTCTCTCTCTATGTCTCTCTCTGTCTCTATCTCTGTCACTCTCTGTCTCTTTCTGTCTCTCTCTGTCTCTCTCTGTCTCTCTCTGTGTCTCTCTCTGTCTCTCTCAGTCTCTCTCTCTGTCTCTGTCTCTCTCTGTCTCTCTCTTTGACAGTGTCTCTCTCTGTCTTCTTTGTCACTCTCTGTCTCCCTCTCTCTTTGTCTCTCTGTCTCTCTCTGTGTCTCTCTCTGTCTCTCTCTCTCTTTATCTGTCTCCCTCTGTCTCTCTCTGTCTCTATCTCTGACTCTCTCTGTTTATCATATCTCTGTCACTCTCTGTCTCTATCTGTCTCTCTCTGTCTCTCTCTGTCTCTCTCTCTGTCTATCTCGGTCTCTCTCTCTATCTCTCTCTGTCTCTATCTCTGTCTCTGTCTCTCTCTGTCTCACTCTGTGTCTCTCTCTGTCTCTCTCAGTCTCTCTCTCTGTCTCTGTCTCTCTCTGTCTCTCGCTTTGTCTCTCTCTGTCTCTCTCTGTCTCTATCTCTGTCTCTCTCTCTGTCTCTCTCTGTCTCTCTCTGTGTCTCTGTCTCTCTCTCTGTCTCTGTCTCTCTCTGTCTCTCTCTTTGTCAGTGTCTCTCTCTGTCTTCTTTGTCTCTCTCTGTCTCCCTCTCTCTTTGTCTCTCTCTGTCTCTCTCTGTGTCTCTCTCTGTCTCTCTCTGTCTTTCTCTTTCGCCCTCTGTCTCTCTCTGTCTCTATCTCTGACTCTCTCTGTTTATCATATCTCTGTCACTCTCTGTCTCTATCTGTCTCTCTCTGTCTCTCTCTGTCTCTCTCTGTCTCTCTCTCTGTATATCTCGGTCTCTCTCTCTGTCTCTCTCTGTCTCTATCTCTGTATCTCTCTGTCTCTCTCTGTCTCTCCCTGTTCCTCTCTGTGTCTCTCTCTGTCTCTCTTTGTCTCTCTCTCTGTCTCTGTCTCTCTCTGTCTTTCTCGTTGTCTCTGTCTCTCTCTGTCTCTATGTCTGTCTCTCTTTGTCTCTTATTGTCTCTCTATGTCTAGATCTTTGTCTCTGTTTCTCTCGTTGTCTCACTGTGTCTCTCTATGTGTCTCTCTGTGTCTCTGTCTCTCACTCTGTCTCTCTCTGTCTCTCTCTGTCTCTCTCTGTCTCTCTCTGTGTTTCTCTCTGTCTTTCTCTGTCTCCCTCTGTCTCTCTCTGGCTCTATCTCTGTCTCTCTCTGTTTATCACTCTGTCTCTCTCTGAGTCTCTCTTTGTCTCTCTCTATCTCTCACTGTGTCTCTCTCTGTCTCTCTCTGTGTCTCTCTCTGTCTCTCTCTATGTCTCTCTCTGTCTCTCTCTCTGTCACTCTCTGTCTCTATCTGTCTCTCTCTGTCTCTCTCTCTGTCTATCTCTGTCTCTCTCTATGTCTCTCTCTGTCTCTATCTCTGTCCCTCTCTGTCTCTCTCTGTCTCTCTCTGTGTCTCTCTCTGTCTCTCTCAGGCTCTGTCTCTGTCTCTGTCTCTGTCTCTCTCTGTCTCTCTCTTTGTCAGTGTCTCTCTCTGTCTTCTTTGTCTCTCTCTGTCTCCCTCTCTCTTTGTCTCTCTGTCTCTCTCTGTGTCTCTCTCTGTCTCTCTCTGTCTTTCTCTGTCTCCCTCTGTCTCTCTCTGTCACTATCTCTGACTCTCTCTGTTTATCATAACTCTGTCACTCTCTGTCTCTATCTGTCTCTCTTTGTCTCTCTCTGTCTCTCTCTGTCTCTCTCTCTGTCTATTTCAGTCTCTCTCTGTCTCTCTCTGTCTCTATCTCTGTCTCTCTCTGTCTCTCTCTGTCTCTCTCTGTCTCTCTCTGTCTCTCTCTGTCTCTCACTGTCTCTCTCTGGGTCTCTCTTAGTCTCTCTCTCTGTCTCTGTCTGTCTCTATCTTTGTCTCTATCTCTCTCTGTCTCTATCTCTGTCTCTCTTTGTCTCTCCTTGCCTCTCTCTGTCTCTCTCTGCCTCTCTCTGTCTCTTTCTCTGTCTCTCTCTGTTTATCTCTTTGTCTCTCTCTGTCTCTCTCTGCATCTCTCTATGTCTCTATCTCTTTCTCTCTGTCTGTATCTCTGACTCTCTCTGTTTATCATATCTCTGTCACTCTCTGTCTCTCTCTGTCTCTCTCTGTCTCTCTCTCTGTCTATCTCGGTCTCTCTCTCTATCTCTCTCTGTCTCTATCTCTGTCTCTGTCTCTCTCTGTCTCTCTCTGTGTCTCTCTCTGTCTCTCTCAGTCTCTCTCTCTGTCTCTGTCTCTCTCTGTCTCTCGCTTTGTCTCTCTCTGTCTCTCTCTGTCTCTATCTCTGTCTCTCTCTCTGTCTCTCTCTGTCTCTCTCTGTGTCTCTGTCTCTCTCTCTGTCTCTGTCTCTCTCTGTCTCTCTCTTTGTCAGTGTCTCTCTCTGTCTTCTTTGTCTCTCTCTGTCTCCCTCTCTCTTTGTCTCTCTCTCTCTCTGTGTCTCTCTCTGTCTCTCTCTCTCTCTTTCTCTGTCTCCCTCTGTCTCTCTCTGTCTCTATCTCTGACTCTCTCTGTTTATCATATCTCTGTCACTCTCTGTCTCTATCTGTCTCTCTCTGTCCCTCTCTGTCTCGTTCTGTCTCTCTCTCTGTCTATCTCGGTCTCTCTCTCTGTCTCTCTCTGTCTCTATCTCTGTCTCTCTCTGTCTCTCTCTGTCTCTCTCTGTCTCTCTCTGTGTCTCTCTCTGTCTCTCTTAGTCTCTCTCTCTTTCTCTGTCTCTCTCTGTCTCTCTCTTTGTCTATGTCTCTCTCTGTCTCTATCTCTGTCTCTCTTTGTCTCTCATTGTCTCTCTCTGTCTCTATCTGTCTCTATCTCTGTCTTTCTTTATTTATCTCTTTGTCTCTCTCTGTCTCTATCTCTGTCTTTCTCTATTTATCTCTTTGTCTCTCTCTGTCTCTCTCTGCGTCTCTCTATGTCTCTATCTCTTTCTCTCTGTCTCTCTCTGTCTCTCTCTGTCTCTCTCTTTGTCTTTCTCTGTCTCTATCTCTGTCTCTCTCAGTCTCTCTCTCTGTCTCTCTCTGTCATTCTTTGTCGCTTTTTCTGTCTCTGTCTAGATCTTTGTCTCTGTTTCTCTCGGTGTCTCTCTGTGTCTCTCTATGTGTCTCTCTGTGTCTCTGTCTCTCACTCTGTCTCTCTCTGTCTCTCTCTCTGTCTCTCTCTGTGTCTCTCTGTCTCTATCTCTGTCTCTCTCTGTCTCTCTCTGCCTTTCTCTGTCTCTCTCTGTCTCTCGCAGTCTCTCTCTGTCTTTGTGTCTCTCTCTGTCTCTCTTTGTCTTTCTCTGTCTCCCTCTCTCTCTCTCTGTCTCTCTCTCTCTGTCACTCTCTGTCTCTATCTTTGTCTCTCTTGGTTTATCTCTCTGTCACTCTGTCACTCTCTGTGTCTCTCTCTGTCTCTCTCTATCTCTCCCTGTCTCTCTCTCTGTCTCTCTCTGTCTCTCTCTGTATCTCTCTGTCTCTCTCTGTATCTCTCTGTCTCTCTCACTATCTCTGTCTCTCTCTGTCTCTGCCACTGTCTCTCTCTGTCTCTCTCTGTCTCCCTCTCACTCTGTCTCTCTCTGTCTCTCTCTGTCTTAATCTCTGTCTCTCTCAGTCTCTCTCTGTTTCTCTCAGACTCTCTCTGTCTCTCTCTGTCTCTCTCTGTGTCTCTCTCTGTCTCTATCTCTGTCTCTCTCAGTCTCTCTCTGTGTTTCTCTCTGTCTTTCTCTGTCTCCCTCTGTCTCTCTCTGGCTCTATCTCTGTCTCTCTGTTTCTCTCAGTCTCTCTCTGTCTCTCTCTGTCTCTCTCTGTGTCTCTCTCTGTCTTTATCTCTGTCTCTCTCAGTCTCTCTCTGTCTCTCTCTGTGTTTCTCTCTGTCTTTCTCTGTCTCTCTCTGTCTCTCTCTGGCTCTATCTCTGTCTCTCTCTGTTTATCACTCTGTCTCTCTGTCTCTCTCTGTGTCTCTCTCTGTCTCTATCTCTCACTGTGTCTCTCTCTGTCTCTCTTTGTGTCTCTCTCTGTCTCTCTCTGTCTCTCTCTATGTCTCTCTCTGTCTCTATCTCTGTCACTCTCTGTCTCTATCTGTCTCTCTCTGTCTCTCTCTGTCTCTCTCTGTGTCTCTCTCTGTCTCTCTCAGTCTCTCTCTCTGTCTCTGTCTCTATCTCCATCTCTCTCTTTGTCAGTGTCTCTCTCTGTCTTCTTTGTCTCTCTCTGTCTCCCTCTCTCTTTGTCTCTCTCTGTCTCTCTCTGTGTCTCTCTGTCTCTCTTAGTCTCTCTCTCTGTCTCTGTCTCTCTCTGTCTCTCTCTTTGTTCTGTCTCTCTCTGTCTCTATCTCTGTCTCTCTTTGTCTCTCATTGTCTCTCTCTGTCTCTCTCTGTCTCTATCTCTGTCTCTCTCTGTTTATCTCTTTGTCTCTCTCTGTCTCTCTCTGCGTCTCTCTATGTCTATCTCTTTCTCTCTGTCTCTCTCTGTCTCTCTCTGTCTCTCTCTTTGTCTTTCTCTGTCTCTATCTCTGTCTCTCTCAGTCTCTCTCTCTGTCTCTCTCTGTCATTCTTTGTCTCTTTTTCTGTCTCTCTCTGTCTAGATCTTGATCTCTGTTTCTCTCGGTGTCTCTCTGTGTCTCTCTATGTGTCTCTCTGTGTCTCTGTCTCTCACTCTCTCTCTCTCTCTGTCGCTCTCTGTGTTTCTCTGTCTCTATCTCTTTCTCTCTCTGTCTCTCTCTGTCTTTTTCTCTCTCTCTCTTTCTCTCGCTGTCTCTCTCTGTCTCTGTGTCTCTCTCTGTCTTTCTCTGTCTTTCTCTGTCTCCCTCTCTCTCTCTCTGTCTCTCTCTCTCTGTCACTCTCTGTCTCTATCTTTGTCTCTCTTGGTTTATCACTCTGTCGCTCTGTCACTCTCTGTGTCTCTCTCTGTCTCTCTCTATCTCTCCCTGTCTCTCTCTCTGTCTCTCTCTGTCTCTCTTTGTCTCTCTCTCTGTCTCTCTCTGTCTCTCTCTGTATCTCTTGTCTCTCTCTGTATCTCTCTGTCTCTCTCACTATCTCTGTCTCTCTCTGTCTCTGCCAATGTCTCTCTCTTTCTCTCTCTGTCTCCCTCTCTGTCTCTCTCTGTCTCTCTCTGTCTTAATCTCTGTCTCTCTCAGTCTCTCTCTGTTTCTCTCAGTCTCTCTCTGTCTCTCTCTGTCTCTCTCTGTGTCTCTCTCTGTCTTTATCTCTGTCTCTCTCAGTCTCTCTCTGTCTCTCTCTGTTTCTCTCTGTCTTTCTCTGTCTCCATCTGTCTCTCTCTGGCTCTATCTCTGTCTCTCTCTGTTTATCACTCTGTCTCTCTGTCTCTCTCTGTGTCTTTCTCTGTCTCTCTCTATCTCTCACTGTGTCTCTCTCTGTCACTCTCTGTCTCTATCTGTCTCTCTTTGTCTCTCTCTGTGTCTCTCTCTGTCTCTCTCAGTCTCTCCCTCTGTCTCTGTCTCTCTCTTTGTCAGTGTCTCTCTCTGTCTTCTTTGTCTCTCTTTGTCTCCCTCTCTCTTTGTCTCTCTCTGTCTCTCTCTGTGTCTCTCTCTGTCTTTATCTCTGTCTCTCTCAGTCTCTCTCTGTCTCTCTCTGTGTTTCTCTCTGTCTTTCTCTGTCTCCCTCTGTCTCTCTCTGGCTCTATCTCTGTCTCTCTCTGTTTATCACTCTGTCTCTCTGTCTCTCTCTGTGTCTCTCTCTGTCTCTATCTCTCACTGTGTCTCTCTCTGTCTCTCTCTGTGTCTCTCTCTGTCTCTCTCTGTCTCTCTCTATGTCTCTCTCTGTCTCTATCTCTGTCACTCTCTGTCTCTATCTGTCTCTCTCTGTCTCTCTCTGTCTCTCTCTGTGTCTCTCTCTGTCTCTCTCAGTCTCTCTCTCTGTCTCTGTCTCTCTCTCCGTCTCTCTCTTTGTCAGTGTCTCTCTCTGTCTTCTTTGTCTCTCTCTGTCTCCCTCTCTCTTTGTCTCTCTCTGTGTCTCTCTGTGTCTCTCTCTGTCTCTCTGTCTCTTTCTCTGTCTCCCTCTGTCTCTCTCTGTCTCTATCTCTGACTCTCTCTGTTTATCATATCTCTGTCACTCTCTGTCTCTATCTGTCTCTCTCTGTCTCTCTCTGTCTCTCTCTCTGTCTATCTCGGTCTCTCTCTCAGTCTCTCTCTGTCTCTATCTTTGTCTCTCTCTGTCTCTCTCTGACTCTCTCTGTGTCTCTCTCTGTCTCTCTTAGTCTCTCTCTCTCTGTCTCTGTCTCTCTCTGTCTCTCTCTTTGTTCTGTCTCTCTCTGTCTCTATCTCTGTCTCTCTTTGTCTCTCATTGTCTCTCTCTGTCTCTCTCTGTCTCTATCTCTGTCTCTCTCTGTTTATCTCTTTGTCTCTCTCTGTCTCTCTCTGCGTCTCTCTATGTCTATCTCTTTCTCTCTGTCTCTCTCTCTCTGTCACTCTCTGTCTCTATCTTTGTCTCTCTTGGTTTATCACTCTGCCACTCTGTCACTCTCTGTGTCTCTCTCTGTCTCTCTCTATGTCTCTCTCTGTCTCTATCTCTGTCACTCTCTGTCTCTATCTGTCTCTCTCTGTCTCTCTCTGTCTCTCTCTGTGTCTCTCTCTGTCTATCTCAGTCTCTCTCTCTGTCTCTGTCTCTCTCTGTCTCTCTCTTTGTCAGTGTCTCTCTCTGTCTTCTTTGTCTCTCTCTGTCTCCCTCTCTCTTTGTCTCTCTCTGTCTCTCTCTGTGTCTCTCTCTGTCTCTATCTCTGTCACTCTCTGTCTCTATCTGTCTCTCTCTGTCTCTCTCTGTCTCTCTCTCTGTCTATCTCGGTCTCTCTCTCTGTCTCTCTCTGTCTCTATCTCTGTCTCCCTCTGTCTCTCTCTCTGTCTCTCTCTGTGTCTCTCTCTGTCTCTCTCAGTCTCTGTCTCTGTCTCTGTCTCTCTCTGTCTCTCTCTTTGTCAGTGTCTCTCTCTGTCTTCTTTGTCTCTCTCTGTCTCCCTCTCTCTTTGTCTCTCTGTCTCTCTCTGTGTCTCTCTCTGTCTCTCTCTGTCTTTCTCTGTCTCCCTCTGTCTCTCTCTTTCTCTATCTCTGACTCTCTCTGTTTATCATAACTCTGTCACTCTCTGTCTCTATTTGTCTCTCTTTGTCTCTCTCTGTCTCTCTCTCTGTCTATTTCGGTCTCTCTCTCTGTCTCTCTCTGTCTCTATCTCTGTCTCTCTCTGTCTCTCTCTGTCTCTCTCTGTCTCTCTCTGTCTCTCTCTGTCTCTCTCGGTAACTCTTGTCTCTCTCTGTATCTCTCTGTCTCTCTCACTATCTCTGTCTCTCTCTGTCTCTGCCAATGTCTCTCTCTGTCTCTCTCTGTCTCCCTCTCTGTCTCTCTCTGTCGATCTCTGTCTTAATCTCTGTCTCTCTCAGTCTCTCTCTGTTTCTCTCAGTCTCTCTCTGTCTCTCTCTGTCTCTCTCTGTGTCTCTCTCTGTCTTTATCTCTGTCTCTCTCAGTCTCTCTCTGTCTCTCTCTGTCTCTCTCTGTGTTTCTCTCTGTCTTTCTCTGTCTCCATCTGTCTCTCTCTGGCTCTATCTCTGTCTCTCTCTGTTTATCACTCTGTCTCTCTGTCTCTCTCTGTGTCTTTCTCTGTCTCTCTCTATCTCTCACTGTGTCTCTCTCTGTCTCTCTCTGTGTCTCTCTCTGTCTCTCTCTGTCTCTCTCTATGTCTCTCTCTGTCTCTATCTCTGTCACTCTCTGTCTCTATCTGTCTCTCTCTGTCTCTCTCTGTGTCTCTCTCTGTCTCTCTCAGTCTCTCTCTCTGTCTCTGTCTCTCTCTTTGTCAGTGTCTCTCTCTGTCTTCTTTGTCTCTCTCTGTCTCCCTCTCTCTTTGTCTCTCTCTGTCTCTCTCTGTGTCTCTCTCTGTCTTTATCTCTGTCTCTCTCAGTCTCTCTCTGTCTCTCTCTGTGTTTCTCTCTGTCTTTCTCTGTCTCCCTCTGTCTCTCTCTGGCTCTATCTCTGTCTCTCTCTGTTTATCACTCTGTCTCTCTGTCTCTCTCTGTGTCTCTCTCTGTCTCTATCTCTCACTGTGTCTCTCTCTGTCTCTCTCTGTGTCTCTCTCTGTCTCTCTCTGTCTCTCTCTATGTCTCTCTCTGTCTCTATCTCTGTCACTCTCTGTCTCTATCTGTCTCTCTCTGTCTCTCTCTGTCTCTCTCTTTGTCTCTCTCTGTCTCTCTCAGTATCTCTCTCTGTCTCTGTCTCTCTCTCCGTCTCTCTCTTTGTCAGTGTCTCTCTCTGTCTTCTTTGTCTCTCTCTGTCTCCCTCTCTCTTTGTCTCTCTCTGTGTCTCTCTGTGTCTCTCTCTGTCTCTCTGTCTCTTTCTCTGTCTCCCTCTGTCTCTCTCTGTCTCTATCTCTGACTCTCTCTGTTTATCATATCTCTGTCACTCTCTGTCTCTATCTGTCTCTCTCTGTCTCTCTCTGTCTCTCTCTCTGTCTATCTCGGTCTCTCTCTCAGTCTCTCTCTGTCTCTATCTTTGTCTCTCTCTGTCTCTCTCTGTCTCTATCTTTGTCTCTCTGTGTCTCTCTCTGTCTCTCTCTGTCTCTATCTCTGTCTCTCTCTGTCACTCTCTGTCTCTATCTTTGTCTCTCTCTGTCTCTCTCTGTCTCTCTCTGTGTCTCTCTCTGTCTCTCTTAGTCTCTCTCTCTCTGTCTCTGTCTCTCTCTGTCTCTCTCTTTGTTCTGTCTCTCTCTGTCTCTATCTCTGTCTCTCTTTGTCTCTCATTGTCTCTCTCTGTCTCTCTCTGTCTCTATCTCTGTCTCTCTCTGTTTATCTCTTTGTCTCTCTCTGTCTCTCTCTGCGTCTCTCTAAGTCTATCTCTTTCTCTCTGTCTCTCTCTGTCTCTCTCTGTCTCTCTCTGTCTTTCTCTGTCTCTCTCTGTCTCTCGCTGTCTCTCTCTGTCTCTGTGTCTCTCTCTGTCTCTCTCTGTCTTTCTCTGTCTCCCTCTCTCTCTCTCTCTGTCTCTCTCTCTCTGTCACTCTCTGTCTCTATCTTTGTCTCTCTTGGTTTATCACTCTGTCGCTCTGTCACTCTCTGTGTCTCTCTCTGTCTCTCTCTATCTCTCCCTGTCTCTCTTTCTCTGTCTCTCTTTGTCTCTCTCTGTCTCTCTCTGTCTCTCTCTGTATCTCTCTGTCTCTCTCTGTTTCTCTCTGTCTCTCTCACTATCTCTGTCTCTCTCAGTCTCTGCCATTGTCTCTCTCTGTCTCTCTCTGTCTCCCTCTCTTTCTGTCTCTCTCTGTCTTAATAACTGTCTCTTTGAGTCTCTCTCTGTTTCTCTCAGTCTCTCTCTGTCTCTCTCTGTCTCTCTCTGTGTCTCTCTCTGTCTTTATCTCTGTCTCTCTCAGTCTCTCTCTGTTCTCTCTGTGTTTCTCTCTGTCTTTCTCTGTCTCCCTCTGTCTCTCTCTGGCTCTCTCTGTTTATCACTCTGTCTCTCTGTCTCTCTCTGTGTCTCTCTCTGTCTCTCTCTATCTCTCACTGTGTCTCTCTCTGTCTCTCTCTTGTCTCTCTCTGTCTCTCTCTATGTCTCTCTCTGTCTCTATCTCTGTCACTCTCTGTCTCTATCTGTCTCTCTCTGTCTCTCTCTGTCTCTCTCTGTGTCTCTCTCTGTCTCTCTCAGTCTCTCTCTCTGTCTCTGTCTCTCTCTGTCTCTCTCTTTGTCAGTGTCTCTCTCTGTCTTCTTTGTCTCTCTCTGTCTCCCTCTCTCTTTGTCTCTCTCTGTCTCTCTCTGTTTCTCTCTCTGTCTCTATCTCTGTCACTCTCTGTCTCTATCTGTCTCTCTCTGTCTCTCTCTGTCTCTCTCTCTGTCTATCTCGGTCTCTCTCTCTGTCTCTCTCTGTCTCTCTCTGTGTCTCTCTCTGTCTCTCTCAGTCTCTGTCTCTGTCTCTGTCTCTGTCTCTCTCTGTCTCTCTCTTTGTCAGTGTCTCTCTCTGTCTTCTTTGTCTCTCTCTGTCTCCCTCTCTCTTTGTTTCTCTGTCTCTCTCTTTGTCTCTCTCTGTCTCTCTCTGTCTTTCTCTGTCTCCCTCTGTCTCTCTCTGTCTCTATCTCTGACTCTCTCTGTTTATCATAACTCTGTCACTCTCTGTCTCTATTTGTCTCTCTTTGTCTCTCTCTGTCTCACTCTCTGTCTATTTCGGTCTCTCTCTCTGTCTCTCTCTGTCTCTATCTCTGTCTCTCTCTGTCTCTCTCTGTCTCTCTCTGTCTCTCTCTGTCTCTCTCTGTCTCTCTCTGTCTCTCTCTGGGTCTCTCTTAGTCTCTCTCTCTGTCTCTCTCTGTCTCTATCTTTGTCTCTGTGTCTCTCTGTCTCTATCTCTGTCTCTCTTTGTCTCTCCTTGCCTCTCTCTGTCTCTCTCTGTCTCTCTCTGTCTCTTTATCTGTCTCTCTCTGTTTATCTCTTTGTCTCTCTCTGTCTCTCTCTGCATCTCTCTATATCTCTTTCTCTCTGTCTCTATCTCTGACTCTCTCTGTTTATCATATCTCTGTCACTCTCTATCTCTATCTGTCTCTCTCTGTCTCTCTCTGTCTCTCTCTCTGTCTATCTCGGTCTCTCTCTCTATCTCTCTCTGTCTCTATCTCTGTCTCTGTCACTCTCTGTCTCTCTCTGTGTCTCTCTCTGTCTCTCTCAGTCTCTCTCTCTGTCTCTGTCTCTCTCTGTCTCTTGCTTTGTCTCTCTCTTTCTCTCTCTGTCTCTATCTCTCTCTCTCTCTCTCTGTCTCTCTCTGTCTCTCTCTGTGTCTCTGTCTCTCTCTCTGTCTCTGTCTCTCTCTGTCTCTCTCTTTGTCAGTGTCTCTCTCTGTCTTCTTTGTCTCTCTCTGTCTCCCTCTCTCTTTGTCTCTCTCTGTCTCTCTCTGTGTCTCTCTCTGTCTCTCTCTGTCTTTCTCTTTCGCCCTCTGTCTCTCTCTGTCTCTATCTCTGACTCTCTCTGTTTATCATATCTCTGTCACTCTCTGTCTCTCTCTGTCTCTCTCTGTCTCTCTCTCTGTATATCTCGGTCTCTCTCTGTCTCTCTCTGTCTCTATCTCTGTATCTCTCTGTCTCTCTCTGTCTCTCCTTGTTTCTCTCTGTGTCTCTCTCTGTCTCTCTTAGTCTCTCTCTCTGTCTCTGTCTCTCTCTGTCTTTCTCTTTTTCTCTGTCTCTCTCTGTCTCTATGTCTGTCTCTCTTTGTCTCTCATTGTCTCTCTATGTCTAGATCTTTGTCTCTGTTTCTCTCGTTGTCTCTCTGTGTCTCTCTATGTGTCTTTCTGTGTCTCTGTCTCTCACTCTGTCTCTCTCTGTCTCTCTCTGTCTCTCTCTGTCTCTCTCTGTCTCTCTCTGTGTTTCTCTCTGTCTTTCTCTGTCTCCCTCTGTCTCTCTCTGGCTCTATCTCTGTCTCTCTCTGTTTATCACTCTGTCTCTCTCTGAGTCTCTCTTTGTCTCTCTCTATCTCTCACTGTGTCTCTCTCTGTCTCTCTCTGTGTCTCTCTCTGTCTCTCTCTATGTCTCTCTCTGTCTCTATCTCTGTCACTCTCTGTCTCTCTCTGTCTCTCTCTGTCTCTCTCTGTCTCTCTCTCTGTCTATCTCGGTCTCTCTCTCTGTCTCTCTCTGTCTCTATCTCTGTCTCTCTCTGTCTCTCTCTGTCTCTCTCTGTGTCTCTCTCTGTCTCTCTCAGGCTCTGTCTCTGTCTCTGTCTCTCTCTGTCTCTCTCTTTGTCAGTGTCTCTCTCTGTCTTCTTTGTCTCTCTCTGTCTCCCTCTCTCTTTGTCTCTCTGTCTCTCTCTGTGTCTCTCTCTGTCTCTCTCTGTCTTTCTCTGTCTCCCTCTGTCTCTCTCTGTCTCTCTCTCTGTCTATTTCGGTCTCTCTCTCTGTCTCTCTCTGTCTCCCTCTCTCTTTGTCTCTCTCTGTCTCTCTCTGTGTCTCTCTCTGTCTCTCTCTGTCTTTCTCTTTCGCCCTCTGTCTCTCTCTGTCTCTATCTCTGACTCTCTCTGTTTATCATATCTCTGTCACTCTCTGTCTCTATCTGTCTCTCTCTGTCTCTCTCTGTCTCTCTCTCTGTATATCTCGGTCTCTCTCTGTCTCTCTCTGTCTCTATCTCTGTATCTCTCTGTCTCTCTCTGTCTCTCCCTGTTTCTCTCTGTGTCTCTCTCTGTCTCTCTTAGTCTCTCTCTCTGTCTCTGTCTCTCTCTGTCTTTCTCTTTTTCTCTGTCTCTCTCTGTCTCTATGTCTGTCTCTCTTTGTCTCTCATTGTCTCTCTATGTCTAGATCTTTGTCTCTGTTTCTCTCGTTGTCTCTCTGTGTCTCTCTATGTGTCTTTCTGTGTCTCTGTCTCTCACTCTGTCTCTCTCTGTCTCTCTCTGTCTCTCTCTGTCTCTCTCTGTCTCTCTCTGTGTTTCTCTCTGTCTTTCTCTGTCTCCCTCTGTCTCTCTCTGGCTCTATCTCTGTCTCTCTCTGTTTATCACTCTGTCTCTCTCTGAGTCTCTCTTTGTCTCTCTCTATCTCTCACTGTGTCTCTCTCTGTCTCTCTCTGTGTCTCTCTCTGTCTCTCTCTATGTCTCTCTCTGTCTCTATCTCTGTCACTCTCTGTCTCTCTCTGTCTCTCTCTGTCTCTCTCTGTCTCTCTCTCTGTCTATCTCGGTCTCTCTCTCTGTCTCTCTCTGTCTCTATCTCTGTCTCTCTCTGTCTCTCTCTGTCTCTCTCTGTGTCTCTCTCTGTCTCTCTCAGGCTCTGTCTCTGTCTCTGTCTCTCTCTGTCTCTCTCTTTGTCAGTGTCTCTCTCTGTCTTCTTTGTCTCTCTCTGTCTCCCTCTCTCTTTGTCTCTCTGTCTCTCTCTGTGTCTCTCTCTGTCTCTCTCTGTCTTTCTCTGTCTCCCTCTGTCTCTCTCTGTCTCTATCTCTGACTCTCTCTGTTTATCATAACTCTGTCACTCTCTGTCTCTATCTGTCTCTCTTTGTCTCTCTCTGTCTCTCTCTGTCTCTCTCTCTGTCTATTTCGGTCTCTCTCTCTGTCTCTCTCTGTCTCTATCTCTGTCTCTCTCTGTCTCTCTCTGTCTCTCTCTGTCTCTCTCTGTCTCTCTCTGTCTCTCTCTGTCTCTCTCTGGGTCTCTCTTAGTCTCTCTCTCTGTTTCTCTCTGTCTCTATCTTTGTCTCTGTCTCTCTCAGTCTCTATCTCTGTCTCTCTTTGTCTCTCCTTGCCTCTCTCTGTCTCTCTTTGTCTCTCTCTGTCTCTTTCTCTGTCTCTCTCTGTTTATCTCTTTGTCTCTCTCTGTCTCTCTCTGCATCTCTCTATGTCTCTATCTCTTTCTCTCTGTCTCTATCTCTGTCTCTCTCAGTCTCTCTCTCTTTCTCTCTCTGTCATTCTTTGTCTCTTTTTCTGTCTCTCTCTGTCTAGATCTTTGTCTCTGTTTCTCTCTGTGTCTCTCTGTGTCTCTCTATGTGTCTCTCTGTGTCTCTGTCTCTCACTCTGTCTCTCTCTGTCTCTCTCTCTGTCTCTCTCTGTGTCTCTCTCTCTCTATCTCTGTCTCTCTCTGTCTTTCTCTGTCTCTCTCTGTCTCTCGCTGTCTCTCTCTGTCTCTGTGTCTCTCTCTGTCTCTCTCTGTCTTTCTCTGTCTCCCTTTCTTTCTCTCTGTCTCTCTCTCTGTCACTCTCTGTCTCTATCTCTGTCTCTCTCTGTTTATCACTCTGTCGCTCTGTCACTCTCTGTGTCTCTCTCTGTCTCTCTCTATCTCTCCCTTTCTCTCTCTCTGTCTCTCTCTGTCTCTCTTTGTCTCTCTCTCTCTCTGTCTCTCTCTGTATCTCTCTGTCTCTCTCTGTATCTCTCTGTCTCTCTCACTATCTCTGTCTCTCTCTGTCTCTACCACTGTCTCTCTCTGTCTCTCTCTGTCTCCCTCTCTCTCTGTCTCTATCTGTCTCTCTCTGTCTCTCTCTGTCTCTCTCTGTGTCTCTCTCTGTCTCTCTCAGTCTCTCTCTCTGTCTCTGTCTCTCTCTCCGTCTCTCTCTTTGTCAGTGTCTCTCTCTGTCTTCTTTGTCTCTCTCTGTCTCCCTCTCTCTTTGTCTCTCTCTGTCTCTCTCTGTGTCTCTCTCTGTCTCTCTGTCTCTTTCTCTGTCTCCCTCTGTCTCTCTCTGTCTCTATCTCTGACTCTCTCTGTTTATCCTATCTCTGTCACTCTCTGTCTCTATCTGTCTCTCTCTGTCTCTCTCTGTCTCTCTCTCTGTCTATCTCGGTCTCTCTCTCAGTCTCTCTCTGTCTCTATCTTTGTCTCTCTCTGTCTCTCTCTGTCTCTCTCTGTGTCTCTCTCTGTCTCTCTTAGTCTCTCTCTCTCTGTCTCTGTCTCTCTCTGTCTCTCTCTTTGTTCTGTCTCTCTCTGTCTCTATCTCTGTCTCTCTTTGTCTCTCATTGTCTCTCTCTGTCTCTCTCTGTCTCTATCTCTGTCTCTCTCTGTTTATCTCTTTGTCTCTCTCTGTCTCTCTCTGCGTCTCTCTATGTCTATCTCTTTCTCTCTGTCTCTCTCTGTCTCTCTCTGTCTCTCTCTGTCTTTCTCTGTCTCTCTCTGTCTCTCGCTGTCTCTCTCTGTCTCTGTGTCTCTCTCTGTCTCTCTGTCTTTCTCTGTCTCCCTCTCTCTCTCTCTGTCTCTCTCTCTCTGTCACTCTCTGTCTCTATCTTTGTCTCTCTTGGTTTATCACTCTGTCACTCTGTCACTCTCTGTGTCTCTCTCTGTCTCTCTCTGTCTCTCTCTATGTCTCTCTCTGTCTCTATCTCTGTCACTCTCTGTCTCTATCTGTCTCTCTCTGTCTCTCTCTGTCTCTCTCTTTGTCTCTCTCTGTCTCTCTCAGTCTCTCTCTCTGTCTCTGTCTCTCTCTCCGTCTCTCTCTTTGTCAGTGTCTCTCTCTGTCTTATTTGTCTCTCTCTGACTCCCTCTCTCTTTGTCTCTCTCTGTCTCTCTCTGTGTCTCTCTCTGTCTCTCTGTCTCTTTCTCTGTCTCCCTCTGTCTCTCTCTGTCTCTATCTCTGACTCTCTCTGTTTATCATATCTCTGTCACTATCTGTCTCTATCTGTCTCTCTCTGTCTCTCTCTCTGTCTATCTCGGTCACTCTCTCAGTCTCTCTCTGTCTCTATCTTTGTCTCTCTCTGTCTCTCTCTGTCTCTCTCTGTGTCTCTCTCTGTCTCTCTTAGTCTCTCTCTCTCTGTCTCTGTCTCTCTCTGTCTCTCTCTTTGTTCTGTCTCTCTCTGTCTCTATCTCTGTCTCTCTTTGTCTCTCATTGTCTCTCTCTGTCTCTCTCTGTCTCTATCTCTGTCTCTCTCTGTTTATCTCTTTGTCTCTCTCTGTCTCTCTCTGCGTCTCTCTAAGTCTATCTCTTTCTCTCTGTCTCTCTCTGTCTCTCTCTGTCTCTCTCTGTCTTTCTCTGTCTCTCTCTGTCTCTCGCTGTCTCTCTCTGTCTCTGTGTCTCTCTCTGTCTCTCTCTGTCTTTCTCTGTCTCCCTCTCTCTCTCTCTCTGTCTCTCTCTCTCTGTCACTCTCTGTCTCTATCTTTGTCTCTCTTGGTTTATCACTCTGTCGCTCTGTCACTCTCTGTGTCTCTCTCTGTCTCTCTCTATCTCTCCCTGTCTCTCTTTCTCTGTCTCTCTTTGTCTCTCTTTGTCTCTCTCTGTCTCTCTCTGTATCTCTCTGTCTCTCTCTGTTTCTCTCTGTCTCTCTCACTATCTCTGTCTCTCTCAGTCTCTGCCATTGTCTCTCTCTGTCTCTCTCTGTCTCCCTCTCTTTCTGTCTCTCTCTGTCTTAATAACTGTCTCTTTGAGTCTCTCTCTGTTTCTCTCAGTCTCTCTCTGTCTCTCTCTGTCTCTCTCTGTGTCTCTCTCTGTCTTTATCTCTGTCTCTCTCAGTCTCTCTCTGTTCTCTCTGTGTTTCTCTCTGTCTTTCTCTGTCTCCCTCTGTCTCTCTCTGGCTCTCTCTGTTTATCACTCTGTCTCTCTGTCTCTCTCTGTGTCTCTCTCTGTCTCTCTCTATCTCTCACTGTGTCTCTCTCTGTCTCTCTCTTGTCTCTCTCTGTCTCTCTCTATGTCTCTCTCTGTCTCTATCTCTGTCACTCTCTGTCTCTATCTGTCTCTCTCTGTCTCTCTCTGTCTCTCTCTGTGTCTCTCTCTGTCTCTCTCAGTCTCTCTCTCTGTCTCTGTCTCTCTCTGTCTCTCTCTTTGTCAGTGTCTCTCTCTGTCTTCTTTGTCTCTCTCTGTCTCCCTCTCTCTTTGTCTCTCTCTGTCTCTCTCTGTTTCTCTCTCTGTCTCTATCTCTGTCACTCTCTGTCTCTATCTGTCTCTCTCTGTCTCTCTCTGTCTCTCTCTCTGTCTATCTCGGTCTCTCTCTCTGTCTCTCTCTGTCTCTATCTCTGTCTCTCTCTGTCTCTCTCTGTCTCTCTCTGTGTCTCTCTCTGTCTCTCTCAGTCTCTGTCTCTGTCTCTGTCTCTGTCTCTCTCTGTCTCTCTCTTTGTCAGTGTCTCTCTCTCTTCTTTGTCTCTCTCTGTCTCCCTCTCTCTTTGTCTCTCTGTCTCTCTCTTTGTCTCTCTCTGTCTCTCTCTGTCTTTCTCTGTCTCCCTCTGTCTCTCTCTGTCTCTATCTCTGACTCTCTCTGTTTATCATAACTCTGTCACTCTCTGTCTCTATTTGTCTCTCTTTGTCTCTCTCTGTCTCACTCTCTGTCTATTTCGGTCTCTCTCTCTGTCTCTCTCTGTCTCTATCTCTGTCTCTCTCTGTCTCTCTCTGTCTCTCTCTGTCTCTCTCTGTCTCTCTCTGTCTCTCTCTGTCTCTCTCTGGGTCTCTCTTAGTCTCTCTCTCTGTCTCTCTCTGTCTCTATCTTTGTCTCTGTGTCTCTCTGTCTCTATCTCTGTCTCTCTTTGTCTCTCCTTGCCTCTCTCTGTCTCTCTCTGTCTCTCTCTGTCTCTTTATCTGTCTCTCTCTGTTTATCTCTTTGTCTCTCTCTGTCTCTCTCTGCATCTCTCTATGTCTCTATCTCTTTCTCTCTGTCTCTATCTCTGACTCTCTCTGTTTATCATATCTCTGTCACTCTCTATCTCTATCTGTCTCTCTCTGTCTCTCTCTGTCTCTCTCTCTGTCTATCTCGGTCTCTCTCTCTATCTCTCTCTGTCTCTATCTCTGTCTCTGTCACTCTCTGTCTCTCTCTGTGTCTCTCTCTGTCTCTCTCAGTCTCTCTCTCTGTCTCTGTCTCTCTCTGTCTCTTGCTTTGTCTCTCTCTTTCTCTCTCTGTCTCTATCTCTCTCTCTCTCTCTCTGTCTCTCTCTGTCTCTCTCTGTGTCTCTGTCTCTCTCTCTGTCTCTGTCTCTCTCTGTCTCTCTCTTTGTCAGTGTCTCTCTCTGTCTTCTTTGTCTCTCTCTGTCTCCCTCTCTCTTTGTCTCTCTCTGTCTCTCTCTGTGTCTCTCTCTGTCTCTCTCTGTCTTTCTCTTTCGCCCTCTGTCTCTCTCTGTCTCTATCTCTGACTCTCTCTGTTTATCATATCTCTGTCACTCTCTGTCTCTATCTGTCTCTCTCTGTCTCTCTCTGTCTCTCTCTCTGTATATCTCGGTCTCTCTCTGTCTCTCTCTGTCTCTATCTCTGTATCTCTCTGTCTCTCTCTGTCTCTCCCTGTTTCTCTCTGTGTCTCTCTCTGTCTCTCTTAGTCTCTCTCTCTGTCTCTGTCTCTCTCTGTCTTTCTCTTTTTCTCTGTCTCTCTCTGTCTCTATGTCTGTCTCTCTTTGTCTCTCATTGTCTCTCTATGTCTAGATCTTTGTCTCTGTTTCTCTCGTTGTCTCTCTGTGTCTCTCTATGTGTCTTTCTGTGTCTCTGTCTCTCACTCTGTCTCTCTCTGTCTCTCTCTGTCTCTCTCTGTCTCTCTCTGTCTCTCTCTGTGTTTCTCTCTGTCTTTCTCTGTCTCCCTCTGTCTCTCTCTGGCTCTATCTCTGTCTCTCTCTGTTTATCACTCTGTCTCTCTCTGAGTCTCTCTTTGTCTCTCTCTATCTCTCACTGTGTCTCTCTCTGTCTCTCTCTGTGTCTCTCTCTGTCTCTCTCTATGTCTCTCTCTGTCTCTATCTCTGTCACTCTCTGTCTCTCTCTGTCTCTCTCTGTCTCTCTCTGTCTCTCTCTCTGTCTATCTCGGTCTCTCTCTCTGTCTCTCTCTGTCTCTATCTCTGTCTCTCTCTGTCTCTCTCTGTCTCTCTCTGTGTCTCTCTCTGTCTCTCTCAGGCTCTGTCTCTGTCTCTGTCTCTCTCTGTCTCTCTCTTTGTCAGTGTCTCTCTCTGTCTTCTTTGTCTCTCTCTGTCTCCCTCTCTCTTTGTCTCTCTGTCTCTCTCTGTGTCTCTCTCTGTCTCTCTCTGTCTTTCTCTGTCTCCCTCTGTCTCTCTCTGTCTCTATCTCTGACTCTCTCTGTTTATCATAACTCTGTCACTCTCTGTCTCTATCTGTCTCTCTTTGTCTCTCTCTGTCTCTCTCTGTCTCTCTCTCTGTCTATTTCGGTCTCTCTCTCTGTCTCTCTCTGTCTCTATCTCTGTCTCTCTCTGTCTCTCTCTGTCTCTCTCTGTCTCTCTCTGTCTCTCTCTGTCTCTCTCTGTCTCTCTCTGGGTCTCTCTTAGTCTCTCTCTCTGTTTCTCTCTGTCTCTATCTTTGTCTCTGTCTCTCTCAGTCTCTATCTCTGTCTCTCTTTGTCTCTCCTTGCCTCTCTCTGTCTCTCTTTGTCTCTCTCTGTCTCTTTCTCTGTCTCTCTCTGTTTATCTCTTTGTCTCTCTCTGTCTCTCTCTGCATCTCTCTATGTCTCTATCTCTTTCTCTCTGTCTCTATCTCTGTCTCTCTCAGTCTCTCTCTCTTTCTCTCTCTGTCATTCTTTGTCTCTTTTTCTGTCTCTCTCTGTCTAGATCTTTGTCTCTGTTTCTCTCTGTGTCTCTCTGTGTCTCTCTATGTGTCTCTCTGTGTCTCTGTCTCTCACTCTGTCTCTCTCTGTCTCTCTCTCTGTCTCTCTCTGTGTCTCTCTCTCTCTATCTCTGTCTCTCTCTGTCTTTCTCTGTCTCTCTCTGTCTCTCGCTGTCTCTCTCTGTCTCTGTGTCTCTCTCTGTCTCTCTCTGTCTTTCTCTGTCTCCCTTTCTTTCTCTCTGTCTCTCTCTCTGTCACTCTCTGTCTCTATCTCTGTCTCTCTCTGTTTATCACTCTGTCGCTCTGTCACTCTCTGTGTCTCTCTCTGTCTCTCTCTATCTCTCCCTTTCTCTCTCTCTGTCTCTCTCTGTCTCTCTTTGTCTCTCTCTCTCTCTGTCTCTCTCTGTATCTCTCTGTCTCTCTCTGTATCTCTCTGTCTCTCTCACTATCTCTGTCTCTCTCTGTCTCTACCACTGTCTCTCTCTGTCTCTCTCTGTCTCCCTCTCTCTCTGTCTCTCTCTGTCTCTCTCTGTCTTAATCTCTGTCTCTCTCAGTCTCTCTCTGTTTCTCTCAGTCTCTCTCTTTCTCTTTCTGTCTCTCTCTTTGTCTCTCTCTGTCTTTATCTCTGTCTCTCTCAGTCTCTCTCTATCTCTCTCTGTGTTTCTCTCTGTCTTTCTCTGTCTCCCTCTGTCTCTCTCTGGCTCTATCTCTGTCTCTCTCTGTTTATCACTCTGTCTCTCTGTCTCTCTCTGTGTCTCTCTCTGTCTCTCTCTATCTCTCACTGTGTCTCTCTCTTTCTCTCTCTGTGTCTCTCTTGTCTCTCTCTGTCTCTCTCTATGTCTCTCTCTGTCTCTATCTCTGTCACTCTCTGTCTCTATCTGTCTCTCTCTGTCTCTCTCTGTCTCTCTCTGTGTCTCTCTCTGTCTCTCTCAGTCTCTCTCTCTGTCTCTCTCTGTCTCTATCTGTCTCTCTCTGTCTCTCTCTGTCTCTCTCTGTCTCTCTCTCTCTGTCTATCTTGGTCTCTCTCTGTCTCTCTCTGTCTCTATCTCTGTCTCTCTCTGTCTCTCTGTCTCTCTCTGTGTCTCTCTCTGTCTCTATCTCTCACTGTGTCTCTCTCTGTCTCTCTCTGTGTCTCTCTCTGTCTCTCTCTGTCTCTCTCTATGTCTCTCTCTGTCTCTATCTCTGTCACTCTCTGTCTCTATCTGTCTCTCTCTGTCTCTCTCTGTGTCTCTCTCTGTCTCTCTCAGTCTCTCTCTCTGTCTCTGTCTCTCTCTTTGTCAGTGTCTCTCTCTGTCTTCTTTGTCTCTCTCTGTCTCCCTCTCTCTTTGTCTCTCTCTGTCTCTCTCTGTGTCTCTCTCTGTCTTTATCTCTGTCTCTCTCAGTCTCTATCTGTCTCTCTCTGTGTTTCTCTCTGTCTTTCTCTGTCTCCCTCTGTCTCTCTCTGGCTCTATCTCTGTCTCTCTCTGTTTATCACTCTGTCTCTCTGTCTCTCTCTGTGTCTCTCTCTGTCTCTATCTCTCACTGTGTCTCTCTCTGTCTCTCTCTGTGTCTCTCTCTGTCTCTCTCTGTCTCTCTCTATGTCTCTCTCTGTCTCTATCTCTGTCACTCTCTGTCTCTATCTGTCTCTCTCTGTCTCTCTCTGTCTCTCTCTGTGTCTCTCTCTGTCTCTCTCAGTCTCTCTCTCTGTCTCTGTCTCTCTCTCCGTCTCTCTCTTTGTCAGTGTCTCTCTCTGTCTTCTTTGTCTCTCTCTGTCTCCCTCTCTCTTTGTCTCTCTCTGTCTCTCTCTGTGTCTCTCTCTGTCTCTCTGTCTCTTTCTCTGTCTCCCTCTGTCTCTCTCTGTCTCTATCTCTGACTCTCTCTGTTTATCATATCTCTGTCACTCTCTGTCTCTATCTGTCTCTCTCTGTCTCTCTCTGTCTCTCTCTCTCTGTCTATCTCGGTCTCTCTCTCAGTCTCTCTCTGTCTCTATCTTTGTCTCTCTCTGTCTCTCTCTGTCTCTCTCTGTGTCTCTCTCTGTCTCTCTTAGTCTCTCTCTCTCTGTCTCTGTCTCTCTCTGTCTCTCTCTTTGTTCTGTCTCTCTCTGTCTCTATCTCTGTCTCTCTTTGTCTCTCATTGTCTCTCTCTGTCTCTCTCTGTCTCTATCTCTGTCTCTCTCTGTTTATCTCTTTGTCTCTCTCTGTCTCTCTCTACGTCTCTCTATGTCTATCTCTTTCTCTCTGTCTCTCTCTGTCTCTCTCTGTCTCTCTCTGTCTTTCTCTGTCTCTCTCTGTCTCTCGCTGTCTCTCTCTGTCTCTGTGTCTCTCTCTGTCTCTCTGTCTTTCTCTGTCTCCCTCTCTCTCTCTCTGTCTCTCTCTCTTTGTCACTCTCTGTCTCTATCTTTGTCTCTCTTGGTTTATCACTCTGTCACTCTGTCACTCTCTGTGTCTCTCTCCGTCTCTCTCTATCTCTCCCTGTCTCTCTTTCTCTGTCTCTCTTTGTCTCTCTCTGTCTCTCTCTGTCTCTCTCTGTATCTCTCTGTCTCTCTCTGTTTCTCTCTGTCTCTCTCACTATCTCTGTCTCTCTCAGTCTCTGCCATTGTCTCTCTCTGTCTCTCTCTGTCTCCCTCTCTTTCTGTCTCTCTCTGTCTTAATAACTGTCTCTTTGAGTCTCTCTCTGTTTCTCTCAGTCTCTCTCTGTCTCTCTCTGTCTCTCTCTGTGTCTCTCTCTGTCTTTATCTCTGTCTCTCTCAGTCTCTCTCTGTTCTCTCTGTGTTTCTCTCTGTCTTTCTCTGTCTCCCTCTGTCTCTCTCTGGCTCTCTCTATTTATCACTCTGTCTCTCTGTCTCTCTCTGTGTCTCTCTCTGTCTCTCTCTATCTCTCACTGTGTCTCTCTCTGTCTCTCTCTATGTCTCTCTCTGTCTCTATCTCTGTCACTCTCTGTCTCTATCTGTCTCTCTCTGTCTCTCTCTGTCTCTCTCTGTGTCTCTCTCTGTCTCTCTCAGTCTCTCTCTCTGTCTCTGTCTCTCTCTGTCTCTCTCTTTGTCAGTGTCTCTCTCTGTCTTCTTTGTATCTCTCTGTCTCCCTCTCTCTTTGTCTCTCTCTGTCTCTCTCTGTATCTCTCTCTGTCTCTATCTCTGTCACTCTCTGTCTCTATCTGTCTCTCTCTGTCTCTCTCTGTCTCTCTCTCTGTCTATCTCGGTCTCTCTCTCTGTCTCTCTCTGTCTCTATCTCTGTCTCTCTCTGTCTCTCTCTGTCTCTCTCTGTGTCTCTCTCTGTCTCTCTCAGTCTCTGTCTCTGTCTCTGTCTCTGTCTCTCTCTGTCTCTCTCTTTGTCAGTGTCTCTCTCTGTCTTCTTTGTCTCTCTCTGTCTCCCTCTCTCTTTGTCTCTCTGTCTCTCTCTGTGTCTCTCTCTGTCTCTCTCTGTCTTTCTCTGTCTCCCTCTGTCTCTCTCTGTCTCTATCTCTGACTCTCTCTGTTTATCATAACTCTGTCACTCTCTGTCTCTATTTGTCTCTCTTTGTCTCTCTCTGTCTCTCTCTGTCTCTCTCTCTGTCTATTTCGGTCTCTCTCTCTGTCTCTCTCTGTCTCTATCTCTGTCTCTCTCTGTCTCTCTCTGTCTCTCTCTGTCTCTCTCTGTCTCTCTCTGTCTCTCTCTGGGTCTCTCTTAGTCTCTCTCTCTGTCTCTCTCTGTCTCTATCTTTGTCTCTGTGTCTCTCTGTCTCTATCTCTGTCTCTCTTTGTCTCTCCTTGCCTCTCTCTGTCTCTCTCTGTGTCTCTCTGTCTCTTTCTCTGTCTCTCTCTGTTTATCTCTTTGTCTCTCTCTGTCTCTCTCTGCATCTCTCTATGTCTCTATCTCTTTCTCTCTGTCTCTATCTCTGACTCTCTCTGTTTATCATATCTCTGTCACTCTCTGTCTCTATCTGTCTCTCTCTGTCTCTTTCTGTCTCTCTCTCTGTCTATCTCGGTCTCTCTCTCTATCTCTCTCTGTCTCTATCTCTGTCTCTGTCACTCTCTGTTTCTCTCTGTGTCTCTCTCTGTCTCTCTCAGTCTCTCTCTCTGTCTCTGTCTCTCTCTGTCTCTCGCTTTGTCTCTCTCTGTCTCTCTCTGTCTCTATCTCTGTCTCTCTCTCTCTCTGTCTCTCTCTGTCTCTCTCTGTGTCTCTGTCTCTCTCTCTCTGTCTCTGTCTCTCTCTGTCTCTCTCTTTGTCAGTGTCTCTCTCTGTCTTCTTTGTCTCTCTCTGTCTCCCTCTCTCTTTGTCTCTCTGTCTCTCTCTGTGTCTCTCTCTGTCTCTCTCTGTCTTTCTCTGTCTCCCTCTGTCTCTCTCTGTCTCTATCTCTGACTCTCTCTGTTTATCATAACTCTGTCACTCTCTGTCTCTATTTGTCTCTCTTTGTCTCTCTCTGTCTCTCTCTCTGTCTATTTCGGTCTCTCTCTCTCTGTCTCTCTCTGTCTCTATCTCTGTCTCTCTCTGTCTCTCTCTGTCTCTCTCTGTCTCTCTCTGTCTCTCTCTGTCTCTCTCTGTATCTCTTGTCTCTCTCTGTATCTCTCTGTCTCTCTCACTATCTCTGTCTCTCTCTGTCTCTGCCAATGTCTCTCTCTGTCTCTCTCTGTCTCCCTCTCTGTCTCTCTCTGTCTCTCTCTGTCTTAATCTCTGTCTCTCTCAGTCTCTCTCTGTTTCTCTCAGTCTCTCTCTGTCTCTCTGTGTCTCTCTCTGTCTTTATCTCTGTCTCTCTCAGTCTCTCTCTGTCTCTCTCTGTGTTTCTCTCTGTCTTTCTCTGTCTCCATCTGTCTCTCTCTGGCTCTATCTCTGTCTCTCTCTGTTTATCACTCTGTCTCTCTGTCTCTCTCTGTGTCTTTCTCTGTCTCTCTCTATCTCTCACTGTGTCTCTCTCTGTCTCTCTCTGTGTCTCTCTCTGTCTCTCTCTGTCTCTCTCTATGTCTCTCTTTGTCTCTATCTCTGTCACTCTCTGTCTTTATCTGTCTCTCTCTGTCTCTCTGTGTGTCTCTCTCTGTCTCTCTCAGTCTCTCTCTCTGTCTCTGTCTCTCTCTTTGTCAGTGTCTCTCTCTGTCTTCTTTGTCTCTCTCTGTCTCCCTCTCTCTTTGTCTCTCTCTGTCTCTCTCTGTGTCTCTCTCTGTCTTTATCTCTGTCTCTCTCAGTCTCTCTCTGTCTCTCTCTGTATTTCTCTCTGTCTTTCTCTGTCTCCCTCTGTCTCTCTCTGGCTCTATCTCTGTCTCTCTCTGTTTATCACTCTGTCTCTCTGTCTCTCTCTGTGTCTCTCTCTGTCTCTATCTCTAACTGTGTCTCTCTCTGTCTCTCTCTGTGTCTCTCTCTGTCTCTCTCTGTCTCTCTCTATGTCTCTCTCTGTCTCTATCTCTGTCACTCTCTGTCTCTATCTGTCTCTCTCTGTCTCTCTCTGTCTCTCTCTGTGTCTCTCTCTGTCTCTCTCAGTCTCTCTCTCTGTCTCTGTCTCTCTCTCCGTCTCTCTCTTTGTCAGTGTCTCTCTCTGTCTTCTTTGTCTCTCTCTGTCTCCCTCTCTCTTTGTCTCTCTCTGTCTCTCTCTGTGTCTCTCTCTGTCTCTCTGTCTCTTTCTCTGTCTCCCTCTGTCTCTCTCTGTCTCTATCTCTGACTCTCTCTGTTTATCATATCTCTGTCACTCTCTGTCTCTATCTGTCTCTCTCTGTCTCTCTCTCTGTCTATCTCGGTCTCTCTCTCAGTCTCTCTCTGTCTCTATCTTTGTCTCTCTCTGTCTCTCTCTGTCTCTCTCTGTGTCTCTCTCTGTCTCTCTTAGTCTCTCTCTCTCTGTCTCTGTCTCTCTCTGTCTCTCTCTTTGTTCTGTCTCTCTCTGTCTCTATCTCTGTCTCACTTTGTCTCTCATTGTCTCTCTCTGTCTCTCTCTGTCTCTATCTCTGTCTCTCTCTGTTTATCTCTTTGTCTCTCTCTATCTCTCTCTGCGTCTCTCTAAGTCTATCTCTTTCTCTCTGTCTCTCTCTGTCTCTCTCTGTCTCTCTCTGTCTTTCTCTGTCTCTCTCTGTCTCTCGCTGTCTCTCTCTGTCTCTGTGTCTCTCTCTGTCTCTCTCTGTCTTTCTCTGTCTCCCTCTCTCTCTCTCTCTCTCTGTCTCTCTCTCTCTGTCACTCTCTGTCTCTATCTTTGTCTCTCTTGGTTTATCACTCTGTCGCTCTGTCACTCTCTGTGTCTCTCTCTGTCTCTCTCTATCTCTCCCTGTCTCTCTTTCTCTGTCTCTCTTTGTCTCTCTTTGTCTCTCTCTGTCTCTCTCTGTATCTCTCTGTCTCTCTCTGTTTCTCTCTGTCTCTCTCACTATCTCTGTCTCTCTCAGTCTCTGCCATTGTCTCTCTCTGTCTCTCTCTGTCTCCCTCTCTTTCTGTCTCTCTCTGTCTTAATAACTGTCTCTTTGAGTCTCTCTCTGTTTCTCTCAGTCTCTCTCTGTCTCTCTCTGTCTCTCTCTGTGTCTCTCTCTGTCTTTATCTCTGTCTCTCTCAGTCTCTCTCTGTTCTCTCTGTGTTTCTCTCTGTCTTTCTCTGTCTCCCTCTGTCTCTCTCTGGCTCTCTCTGTTTATCACTCTGTCTCTCTGTCTCTCTCTGTGTCTCTCTCTGTCTCTCTCTATCTCTCACTGTGTCTCTCTCTGTCTCTCTCTTGTCTCTCTCTGTCTCTCTCTATGTCTCTCTCTGTCTCTATCTCTGTCACTCTCTGTCTCTATCTGTCTCTCTCTGTCTCTCTCTGTCTCTCTCTGTGTCTCTCTCTGTCTCTCTCAGTCTCTCTCTCTGTCTCTGTCTCTCTCTGTCTCTCTCTTTGTCAGTGTCTCTCTCTGTCTTCTTTGTCTCTCTCTGTCTCCCTCTCTCTTTGTCTCTCTCTGTCTCTCTCTGTTTCTCTCTCTGTCTCTATCTCTGTCACTCTCTGTCTCTATCTGTCTCTCTCTGTCTCTCTCTGTCTCTCTCTCTGTCTATCTCGGTCTCTCTCTCTGTCTCTCTCTGTCTCTATCTCTGTCTCTCTCTGTCTCTCTCTGTCTCTCTCTGTGTCTCTCTCTGTCTCTCTCAATCTCTGTCTCTGTCTCTGTCTCTCTCTGTCTCTCTCTTTGTCAGTGTCTCTCTCTGTCTTCTTTGTCTCTCTCTGTCTCCCTCTCTCTTTGTCTCTCTGTCTCTCTCTGTGTCTCTCTCTGTCTCTCTCTGTCTTTCTCTGTCTCCCTCTGTCTCTCTCTGTCTCTATCTCTGACTCTCTCTGTTTATCATAACTCTGTCACTCTCTGTCTCTATTTGTCTCTCTTTGTCTCTCTCTGTCTCTCTCTGTCTCTCTCTCTGTCTATTTCGGTCTCTCTCTCTGTCTCTCTCTGTCTCTATCTCTGTCTCTCTCTGTCTCTCTCTGTCTCTCTCTGTCTCTCTCTGTCTCTCTCTGTCTCTCTCTGTCTCTCTCTGGGTCTCTCTTAGTCTCTCTCTCTGTCTCTCTCTGTCTCTATCTTTGTCTCTGTCTCTCTCAGTCTCTATCTCTGTCTCTCTTTGTCTCTCCTTGCCTCTCTCTGTCTCTCTCTGTGTCTCTCTGTCTCTTTCTCTGTCTCTCTCTGTTTATCTCTTTGTCTCTCTCTGTCTCTCTCTGCATCTCTCTATGTCTCTATCTCTTTCTCTCTGTCTCTATCTCTGACTCTCTCTGTTTATCATATCTCTGTCACTCTCTGTCTCTATCTGTCTCTCTCTGTCTCTTTCTGTCTCTCTCTCTGTCTATCTCGGTCTCTCTCTCTATCTCTCTCTGTCTCTATCTCTGTCTCTGTCACTCTCTGTTTCTCTCTGTGTCTCTCTCTGTCTCTCTCAGTCTCTCTCTCTGTCTCTGTCTCTCTCTGTCTCTCGCTTTGTCTCTCTCTGTCTCTCTTTGTCTCTATCTCTGTCTCTCTCTCTCTGTCTCTCTCTGTGTCTCTGTCTCTCTCTCTCTGTCTCTGTCTCTCTCTGTCTCTCTCTTTGTCAGTGTCTCTCTCTGTCTTCTTTGTCTCTCTCTGTCTCCCTCTCTCTTTGTCTCTCTCTGTCTCTCTCTGTGTCTCTCTCTGTCTCTCTCTGTCTTTCTCTTTCGCCCTCTGTCTCTCTCTGTCTCTATCTCTGACTCTCTCTGTTTATCATATCTCTGTCACTCTCTGTCTCTATCTGTCTCTCTCTGTCTCTCTCTGTCTCTCTCTGTCTCTCTCTGTCTCTCTCTGTCTCTCTCTCTGTATATCTCGGTCTCTCTCTCTGTCTCTCTCTGTCTCTATCTCTGTATCTCTCTGTCTCTCTCTGTCTCTCCCTGTTTCTCTCTGTGTCTCTCTCTGTCTCTCTTAGTCTCTCTCTCTGTCTCTGTCTCTCTCTGTCTTTCTCTTTTTCTCTGTCTCTCTCTGTCTGTATGTCTGTCTCTCTTTGTCTCTCATTGTCTCTCTATGTCTAGATCTTTGTCTCTGTTTCTCTCGTTGTCTCTCTGTGTCTCTCTATGTGTCTTTCTGTGTCTCTGTCTCTCACTCTGTCTCTCTCTGTCTCTC
Source organism: Mus caroli (assembly GCF_978045245.1). Lineage (NCBI taxonomy): Eukaryota > Metazoa > Chordata > Mammalia > Rodentia > Muridae > Mus > Mus caroli. Next base: position 12,013,561 of record NW_028227276.1, read on the forward strand.
TCTGTCTCTCTCTGTCTCTCTCTGTGTTTCTCTCTGTCTTTCTCTGTCTCCCTCTGTCTCTCTCTGGCTCTATCTCTGTCTCTCTGTTTATCACTCTGTCTCTCTCTGAGTCTCTTTTGTCTCTCTCTATCTCTCACTGTGTCTCTCTCTGTCTCTCTCTGTGTCTCTCTCTGTCTCTCTCTATGTCTCTCTCTGTCTCTATCACTGTCACTCTCTGTCTCACTCTGTCTCTCTCTGTCTCTCTCTGTCTCTCTCTCTGTCTATCTCGGTCTCTCTCTCTGTCTCTCTCTGTCTCTATCTCTGTCTCTCTCTGTCTCTCTCTGTCTCTCTCTGTGTCTCTCTCTGTCTCTCTCAGGCTCTGTCTCTGTCTCTGTCTCTCTCTGTCTCTCTCTTTGTCAGTGTCTCTCTCTGTCTTCTTTGTCTCTCTCTGTCTCCCTCTCTCTTTGACTCTCTGCTCCCTCTCTCTGTCTCTCTCTGTCTCTCTTTGTCTTTCTCTGTCTCCCTCTGTCTCTCTCTGTCTCTATCTCTGACTCTCTCTGTTTATCATAACTCTGTCACTCTCTGTCTCTATCTGTCTCTCTTTGTCTCTCTCTGTCTCTCTCTGTCTCTCCCTCTGTCTATTTCGGTCTCTCTCTCTGTCTCTCTCTGTCTCTATCTCTGTCTCTCTCTGTCTCTCTCTGTCTCTCTCTGTCTCTCTCTGTCTCTCTCTGTCTCTCTCTGTCTCTCTCTGGGTCTCTCTTAGTCTCTCACTCTGTTTCTCTCTGTCTCTATCTTTGTCTCTGTCTCTCTCTGTCTCTATCTCTGTCTCTCTTTGTCTCTCCTTGCCTCTCTCTGTCTCTCTCTGTCTCTCTCTGTCTCTTTCTCTGTCTCTCTCTGTTTATCTCTTTGTCTCTCTCTGTCTCTCTCTGCATCTCTCTATGTCTCTATCTCTTTCTCTCTGTCTCTATCTCTGTCTCTCTCAGTCTCTCTCTCTGTCTCTCTCTGTCATTCTTTGTCTCTTTTTCTGTCTCTCTCTGTCTAGATCTTTGTCTCTGTTTCTCTCTGTGTCTCTCTGTGTCTCTCTATGTGTCTCTCTGTGTCTCTGTCTCTCACTCTGTCTCTCTCTGTCTCTCTCTCTGTCTCTCTCTGTGTCTCTCTCTCTCTATCTCTGTCTCTCTCTGTCTCTCTCTGTCTTTCTCTGTCTCTCTCTGTCTCTCGCTGTCTCTCTCTGTCTCTGTGTCTCTCTCTGTCTCTCTCTGTCTTTCTCTGTCTCCCTTTCTTTCTCTCTGTCTCTCTCTCTGTCACTCTCTGTCTCTATCTCTGTCTCTCTCTGTTTATCACTCTGTCGCTCTGTCACTCTCTGTGTCTCTCTCTGTCTCTCTCTATCTCTCCCTTTCTCTCTCTCTGTCTCTCTCTGTCTCTCTTTGTCTCTCTCTCTCTCTGTCTCTCTCTGTATCTCTCTGTCTCTCTCTGTATCTCTCTGTCTCTCTCACTATCTCTGTCTCTCTCTGTCTCTACCACTGTCTCTCTCTGTCTCTCTCTGTCTCCCTCTCTCTCTGTCTCTCTCTGTCTCTCTCTGTCTTAATCTTTGTCTCTCTCAGTCTCTCTCTGTTTCTCTCAGTCTCTCTCTGTCTCTTTCTGTCTCTCTCTTTGTCTCTCTCTGTCTTTATCTCTGTCTCTCTCAGTCTCTCTCTATCTCTCTCTGTGTTTCTCTCTGTCTTTCTCTGTCTCCCTCAGTCTCTCTCTGGCTCTATCTCTGTCTCTCTCTGTTTATCACTCTGTCTCTCTGTCTCTCTCTGTGTCTCTCTCTGTCTCTCTCTATCTCTCACTGTGTCTCTCTCTGTCTCTCTCTGTGTCTCTCTCTGTCTCTCTCTGTCTCTCTCTATGTCTCTCTCTGTCTCTATCTCTGTCACTCTCTGTCTCTATCTGTCTCTCTCTGTCTCTCTCTGTCTCTCTCTGTGTCTCTCTCTGTCTCTCTCTGTCTCTCTCTGTCTCTCTCTCTGTCTATCTTGGTCTCTCTCTCTGTCTCTCTCTGTCTCTATCTCTGTCTCTCTCTGTCTCTCTCTTTCTCTCTCTGTCTCTCTCTGTGTCTCTCTCTGTCTCTCTTAGTCTCTCTCTCTTTCTCTGTCTCTCTCTGTCTCTCTCTTTGTCTCTGTCTCTCTCTGTCTCTATCTCTGTCTCTCTTTGTCTCTCATTGTCTCTCTCTGTCTCTCTCTGTCTCTATCTCTGTCTTTCTCTATTTATCTCTTTGTCTCTCTCTGTCTCTCTCTGCGTCTCTCTATGTCTCTATCTCTTTCTCTCTGTCTCTCTCTGTCTCTCTCTTTGTCTTTCTCTGTCTCTATCTCTGTCTCTCTCAGTCTCTCTCTTTGTCTCTCTCTCTGTCATTCTTTGTCGCTTTTTCTGTCTCTGTCTAGATCTTTGTCTCTGTTTCTCTCGGTGTCTCTCTGTGTCTCTCTATGTGTCTCTCTGTGTCTCTGTCTCTCACTCTGTCTCTCTTTGTCTCTCTCTCTGTCTCTCTCTGTGTCTCTCTGTCTCTATCTCTGTCTCTCTCTGTCTCTCTCTGCCTTTCTCTGTCTCTCTCTGTCTCTCGCAGTCTCTCTCTGACTCTGTGTCTCTCTCTCCCTCTCTCTTTGTCTCTCTCTGTATCCCCCTCTCTCTCTCTGTCTCTCTCTCTCTGTCACTCTCTGTCTCTATCTTTGTCTCTCTTGGTTAATCACTCTGTCGCTCTGTCACTCTCTGTGTCTCTCTCTGTCTCTCTCTATCTCTCCCTGTCTCTCTCTCTATCTCTCTTTGTCTCTCTCTCTGTCTCTCTCTGTCTCTCTCTGTATCTCTCTGTCTCTCTCTGTATCTCTCTGTCTCTCTCACTATCTCTGTCTCTCTCTGTCTCTGCCACTGTCTCTCTCTGTCTCTCTCTGTCTCCCTCTCTCTCTGTCTCTCTCTGTCTCTCTCTGTCTTAATCTCTGTCTCTCTCAGTCTCTCTCTGTTTCTCTCACACTCTCTCTGTCTCTCTCTGTCTCTCTCTGTGTCTCTCTCTGTCTTTATCTCTGTCTCTCTCAGTCTCTCTCTGTGTTTCTCTCTGTCTTTCTCTGTCTCCCTCTGTCTCTCTCTGGCTCTATCTCTGTCTCTCTCTGTTTCTCTCAGTCTCTCTCTGTCTCTCTCGGTCTCTCTCTGTGTCTCTCTCTGTCTTTATCTCTGTCTCTCTCAGTCTCTCTCTGTCTCTCTCTGTGTTTCTCTCTGTCTTTCTCTGTCTCCCTCTGTCTCTCTCTGGCTCTATCTCTGTCTCTCTCTGTTTATCACTCTGTCTCTCTGTCTCTCTCTGTGTCTCTCTCTGTCTCTATCTCTCACTGTGTCTCTCTCTGTCTCTCTCTGTGTCTCTCTCTGTCTCTCTCTGTCTCTCTCTATGTCTCTCTCTGTCTCTATCTCTGTCACTCTCTGTCTCTATCTGTCTCTCTCTGTTTCTCTCAGTCTCTCTCTGTCTCTCTCTGTCTCTCTCTGTGTCTCTCTCTGTCTTTATCTCTGTCTCTCTCAGTCTCTCTCTGTCTCTCTCTGTGTTTCTCTCTGTCTTTCTCTGTCTCCCTCTGTCTCTCTCTGGCTCTATCTCTGTCTCTCTCTGTTTATCACTCTGTCTCTCTGTCTCTCTCTGTGTCTCTCTCTGTCTCTATCTCTCACTGTGTCTCTCTCTGTCTCTCTCTGTGTCTCTCTCTGTCTCTCTCTGTCTCTCTCTATGTCTCTCTCTGTCTCTATCTCTGTCACTCTCTGTCTCTATCTGTCTCTCTCTGTCTCTCTCTGTCTCTCTCTGTGTCTCTCTCTGTCTCTCTCAGTCTCTCTCTCTGTCTCTGTCTCTCTCTCCGTCTCTCTCTTTGTCAGTGTCTCTCTCTGTCTTCTTTGTCTCTCTCTGTCTCCCTCTCTCTTTGTCTCTCTCTGTCTCTCTCTGTGTCTCTCTCTGTCTCTCTGTCTCTTTCTCTGTATATCTCGGTCTCTCTCTCTGTCTCAATCTCTGACTCTCTCTGTTTATCATATCTCTGTCACTCTCTGTCTCTATCTGTCTCTCTGTCTCTCTCTGTCTCTCTCTCTGTCTATCTCGGTCTCTCTCTCAGTCTCTCTCTGTCTCTATCTTTGTCTCTCTCTGTCTTCTTTGTCTCTCTCTGTCTCCCTCTCTCTTTGTCTCTCTCTGTCTCTCTCTGTGTCTCTCTCTGTCTTTATCTCTGTCTCTCTCAGTCTCTCTCTGTCTCTCTCTGTGTTTCTCTCTGTCTTTCTCTGTCTCCCTGTGTCTCTCTCTGGCTCTATTTCTGTCTCTCTCTGTTTATCACTCTGTCTCTCTGTCTCTCTCTGTGTCTCTCTCTGTCTCTATCTCTCACTGTGTCTCTCTCTGTCTCTCTCTGTGTCTCTCTCTGTCTCTCTCTGTCTCTCTCTATGTCTCTCTCTTTCTCTATCTCTGTCACTCTCTGTCTCTATCTGTCTCTCTCTGTCTCTCTCTGTCTCTCTCTGTTTCTCTCTCTGTCTCTCTCAGTCTCTCTCTCTGTCTCTGTCTCTCTCTCCGTCTCTCTCTTTGTCAGTGTCTCTCTCTGTCTTCTTTGTCTCTCTCTGTCTCCCTCTCTCTTTGTCTCTCTCTGTCTCTCTCTGTGTCTCTCTCTGTCTCTCTGTCTCTTTCTCTGTCTCCCTCTGTCTCTCTCTGTCTCAATCTCTGACTCTCTCTGTTTATCATATCTCTGTCACTCTCTGTCTCTATCTGTCTCTCTCTGTCTCTCTCTGTCTCTCCCTCTGTCTATCTCGGTCTCTCTCTCAGTCTCTCTCTGTCTCTATCTTTGTCTCTCTCTGTCTCTCTCTGTCTCTCTCTGTGTCTCTCTCTGTCTCTCTTAGTCTCTCTCTCTGTCTCTGTCTCTCTCTGTCTCTCTCTTTGTTCTGTCTCTCTCTGTCTCTATCTCTGTCTCTCTCTGTTTATCTCTTTGTCTCTCTCTGTCTCTCTCTGCGTCTCTCTATGTCTATCTCTTTCTCTGTGTCTCTCTCTGTCTCTCTTTGTCTCTCTCTGTCTTTCTCTGTCTCTCTCTGTCTCTCGCTGTCTCTCTCTGTCTCTGTGTCTCTCTCTGTCTCTCTCTGTCTTTCTCTGTCTCTCTCTCTCTCTCTCTGTCTCTCTCTCTCTGTAACTCTCTGTCTCTATCTTTGTCTCTCTTAGTTTATCACTCTGTCGCTCTGTCACTCTCTGTGTCTCTCTCTGTCTCTCTCTATCTCTCCCTGTCTCTCTTTCTCTGTCTCTCTTTGTCTCTCTCTGTCTCTCTCTGTATCTCTCTGTATCTCTCTGTCTCTCTCTGTTTCTCTCTGTCTCTCTCATTATCTCTGTCTCTCTCTGTCTCTGCCATTGTCTCTCTCTGTCTCTCTCTGTCTCCCTCCCTTTCTGTCTCTCTCTGTCTTAATAACTGTCTCTTTGAGTCTCTCTCTGTTTCTCTCAGTCTCTCTCTGTCTCTCTCTGTCTCTCTCTGTGTCTCTCTCTGTCTTTATCTCTGTCTCTCTCAGTCTCTCTCTGTCTCTCTCTGTGTTTCTCTCTGTCTTTCTCTGTCTCCCTCTGTCTCTCTCTGGCTCTCTCTGTTTATCACTCTGTCTCTCTGTCTCTCTCTGTGTCTCTCTCTGTCTCTCTCTATCTCTCACTGTGTCTCTCTCTGTCTCTCTCTTGTCTCTCTCTGTCTCTCTCTATGTCTCTCTCTGTCTCTATCTCTGTCACTCTCTGTCTCTATCTGTCTCTCTCTGTCTCTCTCTGTCTCTCTCTGTGTCTCTCTCTGTCTCTCTCAGTCTCTCTCTCTGTCTCTGTCTCTCTCTGTCTCTCTCTTTGTCAGTGTCTCTCTCTGTCTTCTTTGTCTCTCTCTGTCTCCCTCTCTCTTTGTCTCTCTCTGTCTCTCTCTGTGTCTCTCTCTGTCTCTCTCTCTCTTTCTCTGTCTCCCTCTGTCTCTCTCTATCTCTATCTCTGACTCTCTCTGTTTATCATATCTCTGTCACTCTCTGTCTCTATCTGTCTCTCTCTGTCTCTCTCTGTCTCTCTCTCTGTCTATCTCGGTCTCTCTCTCTGTTCTCTCTCTGTCTCTATCTCTGTCTCTCTCTGTCTCTCTCTGGGTCTCTCTCTGTCTCTCTTAGTCTCTCTCTCTCTGTCTCTGTCTCTCTCTGTCTCTCTCTTTGTCTCTGTCTCTCTCTGTCTCTATCTCTGTTTCTCTTTGTCTCTCATTGTCTCTCTCTGTCTCTCTCTGTCTCTCTCTGTCTCTCTCTGTTTATCCTTTGTCTCTCTCTGTCTCTCTCTGTGTCTCTCTCTCTGTCACTCTCTGTCTCTATCTTTGTCTCTCTTGGTTTATCACTCTGTCGCTCTGTCACTCTCTGTGTCTCTCTCTGTCTCTCTCTATCTCTCCCTGTCTCTCTCTCTGTCTCTCTTTGTCTCTCTTTCTGTCTCTCTCTGTCTCTCTCTGTCTCTCTCTGTGTTTCTCTCTGTCTTTCTCTGTCTCCATCTGTCTCTCTCTGGCTCTCTCTATCTCTCACTGTGTCTCTCTCTGTCTCTCTCTGTGTCTCTCTCTGTCTCTCTCTATGTCTCTCTCTGTCTCTATCTCTGTCACTCTCTGTCACTATCTGTCTCTCTCTGTCTCTCTCTGTCTCTCTCTGTGTCTCTCTCTGTCTCTCTCTCTGTCTCTGTCTCTCTCTTTGTCAGTGTCTCTCTCTGTCTTCTTTGTCTCTCTCTGTCTCCCTCTCTCTTTGTCTCTCTCTGTGTGTCTCTCTGTCTCTCTCTCTCTTTCTCTGTCTCCCTCTGTCTCTCTCTGTCTCTATCTCTGACTCTCTCTGTTTATCATATCTCTGTCACTCTCTGTCTCTATCTGTCTCTCTCTGTCTCTCTCTGTCTCTCTCTGTCTCTCTCTCTGTCTATCTCGGTCTCTCTCTCTGTCTCTCTCTGTCTCTATCTCTGTCTCTCTCTGTCTCTCTCTGTCTCTCTCTGTGTCTCTCTCTGTCTCTCTTAGTCTCTCTCTCTGTCTCTGTCTCTCTCTGTCTCTCACCTTGTCTCAGTCTCTCTCTGTCTCTATCTCTGTCTCTCTTTGTCTCTCATTGTCTCTCTCTGTCTCTCTCTGTCTCTCTCTGTTTCTATCTCTGTCTCTCTCTGTTTATCTCTTTGTCTCTCTCTGTCTCTCTCTGCATCTCTCTATGTCTCTATCTCTTTCTCTCTGTCTCTCTCAGTCTCTCTCTCTGTCTCTCTCTGTCATTCTTTGTCTCTTTTTCTGTCTCTCTCTGTCTAGATCTTTGTCTCTGTTTCTCTCAGTGTCTCTCTGTTTCTCTCTCTGTGTCTCTCTGTGTCTCTGTCTCTCACTCTGTTTCTCTCTGTCTCTCTCTGTGTCTCTCTGTCTCTATCTCTGTCTCTCTCTGTCTCTCTCTGTCTTTCTCTGTCTCTCTCTGTCTCTCGCTCTCTCTCTCTGTCTCTGTGTCTCTCTCTGTCTCTCTCTGTCTTTCTCTGTCTCCCTCTCTGTCTCTCTGTCTCTCAATCTCTGTCACTCTCTGTCTCTATCTTAGTCTCTCTTGGTTTATCACTCTGTCGCTCTGTCACTCTCTGTGTCTCTCTCTGTGTCTCTCTGTCTCTCCCTGTCTCTCTTTCTGTCTCTCTCTGTCTCTCTTTGTCTCTCTCTCTGTCTCTCTCTGTCTCTCTCTGTATCTCTCTGTCTCTCTCTGTATCTCTCTATCTCTCTCACTATCTCTGTCTCTCTCTGTCTCTCTCTGTCTCCCTCTCTCTCTGTCTCTCTCTGTCTTAATCTCTGTCTCTCTCAGTCCTTCTCTGTATCTCTCTGTCACTCTCTGTGTCTCTCTCTGTCTCTCTCTGTCTTTATCTCTGTCTCTCTCAGTCTCTCTCTGTCTCTCTCTCTCTCTGTGTCTCTCTCTGTCTTTCTCTGTCTCCCTCTGTCTCTCTCTGGCTCTATCTCTGTCTCTCTCTGTTTATCACTCTGTCGCTATTTCTCTCTCTGTGTCTCTCTCTGTCTCTCTCTATCTCTCACTGTGTCTCTCTCTGTCTCTCTCTGTGTCTCTCTGTCTCTCTCTGTCTCTCTCTATGTCTCTCTCTGTCTCTATCTCTGTCACTCTCTGTCTCTCTGTCTCTCTCTGTCTCTCTCTCTGTCTATCTCGGTCTCTCTCTCTGTCTCTCTCTCTCTCTCTCTGTCTTTGTCTCTCTCTGTCTCTCTCTTTGTCAGTGTATCTCTCTGTCTTATTTGTCTCTCTCTGTCTCCCTCTCTCTTTGTCTCTCTCTGTCTCTCTCTGTGTCTCTCTCTGTCTCTCTCTGTCTTTCTCTGTCGCCCTCTGTCTCTCTCTGTCTCTATCTCTGACTCTCTCTGTTTATCATATCTCTGTCACTCTCTGTCTCTCTCTGTCTCTCTCTGTCTCTCTCTGTCTCTCTCTGTCTATCTCGGTCTCT
>NW_028227276.1:12036958-12039458 GCF_978045245.1 Mus caroli
CTCTATCTCTCCCTGTGTCTCTCTCTGTCTCTCTTTGTCTCTCTCTGTCTCTCTCTGTCTCTCTCTGTATCTCTCTGTCTCTCTCTGTATCTCTCTGTCTCTCTCTCTATCTCTGTCTCTCTCTGTCTCTGCCACTGTCTCTCTCTGTCTCTCTCTGTCTCCCTCTCTCTCTTTCTATCTCTGTCTTTCTCTGTCTTAATCTCTGTCTCTCTCAGTCGCTCTCTGTCACTCTCTGTCTCTCTCTGTGTCTCTCTCTGATCTCTGTGTCTTTATCTCTGTCTCTCTCAGTCTCTCTCTGTCTCTCTCTGTGTCTCTCTCTGTCTTTTTCTGTCTCCCTCTGTCTCTCTCTGGCTCTATCTCTTTTTCTCTCTGTTTATCAGTCTGTCGCTCTGTCTCTCTCTGTGTCTCTCTCTGTCTCTCACTATCTATAACTGTGTCTCTCTCTGTCTCCCTCTATGTCTCTCTCTGTCTCTATCTCTGTCACTCTCTGTCTCTCTCTATCTCTCACTGTGTCTCTCTCTGTCTCTCTGTCTCTCTCTGTCTCTCTGTCTCTTTATCTGTCTCTCTATGTCTCTCTCTGTCTCTCTCTGTCTCTCTCTCTGTCTCTCTCTATCTCTCCCTGTGTCTCTCTCAGTCTCTCTCAGTCTCTCTCGGTGTCTCTCTCTGTCTCTCTCTGTCTCTCTCTGTCTCTATCTCTGTCCTTCTCTGTCTCTCTCTGTCTCTCTCTGTGTCTCTCTCTGTCTCTCTCAGTCTCTCTCACTGTCTCTGTCTCTCTCTGTCTCTCTCTTTGTCTCTGTCTCTCTCTGTCTTCTTTGTCTCTCTCTGTCTCCCTCTCTCTCTGTCTCTCTCTGTCTCTCTCTGTCTTAATCTCTGTCTCTCTCAGTCTCCCTCTGTCTCTCTCGGTCTCTCTCCGTGCTCTCTCTTTCTCTCTCTGTTTTTCTCTGTCTCCCTCTATCTCTCTCTGTCTCTATCTCTGTCTCTATCTGTCTCTCTCTGTCTCAATCTGTCTCTCTCGGTCACTCTTTCTGTCTATCTCGGTCTCTCTCTATGTCTCTCTCTGTCTCTATCTCTGTCTCTCTCTGTGTCTCTCTCTGTCTCTCTCTGTCTTTATTTCTGTCTCTCTCAGTCTCTCTCTGTCTCTCTCTCTCTCTGTGTCTCTCTCTGTCTTTCTCTGTCTCCCTCTGTCTCTCTCTGGCTCTATCTCTACTCTCTCTGTTTATCACTCTGTCGCTATGTCTCTCTCTGTGTCTCTCTGTCTCTCTCTATCTCTCACTGTGTCTCTCTCTGTCTCTCTCTGTGTCTCTCTCTGTCTCTCTCTATGTCTCTCTCTGTCTCTATCTCTGTCACTCTCTGTCTCTCTGTCTCTCTCTGTCTCTCTCTGTCTCTCTCTCTGTCTATCTCGGTCTCTCTCTCTGTCTCTCTCTGTCTCTCTCTGTCTCTCTCTGTCTCTCTCTGTGTCTCTCTCTGTCTCTCTCAGTCTCTCTCTCTGTCTTTGTCTCTCTCTGTCTCTCTCTTTGTCAGTGTATCTCTCTGTCTTATTTGTCTCTCTCTGTCTCCCTCTCTCTTTGTCTCTCTCTGTCTCTCTCTGTCTCTCTCTGTATTTCTCTGTCGCCCTCTGTCTCTCTCTGTCTCTATCTCTGACTCTCTCTGTTTATCATATCTCTGTCACTCTCTGTCTCTCTCTGTCTCTCTCTGTCTCTCTTGTCTCTCTCTGTCTATCTCGGTCTCTCTCTCTGTCTCTCTCTGTCTCTATCTCTGTATCTCTCTGTCTCTCTCTGTCTCTATCTCTGTCTCTCTCTGTCTCTCTTTGTCTTTCTCTGTATCTCTCTGTCTCTCGCTGTCTCTCTCTGTCTCTGTGTCTCTCTCTGTCTCTCTCTGTCTTTCTGTCTCCCTCTCTCTCTCTGTCTCTCTCTCTCTTTCACTCTCTGTCTCTATCTCTGTCTCTCTCTGTTTATCACTCTGTCGCTCTGTCACTCTCTGTGTCTCTCTCTGTCTCTCTCTGTATCTCTCTGTCTCTCTCTGTATCTCTCTGTCTCTCTCTCTATCTCTGTCTCTCTCTGTCTCTGCCACTGTCTCTCTCTGTCTCTCTCTGTCTCCCTCTCTGTCTCTCTCTGTCTCTCTCTGTCTTAATCTCTGTCTCTCTCAATCTCTCTCTGTCTCTCTCTGTCTCTTTCTGTGTCTCTCTCTGTCTCTCTCTGTCTTTATCTCTGTCTATCTCAGTCTCTCTCTGTCTCTCTCTGTCTCTCTCTGTCTCTCCCTGTCATTCTCTGTGTCGCTCTCTGTCTCTCTTAGTCTCTCTCTCAGTTTCTGTCTCTCTCTGTCTCTCTCTTTGTCTCTGTCTCTCTCTGACTCTATGTCTGTCTCTCTTTGTCTCTCATTGTCTCTCTCTGTCTAGATCTTTGTCTCTGTTTCTCTCGGTGTCTCTCTGTGTCTCTCTATGTGTCTCTCTGTGTCTCTGTCTCTCACTCTGTCTCTCTCTGTCTCTCTCTCTGTCTCTCTC
>NW_028227276.1:12046958-12059458 GCF_978045245.1 Mus caroli
CTGTCTCTATCTCTGTCTCTCTCTGTCTCTCTCTGTCTCTCTCTGTGTCTCGCTCTGTCTCTCTCAGTCTCTCTCTCAGTCTTTGTCTCTCTCTGTCTCTCTCTTTGTCAGTGTATCTCTCTGTCTTATTTGTCTCTCTCTGTCTCCCTCTCTCTTTGTCTCTCTCTGTCTCTCTCTGTGTCTCTCTCTGTCTCTCTCTGTCTTTCTCTGTCGCCCTCTGTCTCTCTCTGTCTCTATCTCTGACTCTCTCTTTTTATCATATCTCTGTCACTCTCTGTCTCTATCTGTCTCTCTCTGTCTTTCTCTGTCTCTCTCTGTCTCTCTCTGTCTATCTCAGTCTCTCTCTCTGTCTCTCTCTGTCTCTATCTCTGTATCTCTCTGTCTCTCTCTGTCTCTATCTCTGTCTCTCTCTGTCTCTCTCTGTCTTTCTCTCTCTCTGTCTCTCGCTGTCTCTCTCTGTCTCTGTGTCTCTCTCTGTCTCTCTCTGTCTTTCTGTCTCCCTCTCTCTCTCTCTGTCTCTCTCTCTCTGTCACTCTCTGTCTCTATCTCTGTCTCTCTCTGTTTATCACTCTGTCGCTCTGTCACTCTCTGTGTCTCTCTCTGTCTCTCTCTGTATCTCTCTGTCTCTCTCTGTATCTCTCTGTCTCTCTCTCTATCTCTGTCTCTCTCTGTCTCTGCCACTGTCTCTCTCTGTCTCTCTCTGTCTCCCTCTCTGTCTCTCTCTGTCTTAATCTCTGTCTCTCTCAATCTCTCTCTGTCTCTCTCTGTCTCTTTCTGTGTCTCTCTCTGTCTCTCTCTGTCTTTATCTCTGTCTATCTCAGTCTCTCTCTGTCTCTCTCTGTCTCTCCCTGTCTCTCTCTGTGTCTCTCTCTGTCTCTCTTAGTCTCTCTCTCAGTCTCTGTCTCTCTCTGTCCCTCTCTTTGTCTCTGTCTCTCTCTGTCTCTATGTCTGTCTCTCTTTGTCTCTCATTGTCTCTCTCTGTCTAGATCTTTGTCTCTGTTTCTCTCGGTGTCTCTATGTGTCTCTCTATGTGTCTCTCTGTGTCTCTGTCTCTCACTCTGTCTCTCTCTGTCTCTCTCTCTGTCTCTCTCTGTGTCTCTCTGTCTCTATCTCTGTCTCTCTCTGTCTCTCTCTGACTTTGTCTCTCTCTGTGTCTCGCTGTCTCTCTCTGTCTCTGGTTCTCTCTCTGTCTCTCTCTGTCTTTCTCTGTCTCCCTCTCTCTCTCTCTCTCTGTCACTCTCTGTCTCTAACTCTGTCTCTCTCTGTTTATCACTCTGTCGCTCTGTCACTCTCTGTGTCTCTATATGTCTCTCTCTATCTCTCCCTGTCTCTCTTTGTCTCTCTCTCTGTCTCTCTCTGTATCTCTCTGTCTTTCTTTGTCTCTAACTATCTCTCTCTGTCTCTGTGTCTCTCTCTCTCTCTGTGTCTTTCTCTGTCTCCCTCTCTCTCTCTGTCTCTATCTCTGTCACTCTCTGTCTCTATCTCTGTCTCTCTCTGTTTATCACTCTGTCGCTCTGTCACTCTCTGTGTCTCTCTCTGTCTCTCTCTATCTCTCCCTTTGTCTCTCTCTGTCTCTCTCTGTCTCTCTTTGTCTCTCTCTGTCTCTCTCTGTCTCTCTCTGTCTCTCTCTGTCTCTCTCTGTCTATCTCTGTATCTCTCTGTCTCTCTCTCTATCTCTGTCTTTCTCTGTCTCTGCCACTGTCTCTCTCTGTCTCTCTCTGTCTCCCTCTCTCTCTTTCTCTCTCTGTCTTTCTCTGTCTTAATCTCTGTCTCTCTCAGTCGCTCTCTGTCTCTCTCTGTCTCTCTCTGTGTCACTCTCTGTCTCTCTGTGTCTTTATCTCTGTCTCTATCAGTCTCTCTCTGTCTGTCTCTGTGTCTCTCTCTGTCTTTTTCTGTCTCCCTCTGTCTCTCTCTGGCTCTATCTCTGTCTCTCTCTGTTTATCAGTCTGTCGCTCTGTCTCTCTTTGTGTCTCTCTCTGTCTCTCTCTATCTCTAACTGTGTCTCTCTCTGTCTCCCTCTATGTCTCTCTCTGTCTCTATCTCTGTCACTCTCTGTCTTTCTCTATCTCTCACTGTGTCTCTCTCTGTCTCTCTGTCTCTCTCTGTCTCTCTCTGTCTCTCTGTCTCTTTATCTGTCTCTCTATGTCTCTCTCTGTCTCTCTCTGTCTCTCTCTCTGTCTCTCTCTATCTCTCCCTGTGTCTCTCTCAGTCTCTCTCAGTCTCTCTCAGTGTCTATCTCTGTCTCTCTCTGTCTCTCTCTGTCTCTATCTCTGTCCTTCTCTGTCTCTCTCTGTCTCTCTCTGTGTCTCTCTCTGTCTCTCTCAGTCTCTCTCACTGTCTCTCTCTCTCTGTCTCTCTCTTTGTCTCTGTCTCTCTCTGTCTTCTTTGTCTCTCTCTGTCTCCCTCTCTCTCTGTCTCTCTCTGTCTCTCTCTGTCTTAATCTCTGTCTCTCTCAGTCTCCCTCTGTCTCTCTCGGTCTCTCTCCGTGTCTCTCTCTTTCTCTCTCTGTTTTTCTCTTTCTCCCTCTATCTCTCTCTTTCTCTATCTCTGTATCTATCTGTCTCTCTCTGTCTCAATCTGTCTCTCTCGGTCACTCTTTCTGTCTATCTCGGTCTCTCTCTATGTCTCTCTCTGTCTCTATCTCTTTCTCTCTCTGTGTCTCTCTCTGTCTCTCTCTGTCTTTATCTCTGTCTCTCTCAGTCTCTCTCTGTCTCTCTCTCTCTCTGTGTCTCTCTCTGTCTTTCTCTGTCTCCCTCTGTCTCTCTCTGGCTCTATCTCTCTCTCTCTCTGTGTCTCTCTCTGTCTCTCTCTGTCTCTCTCTATGTCTCTCTCTGTATCTATCTCTGTCACTCTCTGTCTCTCTGTCTCTCTCTGTCTCTCTCTGTCTCTCTCTCTGTCTATCTCGGTCTCTCTCTCTGTCACTCTCTGTCTCTATCTCTGTCTCTCTCTGTCTCTCTCTGTCTCTCTCTGTGTCTCGCTCTGTCTCTCTCAGTCTCTCTCTCAGTCTTTGTCTCTCTCTGTCTCTCTCTTTGTCAGTGTATCTCTCTGTCTTATTTGTCTCTCTCTGTCTCCCTCTCTCTTTGTCTCTCTCTGTCTCTCTCTGTGTCTCTCTCTGTCTCTCTCTGTCTTTCTCTGTCGCCCTCTGTCTCTCTCTGTCTCTATCTCTGACTCTCTCTGTTTATCATATCTCTGTCACTCTCTGTCTCTATCTGTCTCTCTCTGTCTCTCTCTGTCTCTCTCTGTCTCTCTCTGTCTATCTCGGTCTCTCTCTCTGTCTCTCTCTGTCTCTATCTCTGTATCTCTCTGTCTCTCTCTGTCTCTATCTCTGTCTCTCTCTGTCTCTCTCTGTCTTTCTCTGTCTCTCTCTGTCTCTCGCTGACTCTCTCTGTCTCTGTGTCTCTCTCTGTCTCTCTCTGTCTTTCTGTCTCCCTCTCTCTCTCTCTGTCTCTCTCTCTCTGTCACTCTCTGTCTCTATCTCTGTCTCTCTCTGTTTATCACTCTGTCGCTCTGTCACTCTCTGTGTCTCTCTCTGTCTCTCTCTGTATCTCTCTGTCTCTCTCTGTATCTCTCTGTCTCTCTCTCTATCTCTGTCTCTCTCTGTCTCTGCCACTGTCTCTCTCTGTCTCTCTCTGTCTCCCTCTCTGTCTCTCTCTGTCTTAATCTCTGTCTCTCTCAATCTCTCTCTGTCTCTCTCTGTCTCTTTCTGTGTCTCTCTCTGTCTCTCTCTGTCTTTATCTCTGTCTATCTCAGTCTCTCTCTGTCTCTCTCTGTCTCTCCCTGTCTCTCTCTGTGTCTCTCTCTGTCTCTCTTAGTCTCTCTCTCAGTCTCTGTCTCTCTCTGTCCCTCTCTTGGTCTCTGTCTCTCTCTGTCTCTATGTCTGTCTCTCTTTGTCTCTCATTGTCTCTCTCTGTCTAGATCTTTGTCTCTGTTTCTCTCGGTGTCTCTATGTGTCTCTCTATGTGTCTCTCTGTGTCTCTGTCTCTCACTCTGTCTCTCTCTGTCTCTCTCTCTGTCTCTCTCTGTGTCTCTCTGTCTCTATCTCTGTCTCTCTCTGTCTCTCTCTGACTTTGTCTCTCTCTGTGTCTCGCTGTCTCTCTCTGTCTCTGGTTCTCTCTCTGTCTCTCTCTGTCTTTCTCTGTCTCCCTCTCTCTCTCTCTCTCTCTGTCACTCTCTGTCTCTAACTCTGTCTCTCTCTGTTTATCACTCTGTCGCTCTGTCACTCTCTGTGTCTCTCTCTGTCTCTCTCTATCTCTCCCTGTCTCTCTTTGTCTCTCTCTCTGTCTCTCTCTGTCTCTCTCTGTATCTCTCTGTCTCTCTCTGTATCTCTTTGTCTCTCTCACTATTTCTGTCTCTCTCTGTCTCTGCCACTGTCTCTCTCTGTCTCTCGCTGTCTCCCTCTCTCTCTGTCTCTCTCTGTCTTAATCTCTGTCTCTCTCAATCTCTCTCTGTCTCTCTCTGTCTCTCTCTGTGTCTCTCTCTGTCTCTCTCTGTCTTTATCTCGGTCTATCTCAGTCTCTCTCTGTCTCTCTCTGTCTATCTCTGTGTCTCTCTCTGTCTTTCTCTGTCTCCCTCAGTCTCTCTCTGGCTCTATCTCAGTCTCTCTCTGTTTATCTCTCTGTCGCTCTGTCTCTCTCTCTGTGTCTCTCTCTATCTCTGTCTATCTCTCACTGTGTCTCTCTCTGTCTCTCTCTGTCTTTCTCTGTCTCTCCCTGTCTCTATCTGTCTCTCTGTCTCTATCTCTGTCTCGCTCTGTCTCTCTCTGTCTCTCTCTGTCTCTCTCTCTGTCTCTCTCTATCTCTCCCTGTGTCTCACTCAGTCTCTCTCAGCCTCTCTCGGTGTCTCTCTCTGTCTCTCTCTGTCTCTTTCTGATTCTCTCTCTGTCTCTCTCAGTCTCTCTCTCTTTCTCTGTCTCTCTCTGTCTCTCTCTTTGTCAGTGTCTCTCTCTGTCTTCTTTGTTTCTCTGTCTCCCTCTCTCTCTGTGTCTCTCTGTGTCTCTCTGTGTCTCTCTCTGTCTTTCTCTGTCTCCCTCTGTCTCTCTCTGTCTCTATCTCTGACTCTCTCTGTTTATCATATCTCTGTCACTCTCTGTCCCTATCTGTCTCATTCTGTCTCTCTCTGTCTCTCTCTCTGTCTCTCTCGGTCTCTCTCTCTCTGTCTCTCTCTGTCTCTATCACTGTCTCTCTCTGTCTCTCTCTGTCTCTCTCTGTCTCTCTCTCTGTCTCTCTTAGACTCTCTCTCTGTCTCTGTCTCTCTCTGTCTCTATCTTTGTCTCTGTCTCTCTCTGTCTCTATCTCTGTCTCACTTTGTCTCACATTGTCTCTCTCTGTCTCTCTCTGTCTCTATCTCTGTCTCTCTCTGTTTATCTCTTTGTCTATCTCTGTCTCTCTCTGTGTCTCTCTATGTTTCTATCTCTTTTTCTCTGTCTCTCTCTGTCTTTCTCTTTGTCTTTCTCTGTCTCTATCTCTGTCTCTCTCAGTCTCTCTCTCTGTCTCTGTCTATCTTTGTCTCTTTTTCTGTCTCTCTCTCTGTCTAGATCTTTGTCTCTGTTTCTCTCGGTGTCTCTCTGTGTCTCTCTATGTGTCTCTCTGTGTCTCTGTCTCTCACTCTGTCCCTCTCTGTCTCTCTCTCTGTCTCTCTCTGTGTCTCTCAGTCTCTATCTCTGTCTCTCTCTGTCTCTCTCTGTCTTTCTTTGTCTCTAACTATCTCTCTCTGTCTCTGTGTCTCTCTCTCTCTCTGTGTCTTTCTCTGTCTCCCTCTCCCTCTCTCTCTCTGTATCACTGTCACTCTCTGTCTCTATCTCTGTCTCTCTCTGTTTATCACTCTGTCGCTCTTTCACTCTCTGTGTCTCTCTCTGTCTCTCTCTATCTCTCCCTGTGTCTCTCTCTGTCTCTCTTTGTCTCTCTCTGTCTCTCTCTGTCTCTCTCTGTATCTCTCTGTCTCTCTCTGTATCTCTCTGTCTCTCTCTCTATCTCTGTCTCTCTCTGTCTCTGCCACTGTCTCTCTCTGTCTCTCTCTGTCTCCCTCTCTCTCTTTCTCTCTCTTTCTCTGTCTTAATCTCTGTCTCTCTCAGTCGCTCTCTGTCTCTCTCTGTCTCTCTCTGTGTCTCTCTGTCTCTCTGTGTCTTTATCTCTGTCTCTCTCAGTCTCTCTCTGTCTCTCTCTGTGTCTCTCTCTGTCTTTTTCTGTCTCCCTCTGTCTCTCTCTGGCTCTATCTCTGTCTCTCTCTGTTTATCAGTCTGTCGCTCTGTCTCTCTCTGTGTCTCTCTCTGTCTCTCTCTATCTCTAACTGTGTCTCTCTGTCTCCCTCTATGTCTCTCTCTGTCTCTATCTCTGTCACTCTCTGTCTCTCTCTATCTCTCACTGTGTCTCTCTCTGTCTCTCTGTCTCTCTCTGTCTCTCTCTGTCTCTCTGTCTCTTTATCTGTCTCTCTATGTCTCTCTCTGTCTCTCTCTGTCTCTCTCTCTGTCTCTCTCTATCTCTCCCTGTGTCTCTCTCAGTCTCTCTCAGTCTCTCTCGGTGTCTCTCTCTATCTCTGTCTTTCTCTCACTGTGTCTCTCTCTGTCTCTCTCTGTCTCTCCCTGTCTCTATCTGTCTCTCTGTCTCTATCTCTGTCTCGCTCTGTCTCTCTCTGTCTCTCTCTCTGTCTCTCTCTATCTCTCCCTGTGTCTCACTCAGTCTCTCTCAGTCTCTCTTGGTGTCTCTCTCTTTCTCTCTCTGTCTCTCTCTGATTCTCTCTCTGTCTCTCTCAGTCTCTCTCTCTTTCTCTGTCTCTCTCTGTCTCTCTCTTTGTCAGTGTCTCTCTCTGTCTTCTTTGTCTCTCTCTGTCTCCCTCTCTCTCTGTCTCTCTCTGTGTCTCTCTCTGTCTCTATCTGTCTTTCTCTGTCTCACTCTGTCTCTCTCTGTCTCTATCTCT
This sequence comes from Mus caroli, assembly GCF_978045245.1. Lineage (NCBI taxonomy): Eukaryota > Metazoa > Chordata > Mammalia > Rodentia > Muridae > Mus > Mus caroli. The sequence goes on from NW_028227276.1 coordinate 12,053,871, forward strand.
GACTCTCTCTGTTTATCATATCTCTGTCACTCTCTGTCCCTATCTGTCTCATTCTGTCTCTCTCTCTGTCTCTCTCGGTCTCTCTCTCTCTGTCTCTCTCTGTCTCTATCACTGTCTCTCTCTGTCTCTCTCTATCTCTCTCTGTCTCTCTCTCTGTCTCTCTCTGTCTCTCTTAGTCTCTCTCTCTGTCTCTGTCTCTCTCTGTCTCTATCTTTGTCTCTGTCTCTCTCTGTCTCTATCTCTGTCTCTCTTTGTCTCACATTGTCTCTCTCTGTCTCTCTCTGTCTCTCTCTGTCTCTATCTCTGTCTCTCTCTGTTTATCTCTTTGTCTATCTCTGTCTCTCTCTGCGTCTCTCTATGTCTCTATCTCTTTTTCTCTGTCTCTCTCTGTCTTTCTCTTTGTCTTTCTCTGTCTCTATCTCTGTCTCTCTCAGTCTCTCTCTCTGTCTCTATCTTTGTCTCTTTTTCTGTCTCTCTCTCTGTCTAGATCTTTGACTCTGTTTCTCTCGGTGTCTCTCTGTGTCTCTCTATGTGTCTCTCTGTGTCTCTGTCTCTCACTCTATCTCTCTCTGTCTCTCTCTGTCTCTCTCTGTCTCTCTCTCTGTCTCTCTCTGTGTCTCTCAGTCTCTATCTCTGTCTCTCTCTGTCTCTCTCTGTCTTTCTTTGTCTCTAACTATCTCTCTCTGTCTCTGTGTCTCTCTCTCTCTCTGTGTCTTTCTCTGTCTCCCTCTCTCTCTCTCTGTCTCTATCTCTGTCTCTCTCTGTTTATCAGTCTGTCGCTCTGTCTCTCTCTGTGTCTCCCTCTGTCTCTCTCTATCTCTAACTGTGTCTCTCTCTGTCTCCCTCTATGTCTCTCTCTGTCTCTATCTCTGTCACTCTCTGTCTCTCTCTATCTCTCACTGTGTCTCTCTCTGTCTCTCTTTCTCTCTCTGTCTCTCTCTGTCTCTCTGTCTCTTTATCTGTCTCTCTATGTCTCTCTCTGTCTCTCTCTGTCTCTCTCTCTGTCTCTCTCTATCTCTCCCTGTGTCTCTCTCAGTCTCTCTCAGTCTCTCTCGGTGTCTCTCTCTGTCTCTCTCTGTCTCTCTCTGTCTCTCTCTGTCTCTATCTCTGTCCTTCTCTGTCTCTCTCTGTCTCTCTCTGTGTCTCTCTCTGTCTCTCTCAGTCTCTCTCACTGTCTCTTTCTCTCTCTGTCTCTCTCTTTGTCTCTGTCTCTCTCTGTCTTCTTTGTCTCTCTCTGTCTCCCTCTCTCTCTGTCTCTCTCTGTCTCTCTCTGTCTTAATCTCTGTCTCTCTCAGTCTCCCTCTGTCTCTCTCGGTCTCTCTCCGTGCTCTCTCTTTCTCTCTCTGTTTTTCTCTGTCTCCCTCTATCTCTCTCTGTCTCTATCTCTGTCTCTATCTGTCTCTCTCTGTCTCAATCTGTCTCTCTCAGTCACTCTTTCTGTCTATCTCGGTCTCTCTCTATGTCTCTCTATGTCTCTCTCTGTCTCAATCTCTGTCTCTCTCTGTGTCTCTCTCTGTCTCTCTCTGTCTTTATCTCTGTCTCTCTCAGTCTCTCTCTGGCTCTATCTCTGTCTCTCTCTGTTTATCACTCTGTCGCTATGTCTCTCTCTGTGTCTCTCTCTGTCTCTCTCTATCTCTCACTGTGTCTCTCTCTATCTCACTCTGTGTCTCTCTCTGTCTCTCTCTGTCTCTCTCTATGTCTCTCTCTGTCTCTATCTCTGTCACTCTCTGTCTCTCTGTCTCTCTCTGTCTCTCTCTGTCTCTCTCTCTGTCTATCTCTGTCTCTCTCTCTGTCTCTCTCTGTCTCTATCTCTGTCTCTCTCTGTCTCTCTCTGTCTCTCTCTGTGTCTCTCTCTGTCTCTCTCAGTCTCTCTCTCTCTCTTTGTCTCTCTCTGTCTCTCTCTGTCAGTGTATCTGTCTTATTTGTCTCTCTCTGTCTCCCTCTCTCTTTGTCTCTCTCTGTCTCTCTCTGTGTCTCTCTCTGTCTCTCTCTGTCTTTCTCTGTCGCCCTCTGTCTCTCTTTGTCTCTATCTCTGACTCTCTCTGTTTATCATATCTCTGTCACTCTCTGTCTCTATCTGTCTCTCTCTGTCTCTCTCTGTCTCTCTCTGTCTCTCTCTGTCTATCTCGGTCTCTCTCTCTGTCTCTCTCTGTCTCTATCTCTGTATCTCTCTGTCTCTCTCTGTCTCTATCTCTGTCTCTCTCTGTCTCTCTCTGTCTTTCTCTGTCTCTCTCTGTCTCTCGCTGTCTCTCTCTGTCTCTGTGTCTCTCTCTGTCTCTCTCTGTCTTTCTGTCTCCCTCTCTATCTCTGTCTCTCTCTCTCTGTCACTCTCTGTCTCTATCTCTGTCTCTCTCTGTTTATCACTCTGTCGCTCTGTCACTCTCTGTGTCTCTCTCTGTCTCTCTCTGTATCTCTCTGTCTCTCTCTCTATCTCTGTCTCTCTCTGTCTCTGCCACTGTCTCTCTCTGTCTCTCTCTGTCTCCCTCTCTGTCTCTCTCTGTCTCTCTCTGTCTTAATCTCTGTCTCTCTCAATCTCTCTCTGTCTCTCTCTGTCTCTTTCTGTGTCTCTCTCTGTCTCTCTCTGTCTTTATCTCTGTCTATCTCAGTCTCTCTCTGTCTCTCTCTGTCTCTCTCTGTCTCTCCCTGTCTCTCTCTGTGTCTCTCTCTGTCTCTCTTAGTCTCTCTCTAAGTTTCTGTCTCTCTCTGTCCCTCTCTTTGTCTCTGTCTCTCTCTGTCTCTATGTCTGTCTCTCTTTGTCTCTCATTGTCTCTCTCTGTCTAGATCTTTGTCTCTGTTTCTCTCGGTGTCTCTCTGTGTCTCTCTATGTGTCTCTCTGTGTCTCTGTCTCTCACTCTGTCTCTCTCTGTCTCTCTCTCTGTCTCTCTCTGTGTCTCTCTGTCTCTATCTCTGTCTCTCTCTGTCTCTCTCTGACTTTGTCTCTCTCTGTGTCTCGCTGTCTCTCTCTGTCTCTGTGTCTCTCTCTGTCTCTCTCTGTCTTTCTCTGTCTCCCTCTCTCTCTCTCTGTCTCTCTCTCTCTTTCACTCTCTGTCTCTATCTCTGTCTCTCTCTGTTTATCACTCTGTCGCTCTGTCACTCTCTGTGTCTCTCTCTGTCTCTCTCTATCTCTCCCTGTCTCTCTCTCTGTCTCTCTCTGTCTCTCTTTGTCTCTCTCTCTGTCTCTCTCTGTCTCTCTCTGTATCTCTCTGTCTCTCTCTGTATCTCTTTGTCTCTCTCACTATTTCTGTCTCTCTCTGTCTCTGCCACTGTCTCTCTCTGTCTCTCGCTGTCTCCCTCTCTCTCTGTCTCTCTCTGTCTCTCTCTGTCTTAATCTCTGTCTCTCCCAATCTCTCTCTCTCTCTCTGTCTCTCTCTGTGTCTCTCTCTGTCTCTCTCTGTCTTTATCTCTGTCTATCTCAGTCTCTCTCTGTCTCTCTCTGTCTTTCTCTGTGTCTCTCTCTGTCTTTCTCTGTCTCCCTCTGTCTCTCTCTGGCTCTATCTCAGACTCTCTCTGTTTATCTCTCTGTCGCTCTGTCTCTCTCTCTGTGTCTCTCTCTATCTCTGTCTATCTCTCACTGTGTCTCTCTCTGTCTCTCTCTGTCTCTCCCTGTCTCTCTCTGTCTCTCTGTCTCTATCTCTGTCTCTCTCTGTCTCTCTCTGTCTCTCTCTCTGTCTCTCTCTATCTCTCCCTGTGTCTCTCTCAGTCTCTCTCAGTCTCTCTCGGTGTCTCTCTCTATCTCTGTCTTTCTCTCACTGTGTCTCTCTCTGTCTCTCTCTGTCTCTCTCTGTCTCTCCCTGTCTCTATCTGTCTCTCTGTCTCTATCTCTGTCTCGCTCTGTCTCTCTCTGTCTCTCTCTCTGTCTCTCTCTATCTCTCCCTGTGTCTCACTCAGTCTCTCTCAGTCTCTCTTGGTGTCTCTCTCTTTCTCTCTCTGTCTCTCTCTGATTCTCTCTCTGTCTCTCTCAGTCTCTCTCTCTTTCTCTGTCTCTCTCTGTCTCTCTCTTTGTCAGTGTCTCTCTCTGTCTTCTTTGTCTCTCTCTGTCTCCCTCTCTCTCTGTCTCTCTCTGTGTCTCTCTCTGTCTCTATCTGTCTTTCTCTGTCTCCCTCTGTCTCTCTCTGTCTCTATCTCTGACTCTCTCTGTTTATCATATCTCTGTCACTCTCTGTCCCTATCTGTCTCATTCTGTCTCTCTCTCTGTCTCTCTCGGTCTCTCTCTCTCTGTCTCTCTCTGTCTCTATCACTGTCTCTCTCTGTCTCTCTCTATCTCTCTCTGTCTCTCTCTCTGTCTCTCTCTGTCTCTCTTAGTCTCTCTCTCTGTCTCTGTCTCTCTCTGTCTCTATCTTTGTCTCTGTCTCTCTCTGTCTCTATCTCTGTCTCTCTTTGTCTCACATTGTCTCTCTCTGTCTCTCTCTGTCTCTCTCTGTCTCTATCTCTGTCTCTCTCTGTTTATCTCTTTGTCTATCTCTGTCTCTCTCTGCGTCTCTCTATGTCTCTATCTCTTTTTCTCTGTCTCTCTCTGTCTTTCTCTTTGTCTTTCTCTGTCTCTATCTCTGTCTCTCTCAGTCTCTCTCTCTGTCTCTGTCTATCTTTGTCTCTTTTTCTGTCTCTCTCTCTGTCTAGATCTTTGACTCTGTTTCTCTCGGTGTCTCTCTGTGTCTCTCTATGTGTCTCTCTGTGTCTCTGTCTCTCACTCTGTCTCTCTCTGTCTCTCTCTGTCTTTCTCTGTCTCTCTCTCTCTGTCTCTCTCTGTGTCTCTCAGTCTCTATCTCTGTCTCTCTCTGTCTCTCTCTGTCTTTCTTTGTCTCTAACTATCTCTCTCTGTCTCTGTGTCTCTCTCTCTCTCTGTGTCTTTCTCTGTCTCCCTCTCTCTCTCTCTGTCTCTATCTCTGTCTCTCTCTGTTTATCAGTCTGTCGCTCTGTCTCTCTCTGTGTCTCTCTCTGTCTCTCTCTATCTCTAACTGTGTCTCTCTCTGTCTCCCTCTATGTCTCTCTCTGTCTCTATCTCTGTCACTCTCTGTCTCTCTCTATCTCTCACTGTGTCTCTCTCTGTCTCTCTTTCTCTCTCTGTCTCTCTCTGTCTCTCTGTCTCTTTATCTGTCTCTCTATGTCTCTCTCTGTCTCTCTCTGTCTCTCTCTCTGTCTCTCTCTATCTCTCCCTGTGTCTCTCTCAGTCTCTCTCAGTCTCTCTCGGTGTCTCTCTCTGTCTCTCTCTGTCTCTCTCTGTCTCTCTCTGTCTCTATCTCTGTCCTTCTCTGTCTCTCTCTGTCTCTCTCTGTGTCTCTCTCTGTCTCTCTCAGTCTCTCTCACTGTCTCTGTCTCTCTCTGTCTCTCTCTTTGTCTCTGTCTCTCTCTGTCTTCTTTGTCTCTCTCTGTCTCCCTCTCTCTCTGTCTCTCTCTGTCTCTCTCTGTCTTAATCTCTGTCTCTCTCAGTCTCCCTCTGTCTCTCTCGGTCTCTCTCCGTGCTCTCTCTTTCTCTCTCTGTTTTTCTCTGTCTCCCTCTATCTCTCTCTGTCTCTATCTCTGTCTCTATCTGTCTCTCTCTGTCTCAATCTGTCTCTCTCAGTCACTCTTTCTGTCTATCTCGGTCTCTC
>NW_028227276.1:12064458-12089458 GCF_978045245.1 Mus caroli
TCTCTGTCTCTATCTGTCTCTCTTAGTCTCTCTCTCTGTCTCTGTCTCTCTCTGTCTCTCTCTTTGTCTCTGTCTCTCTCTGTCTCTATCTCTGTCTCTCTTTGTCTCACATTGTCTCTCTCTGTCTCTCTCTGTCTCTATCTCTGTCTCTCTCTGTTTATCTCTTTGTCTATCTCTGTCTATCTCTGCGTCTCTCTATGTCTCTATCTCTTTTTCTCTGTCTCTCTCTGTCTTTCTCTTTGTCTTTCTCTGTCTCTCTCAGTCTCTCTCTCTGTCTCTCTCTGTCTATCTTTGTCTCTTTTTCTGTCTCTCTCTCTGTCTAGATCTTTGTCTCTGTTTCTCTCGGTGTCTCTCTGTGTCTCTCTATGTGTCTCTCTGTGTCTCTGTCTCTCACTCTGTCTCTCTCTGTCTCTCTCTCTGTCTCTCTCTGTGTCTCTCAGTCTCTATCTCTGTCTCTCTCTGTCTCTCTCTGTCTTTCTTTGTCTCTAACTATCTCTCTCTGTCTCTGTGTCTCTCTCTGTCTCTGTGTCTTTCTCTGTCTCCCTCACTCTCTCTCTGTCTATATCTCTGTCACTCTCTGTCTCTATCTCTGTCTCTCTCTGTTTATCACTCTGTCGCTCTGTCACTCTCTGTGTCTCTCTCTGTCTCTCTCTATCTCTCCCTGTGTCTCTCTCTGTCTCTCTCTGTCTCTCTTTGTCTCTCTCTGTCTCTCTCTGTCTCTCTCTGTCTCTCTCTGTCTCTCTCTGTCTCTCTCTGTATCTCTCTGTCTCTCTCTCTATCTCTGTCTCTCTCTGTCTCTGCCACTGTCTCTCTCTGTCTCTCTCTGTCTCCCTCTCTCTCTTTCTCTCTCTGTCTTTCTCTGTCTTAATCTCTGTCTCTCTCAGTCGCTCTCTGTCTCTCTCTGTCTCTCTCTGTGTCTCTCTCTGTCTCTCTGTGTCTTTATCTCTGTCTCTATCAGTCTCTCTCTGTCTCTCTCTGTGTCTCTCTCTGTCTTTTTCTGTCTCCCTCTGTCTCTCTCTGGCTCTATCTCTGTCTCTCTCTGTTTATCAGTCTGTCGCTCTGTCTCTCTTTGTGTCTCTCTCTGTCTCTCTCTATCTCTAACTGTGTCTCTCTCTGTCTCCCTCTATGTCTCTCTCTGTCTCTATCTCTGTCACTCTCTGTCTCTCTCTATCTCTCACTGTGTCTCTCTCTGTCTCTCTGTCTCTCTCTGTCTCTCTCTGTCTCTCTGTCTCTTTATCTGTCTCTCTATGTCTCTCTCTGTCTCTCTCTGTCTCTCTCTCTGTCTCTCTCTATCTCTCCCTGTGTCTCTCTCAGTCTCTCTCAGTCTCTCTCGGTGTCTATCTCTGTCTCTCTCTGTCTCTCTCTGTCTCTATCTCTGTCCTTCTCTGTCTCTCTCTGTCTCTCTCTGTGTCTCACTCTGTCTCTCTCAGTCTCTCTCACTGTCTCTGTCTCTCTCTGTCTCTCTCTTTGTCTCTGTCTCTCTCTGTCTTCTTTGTCTCTCTCGGTCTCTCTCCGTGTCACTCTCTTTCTCTCTCTGTTTTTCTCTTTCTCCCTCTATCACTCTCTGTCTCTATCTCTGTATCTATCTGTCTCTCTCTGTCTCAATCTGTCTCTCTCGGTCACTCTTTCTGTCTATCTCGGTCTCTCTCTATGTCTCTCTCTGTCTCTATCTCTTTCTCTCTCTGTGTCTCTCTCTGTCTTTATCTCTGTCTCTCTCAGTCTCTCTCTGTCTCTCTCTCTCTCTGTGTCTCTCTCTGTCTTTCTCTGTCTCCCTCTGTCTCTCTCTGGCTCTATCTCTGTCTCTCTCTGTGTCTCTCTCTGTCTCTCTCTGTCTCTCTCTATGTCTCTCTCTGTCTCTATCTCTGTCACTCTCTGTCTCTCTGTCTCTCTCTGTCTCTCTCTGTCTCTCTCTCTGTCTATCTCGGTCTCTCTCTCTGTCTCTCTCTGTGCCTATCTCTGTCTCTCTCTGTCTCTCTCTGTCTCTCTCTGTGTCTCTCTCTGTCTCTCTCAGTCTCTCTCTCTGTCTTTGTCTCTCTCTGTCTCTCTCTTTGTCAGTGTATCTCTCTGTCTTATTTGTCTCTCTCTGTCTCCCTCTCTCTTTGTCTCTCTCTGTCTCTCTCTGTGTCTCTCTCTGTCTCTCTCTGTCTTTCTCTGTCACCCTCTGTCTCTCTCTGTCTCTATCTCTGACTCTCTCTGTTTATCATATCTCTGTCACTCTCTGTCTCTATCTGTCTCTCTCTGTCTCTCTCTGTCTCTCTCTGTCTCTCTCTGTCTATCTCGGTCTCTCTCTCTGTCTCTCTCTGTCTCTATCTCTGTATCTCTCTGTCTCTCTCTGTCTCTATCTCTGTCTCTCTCTGTCTCTCTCTGTCTTTCTCTGTCTCTCTCTGTCTCTCGCTGTCTCTCTCTGTCTCTGTGTCTCTCTCTGTCTCTCTCTGTCTTTCTGTCTCCCTCTCTCTCTCTCTGTCTCTCTCTCTCTGTCACTCTCTGTCTCTATCTCTGTCTCTCTCTGTTTATCACTCTGTCGCTCTGTCACTCTCTGTGTCTCTCTCTGTCTCTCTCTGTATCTCTCTGTCTCTCTCTGTATCTCTCTGTCTCTCTCTCTATCTCTGTCTCTCTCTGTCTCTGCCACTGTCTCTCTCTGTCTCTCTCTGTCTCCCTCTCTGTCTCTCTCTGTCTCTGTCTGTCTTAATCTCTGTCTCTCTCAATCTCTCTCTGTCTCTCTCTGTCTCTTTCTGTGTCTCTCTCTGTCTCTCTCTGTCTTTATCTTGTCTATCTCAGTCTCTCTCTGTCTCTCTCTGTCTCTCTCTGTCTCTCCCTGTCTCTCTCTGTGTCTCTCTCTGTCTCTCTTAGTCTCTCTCTCAGTCTCTGTCTCTCTCTGTCCCTCTCTTGGTCTCTGTCTCTCTCTGTCTCTATGTCTGTCTCTCTTTGTCTCTCATTGTCTCTCTCTGTCTAGATCTTTGTCTCTGTTTCTCTCGGTGTCTCTCTGTGTCTCTCTATATGTCTCTCTGTGTCTCTGTCTCTCACTCTGTCTCTCTCTGTCTCTCTCTCTGTCTCTCTCTGTGTCTCTCTGTCTCTATCTCTGTCTCTCTCTGTCTCTCTCTGACTTTGTCTCTCTCTGTGTCTCGCTGTCTCTCTCTGTCTCTGTGTCTCTCTCTGTCTCTCTCTGTCTTTCTCTGTCTCCCTCTCTCTCTCTCTGTCTCTCTCTCTCTGTCACTCTCTGTCTCTATCTCTGTCTCTCTCTGTTTATCACTCTGTCGCTCTGTCACTCTCTGTGTCTCTCTCTATCTCTCCCTGTCTCTCTTTGTCTCTCTCTCTGTCTCTCTCTGTCTCTCTCTGTATCTCTCTGTCTCTCTCTGTATCTCTTTGTCTCGATCACTATTTCTGTCTCTCTCTGTCTCTGCCACTGTCTCTCTCTGTCTCTCGCTGTCTCCCTCTCTCTCTGTCTCTCTCTGTCTTAATCTCTGTCTCTCTCAATCTCTCTCTGTCTCTCTCTGTCTCTCTCTGTGTCTCTCTCTGTCTCTCTCTGTCTTTAACTCGGTCTATCTCAGTCTCTCTCTGTCTCTCTCTGTCTATCTTTGTGTCTCTATCTGTCTTTCTCTGTCTCCCTCAGTCTCTCTCTGGCTCTATCTCAGTCTCTCTCTGTTTATCTCTCTGTCGCTCTGTCTCTCTCTCTGTGTCTCTCTCTATCTCTGTCTATCTCTCACTGTGTCTCTCTCTGTCTCTCTCTGTCTCTCTCTGTCTCTCCCTGTCTCTATCTGTCTCTCTGTCTCTATCTCTGTCTCGCTCTGTCTCTCTCTGTCTCTCTCTGTCTCTCTCTCTGTCTCTCTCTATCTCTCCCTGTGTCTCACTCAGTCTCTCTCAGCCTCTCTCGGTGTCTCTCTCTGTCTCTCTCTGTCTCTCTCTGATTCTCTCTCTGTCTCTCTCAGTCTCTCTCTCTTTCTCTGTCTCTCTCTGTCTCTCTCTTTGTCAGTGTCTCTCTCTGTCTTCTTTGTCTCTCTCTGTCTCCCTCTCTCTCTGTGTCTCTCTGTGTCTCTCTCTGTCTCTCTCTGTCTTTCTCTGTCTCCCTCTGTCTCTCTCTGTCTCTATCTCTGACTCTCTCTGTTTATCATATCTCTGTCACTCTCTGTCCCTATCTGTCTCATTCTGTCTCTCTCTGTCTCTCTCTCTGTCTCTCTCGGTCTCTCTCTCTCTGTCTCTCTCTGTCTCTATCTCTATCTCTCTCTGTGTCTCTCTCTGTCTCTCTCTGTCTTTATCTATGTCTCTCTCAGTCTCTCTCTGTCTCTCTCTCTCTCTCTGTGTCTCTCTCTGTCTTTCTCTGTCTCCCTCTGTCTCTCTCTGGCTCTATCTCTGTCTCTCTCTGTTTATCACTCTGTTGCTATGTCTCTCTCTGTGTCTCTCTCTGTCTCTCTCTATCTCTCACTGTGTCTCTCTCTATCTCTCTCTGTGTCTCTCTCTGTCTCTCTCTGTCTCTCTCTATGTCTCTCTCTGTCTCTATCTCTGTCACTCTCTGTCTCTCTGTCTCTCTCTGTCTCTCTCTGTCTCTCTCTCTGTCTATCTCGGTCTCTCTCTCTGTCTCTCTCTGTCTCTATCTCTATCTCTCTCTGTCTCTTTCTGTGTCTCTCTCTGTCTCTCTCAGTCTCTCTCTCTCTCTTTGTCTCTCTCTGTCTCTCTCTGTCAGTGTATCTGTCTTATTTGTCTCTCTCTGTCTCCCTCTCTCCTTGTCTCTCTCTGTCTCTCTCTGTGTCTCTCTCTGTCTCTCTCTGTCTTTCTCTGTCGCCCTCTGTCTCACTCTGTCTCTATCTCTGACTCTCTCTGTTTATCATATCTCTGTCACTCTCTGTCTCTATCTGTCTCTCTCTGTCTCTCTCTGTCTCTTTCTGTCTCTCTCTGTCTATCTCGGTCTCTCTCTCTGTCTCTCTCTGTCTCTATCTCTGTATCTCTCTGTCTCTCTCTGTCTCTATCTCTGTCTCTCTCTGTCTCTCTCTGTCTTTCTCTGTCTCTCTCTGTCTCACGCTGTCTCTCTCTGTCTCTGTGTCTCTCTCTGTCTCTCTCTGTCTTTCTGTCTCCCTCTCTCTCTCTGTCTCTCTCTCTCTGTCACTCTCTGTCTCTATCTCTGTCTCTCTCTGTTTATCACTCTGTCGCTCTGTCACTCTCTGTGTCTCTCTCTGTCTCTCTCTGTATCTCTCTGTCTCTCTCTGTATCTCTCTGTCTCTCTCTGTCTCTGCCACTGTCTCTCTCTGTCTCTCTCTGTCTCCCTCTCTGTCTCTCTCTGTCTCTCTCTGTCTTAATCTCTGTCTCTCTCAATCTCTCTCTCTCTCTCTGTCTCTTTCTGTGTCTCTCTCTGTCTCTCTCTGTCTTTATCTCTGTCTATCTCAGTCTCTCTCTGTCTCTCTCTGTCTCTCTCTGTCTCTCCCTGTCTCTCTCTGTGTCTCTCTCTGTCTCTCTTAGTCTCTCTCTCAGTCTCTGTCTCTCTCTGTCCCTCTCTTTGTCTCTGTCTCTCTCTGTCTCTATGTCTGTCTCTCTTTGTCTCTCATTGTCTCTCTCTGTCTAGATCTTTGTCTCTGTTTCTCTCGGTGTCTCTCTGTGTCTCTCTATGTGTCTCTCTGTGTCTCTGTCTCTCACTCTGTCTCTCTCTGTCTCTCTCTCTGTCTCTCTCTGTGTCTCTCTGTCTCTATCTCTGTCTCTCTCTGTCTCTCTCTGACTTTGTCTCTCTCTGTGTCTCGCTGTCTCTCTCTGTCTCTGTGTCTCTCTCTGTCTCTCTCTGTCTTTCTCTGTCTCCCTCTCTCTCTCTCTGTCTCTCTTTGTCTCTCTCTCTGTCTCTCTCTGTCTCTCTCTGTATCTCTCTGTCTCTCTCTGTATCTCTTTGTCTCTCTCACTATTTCTGTCTCTCTCTGTCTCTGCCACTGTCTCTCTCTGTCTCTCGCTGTCTCCCTCTCTCTCTGTCTCTCTCTGTCTCTCTCTGTCTTAATCTCTGTCTCTCCCAATCTCTCTCTCTCTCTCTGTCTCTCTCTGTGTCTCTCTCTGTCTCTCTCTGTCTTTATCTCTGTCTATCTCAGTCTCTCTCTGTCTCTCTCTGTCTATCTCTGTGTCTCTCTCTGTCTTTCTCTGTCTCCCTCTGTCTCTCTCTGGCTCTATCTCAGTCTCTCTCTGTTTATCTCTCTGTCGCTCTGTATCTCTCTCTGTGTCTCTCTCTATCTCTGTCTATCTCTCACTGTGTCTCTCTCTGTCTCTCTCTGTCTCTCCCTGTCTCTCTCTGTCTCTCTGTCTCTATCTCTGTCTCTCTCTGTCTCTCTCTGTCTCTCTCTCTGTCTCTCTCTATCTCTCCCTGTGTCTCACTCAGTCTCTCTCAGTCTCTCTCGGTGTCTCTCTCTGTCTCTCTCTGTCTCTCTCTGATTCTCTCTCTGTCTCTCTCAGTCTCTCTCTCTTTCTCTGTCTCTCTCTTTGTCAGTGTCTCTCTCTGTCTTCTTTGTCTCTCTCTGTCTCCCTCTCTCTCTGTCACTCTCTGTGTCTCTCTCTGTCTCTCTCTGTCTTTCTCTGTCACCCTCTGTCTCTCTCTGTCTCTATCTCTGACTCTCTCTGTTTATCATATCTCTGTCACTCTCTGTCCCTATCTGTCTCATTCTGTCTCTCTCTGTCTCTCTCTCTGTCTCTCTCGGTCTCTCTCTCTCTGTCTCTCTCTGTCTCTATCACTGTCTCTCTCTGTCTCTCTCTGTCTCTCTCTGTCTCTCTCTCTGTCTCTCTCTGTCTCTCTTAGTCTCTCTCTCTGTCTCTGTCTCTCTCTGTCTCTCTCTTTGTCTCTGTCTCTCTCTGTCTCTATCTCTGTCTCTCTTTGTCTCACATTGTCTCTCTCTGTCTCTCTCTGTCTCTCTCTGTGTCTCTCTCTGTTTATCTCTTTGTCTATCTCTGTCTCTCTCTGCGTCTCTCTATGTCTCTATCTCTTTTTCTCTGTCTCTCTCTGTCTTTCTCTTTGTCTTTCTCTGTCTCTCTCAGTCTCTCTCTCTGTCTCTCTCTGTCTATCTTTGTCTCTTTTTCTGTCTCTCTCTCTGTCTAGATCTTTGTCTCTCTTTCTCTCGGTGTCTCTCTGTGTCTCTCTATGTGTCTCTCTGTGTCTTTTTCTGTCTCCCTCTGTCTCTCTCTGGCTCTATCTCTGTCTCTGTTTATCAGTCTGTCGCTCTGTCTCTCTTTGTGTCTCTCTCTGTCTCTCTCTATCTCTAACTGTGTCTCTCTCTGTCTCCCTCTATGTCTCTCTCTGTCTCTATCTCTGTCACTCTCTGTCTCTCTCTATCTCTCACTGTGTCTCTCTCTGTCTCTCTGTCTCTCTCTGTCTCTCTCTGTCTCTCTGTCTCTTTATCTGTCTCTCTATGTCTCTCTCTGTCTCTCTCTGTCTCTCTCTCTGTCTCTCTCTATCTCTCCCTGTGTCTCTCCCAGTCTCTCTCAGTCTCTCTCGGTGTCTATCTCTGTCTCTCTCTGTCTCTCTCTGTCTCTATCTCTGTCCTTCTCTGTGTCTCTCTGTCTCTCTCTGTGTCTCTCTCTGTCTCTCTCAGTCTCTCTCACTGTCTCTGTCTCTCTCTGTCTCTCTCTTTGTCTCTGTCTCTCTCTGTCTTCTTTGTCTCTCTCTGTCTCCCTCTCTCTCTGTCTCTCTCTGTCTCTCTCTGTCTTAATCTCTGTCTCTCTCAGTCTCCCTCTGTCTCTGTCGGTCTCTCTCCGTGTCTCTCTCTTTCTCTCTCTGTTTTTCTCTTTCTCCCTCTATCTCTCTCTGTCTCTATCTCTGTATCTATCTGTCTCTCTCTGTCTCAATCTGTCTCTCTCGGTCACTCTTTCTGTCTATCTCGGTCTCTCTCTATGTCTCTCTCTGTCTCTATCTCTTTCTCTCTCTGTGTCTCTCTCTGTCTCTCTCTGTCTTTATCTCTGTCTCTCTCAGTCTCTCTCTGTCTCTCTCTCTCTCTGTGTCTCTCTCTGTCTTTCTCTGTCTCCCTCTGTCTCTCTCTGGCTCTATCTCGGTCTCTCTCTATGTCTCTCTCTGTCTCTATCTCTTTCTCTCTCTGTGTCTCTCTCTGTCATTCTCTGTCTTTATCTCTGTCTCTCTCAGTCTCTCTCTGTCTCTCTCTCTCTCTGTGTCTCTCTCTGTCTTTCTCTGTCTCCCTCTGTCTCTCTCTGGCTCTATCTCTGTCTCTCTCTGTGTCTCTCTCTGTCTCTCTCTGTCTCTCTCTATGTCTCTTTCTGTCTCTATCTCTGTCACTCTCTGTCTCTCTGTCTCTCTCTGTCTCTCTCTGTCTCTCTCTCTGTCTATCTCGGTCTCTCTCTCTGTCTCTCTCTGTCTCTATCTCTGTCTCTCTCTGTCTCTCTCTGTCTCTCTCTGTGTCTCTCTCTGTCTCTCTCAGTCTCTCTCTCTGTCTTTGTCTCTCTCTGTCTCTCTCTTTGTCAGTGTATCTCTCTGTCTTATTTGTCTCTCTCTGTCTCCCTCTCTCTTTGTCTCTCTCTGTCTCTCTCTGTGTCTCTCTCTGTCTCTCTCTGTCTTTCTCTGTCACCCTCTGTCTCTCTCTGTCTCTATCTCTGACTCTCTCTGTTTATCATATCTCTGTCACTCTCTGTCTCTATCTGTCTCTCTCTGTCTCTCTCTGTCTCTCTCTGTCTCTCTCTGTCTATCTCGGTCTCTCTCTCTGTCTCTCTCTGTCTCTATCTCTGTATCTCTCTGTCTCTCTCTGTCTCTATCTCTGTCTCTCTCTGTCTCTCTCTGTCTTTCTCTGTCTCTCTCTGTCTCTCGCTGTCTCTCTCTGTCTCTGTGTCTCTCTCTGTCTCTCTCTGTCTTTCTGTCTCCCTCTCTCTCTCTCTGTCTCTCTCTCTCTGTCACTCTCTGTCTCTATCTCTGTCTCTCTCTGTTTATCACTCTGTCGCTCTGTCACTCTCTGTGTCTCTCTCTGTCTCTCTCTGTATCTCTCTGTCTCTCTCTGTATCTCTCTGTCTCTCTCTCTATCTCTGTCTCTCTCTGTCTCTGCCACTGTCTCTCTCTGTCTCTCTCTGTCTCCCTCTCTGTCTCTCTCTGTCTCTGTCTTAATCTCTGTCTCTCTCAATCTCTCTCTCTCTCTCTCTGTCTCTTTCTGTGTCTCTCTCTGTCTCTCTCTGTCTTTATCTCTGTCTATCTCAGTCTCTCTCTGTCTCTCTCTGTCTCTCTCTGTCTCTCCATGTCTCTCTCTGTGTCTCTCTCTGTCTCTCTTAGTCTCTCTCTCAGTCTCTGTCTCTCTCTGTCCCTCTCTTTGTCTCTGTCTCTCTCTGTCTCTATGTCTGTCTCTCTTTGTCTCTCATTGTCTCTCTCTGTCTAGATCTTTGTCTCTGTTTCTCTCGGTGTCTCTCTGTGTCTCTCTATGTGTCTCTCTGTGTCTCTGTCTCTCACTCTGTCTCTCTCTGTCTCTCTCTCTGTCTCTCTCTGTGTCTCTCTGTCTCTATCTCTGTCTCTCTCTGTCTCTCTCTGACTTTGTCTCTCTCTGTGTCTCGCTGTCTCTCTCTGTCTCTGTGTCTCTCTCTGTCTCTCTCTGTCTTTCTCTGTCTCCCTCTCTCTCTCTCTGTCTCTCTCTCTCTGTCACTCTCTGTCTCTATCTCTGTCTCTCTTTGTTTATCACTCTGTCGCTCTGTCACTCTCAGTGTCTCTCTCTGTCTCTCTCTATCTCTCCCTGTCTCTCTGTGTCTCTCTCTCTTTCTCTCTCTGTCTCTCTCTGTATCTCTCTGTCTCTCTCTGTATCTCTTTGTCTCTCTCACTATTTCTGTCTCTCTCTGTCTCTGCCACTGACTCTCTCTTTCTCTCGCTGTCTCCCTCTCTCTCTGTCTCTCTCTGTCTTAATCTCTGTCTCTCTCAATCTCTCTCTGTCTCTCTCTGTCTCTCTCTGTGTCTCTCTCTGTCTCTCTCTGTCTTTATCTCGGTCTATCTCAGTCTCTCTCTGTCTCTCTCTGTCTATCTCTGTGTCTCTCTCTGTCTTTCTCTGTCTCCCTCAGTCTCTCTCTGGCTCTATCTCAGTCTCTCTCTGTTTATCTCTCTGTCGCTCTGTCTCTCTCTCTGTGTCTCTCTCTATCTCTGTCTATCTCTCACTGTGTCTCTCTCTGTCTCTCTCTGTCTCTCTCTGTCTCTCCCTGTCTCTATCTGTCTCTCTGTCTCTATCTCTGTCTCGCTCTGTCTCTCTCTGTCTCTCTCTGTCTCTCTCTCTGTCTCTCTCTATCTCTCCCTGTGTCTCACTCAGTCTCTCTCAGCCTCTCTCGGTGTCTCTCTCTGTCTCTCTCTGTCTCTCTCTGATTCTCTCTCTGTCTCTCTCAGTCTCTCTCTCTTTCTCTGTCTCTCTCTGTCTCTCTCTTTGTCAGTGTCTCTCTCTGTCTTCTTTGTCTCTCTCTGTCTCCCTCTCTCTCTGTCACTCTCTGTGTCTCTCTCTGTCTCTCTCTGTCTTTCTCTGTCTCCCTCTGTCTCTCTCTGTCTCTATCTCTGACTCTCTCTGTTTATCATATCTCTGTCACTCTCTGTCCCTATCTGTCTCATTCTGTCTCTCTCTGTCTCTCTCTCTGTCTCTCTCGGTCTCTCTCTCTCTGTCTCTCTCTGTCTCTATCACTGTCTCTCTCTGTCTCTCTCTGTCTCTCTCTGTCTCTCTCTCTGTCTCTCTTAGTCTCTCTCTCTGTCTCTGTCTCTCTCTGTCTCTATCTTTGTCTCTGTCTCTCTCTGTCTCTATCTCTGTCTCTCCTTGTCTCACATTGTCTCTCTCTGTCTCTCTCTGTCTCTCTCTGTCTCTATCTCTGTCTCTCTCTGTCTCTCTCTGTCTTTATCTCTGTCTCTCTCAGTCTCTCTCTGTCTCTCTCTCTCTCTGTGTCTCTCTCTGTCTTTCTCTGTTTCCCTCTGTCTCTCTCTGGCTCTATCTCGGTCTCTCTCTATGTCTCTCTCTGTCTCTATCTCTTTCTCTCTCTGTGTCTCTCTCTGTCATTCTCTGTCTTTATCTCTGTCTCTCTCAGTCTCTCTCTGTCTCTCTCTCTCTCTCTGTGTCTCTCTCTGTCTTTCTCTGTCTCCCTCTGTCTCTCTCTGGCTCTATCTCTGTCTCTCTCTGTGTCTCTCTCTGTCTCTCTCTGTCTCACTCTATGTCTCTTTCTGTCTCTATCTCTGTCACTCTCTGTCTCTCTGTCTCTCTCTGTCTCTCTCTGTCTCTCTCTCTGTCTATCTCGGTCTCTCTCTCTGTCTCTCTCTGTCTCTATCTCTGTCTCTCTCTGTCTCTCTCTGTCTCTCTCTGTGTCTCTCTCTGTCTCTCTCAGTCTCTCTCTCTGTCTTTGTCTCTCTCTGTCTCTCTCTTTGTCAGTGTATCTCTCTGTCTTATTTGTCTCTCTCTGTCTCCCTCTCTCTTTGTCTCTCTCTGTCTCTCTCTGTGTCTCTCTCTGTCTCTCTCTGTCTTTCTCTGTCACCCTCTGTCTCTCTCTGTCTCTATCTCTGACTCTCTCTGTTTATCATATCTCTGTCACTCTCTGTCTCTATCTGTCTCTCTCTGTCTCTCTCTGTCTCTCTCTGTCTCTCTCTGTCTATCTCGGTCTCTCTCTCTGTCTCTCTCTGTCTCTATCTCTGTATCTCTCTGTCTCTCTCTGTCTCTATCTCTGTCTCTCTCTGTCTCTCTCTGTCTTTCTCTGTCTCTCTCTGTCTCTCGCTGTCTCTCTCTGTCTCTGTGTCTCTCTCTGTCTCTCTCTGTCTTTCTGTCTCCCTCTCTCTCTCTCTGTCTCTCTCTCTCTGTCACTCTCTGTCTCTATCTCTGTCTCTCTCTGTTTATCACTCTGTCGCTCTGTCACTCTCTGTGTCTCTCTCTGTCTCTCTCTGTATCTCTCTGTCTCTCTCTGTATCTCTCTGTCTCTCTCTCTATCTCTGTCTCTCTCTGTCTCTGCCACTGTCTCTCTCTGTCTCTCTCTGTCTCCCTCTCTGTCTCTCTCTGTCTCTGTCTTAATCTCTGTCTCTCTCAATCTCTCTCTCTCTCTCTCTGTCTCTTTCTGTGTCTCTCTCTGTCTCTCTCTGTCTTTATCTCTGTCTATCTCAGTCTCTCTCTGTCTCTCTCTCTCTCTGTGTCTCTCTCTGTCTTTCTCTGTCTCCCTCTGTCTCTCTCTGGCTCTATCTCGGTCTCTCTCTATGTCTCTCTCTGTCTCTATCTCTTTCTCTCTCTGTGTCTCTCTCTGTCATTCTCTGTCTTTATCTCTGTCTCTCTCAGTCTCTCTCTGTCTCTCTCTCTCTCTGTGTCTCTCTCTGTCTTTCTCTGTCTCCCTCTGTCTCTCTCTGGCTCTATCTCTGTCTCTCTCTGTGTCTCTCTCTGTCTCTCTCTGTCTCTCTCTATGTCTCTTTCTGTCTCTATCTCTGTCACTCTCTGTCTCTCTGTCTCTCTCTGTCTCTCTCTGTCTCTCTCTCTGTCTATCTCGGTCTCTCTCTCTGTCTCTCTCTGTCTCTATCTCTGTCTCTCTCTGTCTCTCTCTGTCTCTCTCTGTGTCTCTCTCTGTCTCTCTCAGTCTCTCTCTCTGTCTTTGTCTCTCTCTGTCTCTCTCTTTGTCAGTGTATCTCTCTGTCTTATTTGTCTCTCTCTGTCTCCCTCTCTCTTTGTCTCTCTCTGTCTCTCTCTGTGTCTCTCTCTGTCTCTCTCTGTCTTTCTCTGTCACCCTCTGTCTCTCTCTGTCTCTATCTCTGACTCTCTCTGTTTATCATATCTCTGTCACTCTCTGTCTCTATCTGTCTCTCTCTGTCTCTCTCTGTCTCTCTCTGTCTCTCTCTGTCTATCTCGGTCTCTCTCTCTGTCTCTCTCTGTCTCTATCTCTGTATCTCTCTGTCTCTCTCTGTCTCTATCTCTGTCTCTCTCTGTCTCTCTCTGTCTTTCTCTGTCTCTCTCTGTCTCTCGCTGTCTCTCTCTGTCTCTGTGTCTCTCTCTGTCTCTCTCTGTCTTTCTGTCTCCCTCTCTCTCTCTCTGTCTCTCTCTCTCTGTCACTCTCTGTCTCTATCTCTGTCTCTCTCTGTTTATCACTCTGTCGCTCTGTCACTCTCTGTGTCTCTCTCTGTCTCTCTCTGTATCTCTCTGTCTCTCTCTGTATCTCTCTGTCTCTCTCTCTATCTCTGTCTCTCTCTGTCTCTGCCACTGTCTCTCTCTGTCTCTCTCTGTCTCCCTCTCTGTCTCTCTCTGTCTCTGTCTTAATCTCTGTCTCTCTCAATCTCTCTCTCTCTCTCTCTGTCTCTTTCTGTGTCTCTCTCTGTCTCTCTCTGTCTTTATCTCTGTCTATCTCAGTCTCTCTCTGTCTCTCTCTGTCTCTCTCTGTCTCTCCATGTCTCTCTCTGTGTCTCTCTCTGTCTCTCTTAGTCTCTCTCTCAGTCTCTGTCTCTCTCTGTCCCTCTCTTTGTCTCTGTCTCTCTCTGTCTCTATGTCTGTCTCTCTTTGTCTCTCATTGTCTCTCTCTGTCTAGATCTTTGTCTCTGTTTCTCTCGGTGTCTCTCTGTGTCTCTCTATGTGTCTCTCTGTGTCTCTGTCTCTCACTCTGTCTCTCTCTGTCTCTCTCTCTGTCTCTCTCTGTGTCTCTCTGTCTCTATCTCTGTCTCTCTCTGTCTCTCTCTGACTTTGTCTCTCTCTGTGTCTCGCTGTCTCTCTCTGTCTCTGTGTCTCTCTCTGTCTCTCTCTGTCTTTCTCTGTCTCCCTCTCTCTCTCTCTGTCTCTCTCTCTCTGTCACTCTCTGTCTCTATCTCTGTCTCTCTTTGTTTATCACTCTGTCGCTCTGTCACTCTCAGTGTCTCTCTCTGTCTCTCTCTATCTCTCCCTGTCTCTCTGTGTCTCTCTCTCTTTCTCTCTCTGTCTCTCTCTGTATCTCTCTGTCTCTCTCTGTATCTCTTTGTCTCTCTCACTATTTCTGTCTCTCTCTGTCTCTGCCACTGACTCTCTCTGTCTCTCGCTGTCTCCCTCTCTCTCTGTCTCTCTCTGTCTTAATCTCTGTCTCTCTCAATCTCTCTCTGTCTCTCTCTGTCTCTCTCTGTGTCTCTCTCTGTCTCTCTCTGTCTTTATCTCGGTCTATCTCAGTCTCTCTCTGTCTCTCTCTGTCTATCTCTGTGTCTCTCTCTGTCTTTCTCTGTCTCCCTCAGTCTCTCTCTGGCTCTATCTCAGTCTCTCTCTGTTTATCTCTCTGTCGCTCTGTCTCTCTCTCTGTGTCTCTCTCTATCTCTGTCTATCTCTCACTGTGTCTCTCTCTGTCTCTCTCTGTCTCTCTCTGTCTCTCCCTGTCTCTATCTGTCTCTCTGTCTCTATCTCTGTCTCGCTCTGTCTCTCTCTGTCTCTCTCTGTCTCTCTCTCTGTCTCTCTCTATCTCTCCCTGTGTCTCACTCAGTCTCTCTCAGCCTCTCTCGGTGTCTCTCTCTGTCTCTCTCTGTCTCTCTCTGATTCTCTCTCTGTCTCTCTCAGTCTCTCTCTCTTTCTCTGTCTCTCTCTGTCTCTCTCTTTGTCAGTGTCTCTCTCTGTCTTCTTTGTCTCTCTCTGTCTCCCTCTCTCTCTGTCACTCTCTGTGTCTCTCTCTGTCTCTCTCTGTCTTTCTCTGTCTCCCTCTGTCTCTCTCTGTCTCTATCTCTGACTCTCTCTGTTTATCATATCTCTGTCACTCTCTGTCCCTATCTGTCTCATTCTGTCTCTCTCTGTCTCTCTCTCTGTCTCTCTCGGTCTCTCTCTCTCTGTCTCTCTCTGTCTCTATCACTGTCTCTCTCTGTCTCTCTCTGTCTCTCTCTGTCTCTCTCTCTGTCTCTCTTAGTCTCTCTCTCTGTCTCTGTCTCTCTCTGTCTCTATCTTTGTCTCTGTCTCTCTCTGTCTCTATCTCTGTCTCTCTTTGTCTCACATTGTCTCTCTCTGTCTCTCTCTGTCTCTCTCTGTCTCTATCTCTGTCTCTCTCTGTTTATCTCTTTGTCTATCTCTGTCTCTCTCTGTGTCTCTCTATGTCTCTATCTCTTTTTCTCTGTCTCTCTCTGTCTTTCTCTTTGTCTTTCTCTGTCTCTATCTCTGTCTCTCTCAGTCTCTCTCTCTGTCTCTGTCTATCTTTGTCTCTTTTTCTGTCTCTCTCTCTGTCTAGATCTTTGTCTCTGTTTCTCTCGGTGTCTCTCTGTGTCTCTCTATGTGTCTCTCTGTGTCTCTGTCTCTCACTCTGTCTCTCTCTGTCTCTCTCTGTCTCTCTCTATGTCTCTCAGTCTCTATCTCTGTCTCTCTCTGTCTCTGTCTTTCTTTGTCTCTAACTATCTCTCTCTGTCTCTGTGTCTCTCTCTCTCTCTGTGTCTTTCTCTGTCTCCCTCTCTCTCTCTCTCTGTCTCTATCTCTGTCACTCTCTGTCTCTATCTCTGTCTCTCTCTGTTTATCACTCTGTCGCTCTGTCACTCTCTGTGTCTCTCTCTGTCTCTCTCTATCTCTCCCTGTGTCTCTCTCTGTCTCTCTCTGTCTCTCTTTGTCTCTCTCTGTCTCTCTCTGTATCTCTCTGTCTCTCTCTCTGTATCTCTCTGTCTCTCTCTCTATCTCTGTCTCTCTCTGTCTCTGCCACTGTCTCTCTCTGTAGCTCTCTGTCTCCCTCTCTCTCTTTCTCTCTCTTTCTCTGTCTTAATCTCTGTCTCTCTCAGTCGCTCTCTGTCTCTCTCTGTGTCTCTCTCTGTCTTTTTCTGTCTCCCTCTGTCTCTCTCTGGCTCTATCTCTGTCTCTCTCTGTTTATCAGTCTGTCGCTCTGTCTCTCTCTGTGTCTCTCTCTGTCTCTCTCTATCTCTAACTGTGTCTCTCTGTCTCCCTCTATGTCTCTCTCTGTCTCTATCTCTGTCACTCTCTGTCTCTCTCTATCTCTCACTGTGTCTCTCTCTGTCTCTCTGTCTCTCTCTGTCTCTCTCTGTCTCTCTGTCTCTTTATATGTCTCTCTATGTCTCTCTCTGTCTCTCTCTGTCTCTCTCTCTGTCTCTCTATCTCTCCCTGTGTCTCTCTCAGTCTCTCTCAGTCTCTCTCGGTGTCTCTCTCTATCTCTGTCTATCTCTCACTGTGTCTCTCTCTGTCTCTCTCTGTCTCTCCCTGTCTCTAACTGTCTCTCTGTCTCTATCTCTGTCTCGCTCTGTCTCTCTCTGTCTCTCTCTGTCTCTCTCTATCTCTCCCTGTGTCTCTCTCAGTCTCTCTTGGTGTCTCTCTCTGTCTCTCTCTGTCTTTCTCTGATTCTCTCTCTGTCTCTCTCAGTCTCTCTCTCTTTCTCTGTCTCTCTCTGTCTCTCTCTTTGTCAGTGTCTCTCTCTGTCTTCTTTGTTTCTCTCTGTCTCCCTCTCTCTCTGTCTCTCTCTGTGTCTCTCTCTGTCTCTATCTGTCTTTCTCTGTCTCCCTCTGTCTCTCTCTGTCTCTATCTCTGACTCTCTCTGTTTATCATATCTCTGTCACTCTCTGTCCCTATCTGTCTAATTCTGTCTCTCTCTGTCTCTCTCTCTGTCTCTCTCGGTCTCTCTCTCTCTGTCTCTCTCTGTCTCTATCACTGTCTCTCTCTGTCTCTCTCTGTCTCTCTCTGTCTCTCTCTCTGTCTCTCTCTGTCTCTCTTAGTCTCTCTCTCTGTCTCTGTCTCTCTCTGTCTCTATCTTTGTCTCTGTCTCTCTCTGTCTCTATCTCTGTCTCTCTTTGTCTCACATTGTCTCTCTCTGTCTCTCTCTGTCTCTCTCTGTCTCTATCTCTGTCTCTCTCTGTTTATCTCTTTGTCTATCTCTGTCTCTCCCTGCGTCTCTCTATGTCTCTATCTCTTTTTCTCTGTCTCTCTCTGTCTTTCTCTTTGTCTTTCTCTGTCTCTATCTCTGTCTCTCTCAGTCTCTCTCTCTGTCTCTGTCTATCTTTGTCTCTTTTTCTGTCTCTCTCTCTGTCTAGATCTTTGACTCTGTTTCTCTCGGTGTCTCTCTGTGTCTCTCTCTGTGTCTCTCTGTGTCTCTGTCTCTCACTCTGTCTCTCTCTATCTCTCTCTCTGTCTCTCTCTGTCTCTCTCTGTGTCTCTCAGTCTCTATCTCTGTCTCTCTCTGTCTTTCTTTGTCTCTAACTATCTCTCTCTGTCTCTGTGTCTCTCTTTCTCTCTGTGTCTTTCTCTGTCTCCCTCTCTCTCTCTCTGTCTCTATCTCTGTCACTCTTTGTCTCTATCTCTGTCTCTCTCTGTTTATCACTCTGTCGCTCTGTCACTCTCTGTGTCTCTCTCTGTCTCTCTCTATCTCTCCCTGTGTCTCTCTCTGTCTCTCTCTGTCTCTCTTTGTCTCTCTCTGTCTTTCTCTGTCTCTCTCTGTCTCTCTCTGTCTCTCTCTGTCTCTCTCTGTATCTCTCTGTCTCTCTCTCTATCTCTGTCTCTGCCACTGTCTCTCTCTGTCTCTCTCTGTCTCCCTCTCTCTCTTTCTCTCTCTGTCTTTCTCTGTCTTAATCTCTGTCTCTCTCAGTCGCTCTCTGTCTCTCTCTGTCTCTCTCTGTGTCTCTCTCTGTCTCTCTGTGTCTTTATCTCTGTCTCTATCAGTCTCTCTCTGTCTCTCTCTGTGTCTCTCTCTGTCTTTTTCTGTCTCCCTCTGTCTCTCTCTGGCTCTATCTCTGTCTCTGTTTATCAGTCTGTCGCTCTGTCTCTCTTTGTGTCTCTCTCTGTCTCTCTCTATCTCTAACTGTGTCTCTCTCTGTCTCCCTCTATGTCTCTCTCTGTCTCTATCTCTGTCACTCTCTGTCTCTCTCTATCTCTCACTGTGTCTCTCTCTGTCTCTCTGTCTCTCTCTGTCTCTCTCTGTCTCTCTGTCTCTTTATCTGTCTCTATATGTCTCTCTCTGTCTCTCTCTGTCTCTCTCTATCTCTCCCTGTGTCTCTCTCAGTCTCTCTCAGTCTCTCTCGGTGTCTCTCTCTGTCTCTCTCTGTCTCTCTCTGTCTCTATCTCTGTCCTTCTCTGTCTCTCTCTGTGTCTCTCTCTGTCTCTCTCAGTCTCTCTCACTGTCTCTGTCTCTCTCTGTCTCTCTCTTTGTCTCTGTCTCTCTCTGTCTTCTTTGTCTCTCTCTGTCTCCCTCTCTCTCTGTCTCTCTCTGTCTCTCTCTGTCTTAATCTCTGTCTCTCTCAGTCTCCCTCTGTCTCTCTCAGTCTCTCTCCGTGTCTCTCTCTTTCTCTCTCTTTTTCTCTGTCTCCCTCTATCTCTCTCTGTCTCTATCTCTGTCTCTATCTGTCTCTCTCTGTCTCAATCTGTCTCTCTCGGTCACTCTTTCTGTCTATCTAGGTCTCTCTCTATGTCTCTCTCTGTCTCTATCTCTGTCTCTCTCTGTGTCTCTCTCTGTCTCTCTCTGTCTTTATCTCTGTCTATCTCAGTCTTTCTCTGTCTCTCTCTGTCTCTCTCTGTCTCTCTCTGTGTCTCTCTCTGTCTTTTTCTGTCTCCCTCTGTCTCTCTCTGGCTCTATCTCTGTCTCTCTCTGTTTATCAGTCTGTCGCTCTGTCTCTCTCTGTGTCTCTCTCTGTCTCTCTCTATCTATAACTGTGTCTCTCTCTGTCTCCCTCTATGTCTCTCTCTGTCTCTATCTCTGTCACTCTCTGTCTCTCTCTATCTCTCACTGTGTCTCTCTCTGTCTCTCTGTCTCTTTCTGTCTCTCTGTCTCTTTATCTGTCTCTCTATGTCTCTCTCTGTCTCTCTCTGTCTCTCTCTCTGTCTCTCTCTATCTCTCCCTGTGTCTCTCTCAGTCTCTCTCAGTCTCTCTCGGTGTCTCTCTCTGTCTCTCTCTGTCTCTCTCTGTCTCTATCTCTGTCCTTCTCTGTCTCTCTCTGTCTCTCTCTGTGTCTCTTTCTGTCTCTCTCAGTCTCTCTCACTGTCTCTGTCTCTCTCTCTGTCTCTCTCTTTGTCTCTGTCTCTCTCTGTCTTCTTTGTCTCTCTCTGTCTCCCTCTCTCTCTGTCTCTCTCTGTCTCTCTCTGTCTTAATCTCTGTCTCTCTCAGTCTCCCTCTGTCTCTCTCGGTCTCTCTCCGTGCTCTCTCTTTCTCTCTCTGTTTTTCTCTGTGTCCCTCTATCTCTCTCTGTCTCTATCTCTGTCTCTATCTGTCTCTCTCTGTCTCAATCTGGCTCTCTCGGTCACTCTTTCTGTCTATCTCGGTCTCTCTCTATGTCTCTCTCTGTCTCTATCTCTGTCTCTCTCTGTGTCTCTCTCTGTCTCTCTCTGTCTTTATCTCTGTCTCTCTCAGTATCTCTCTGTCTCTCTCTCTCTCTGTGTCTCTCTCTGTCTTTCTCTGTCTCCCTCTGTCTCTCTCTGGCTCTATCTCTGTCTCTCTCTGTTTATCACTCTGTCGCTATGTCTCTCTCTGTGTCTCTCTCTGTCTCTCTCTATCTCTCACTGTGTCTCTCTCTGTCTCTCTCTGTGTCTCTCTCTGTCTCTCTCTATGTCTCTCTCTGTCTCTATCTCTGTCACTCTCTGTCTCTCTGTATCTCTCTGTCTCTCTCTGTCTCTCTCTGTCTCTCTCTGTCTCTCTCTGTCTCTATCTCTGTCCTTCTCTGTCTCTCTCTGTCTCTCTCTGTGTCTCTCTCAGTCTCTCTCACTGTCTCTGTCTCTCTCTGTCTCTCTCTTTGTCTCTGTCTCTCTCTGTCTTCTTTGTCTCTCTCTGTCTCCCTCTCTCTCTGTCTCTCTCTGTCTCTCTCTGTCTTAATCTCTGTCTCTCTCAGTCTCCCTCTGTCTCTCTCGGTCTCTCTCCGTGCTCTCTCTTTCTCTCTCTGTTTTTCTCTGTCTCCCTCTATCTCTCTCTGTCTCTATCTCTGTCTCTATCTGTCTCTCTCTGTCTCAATCTGTCTCTCTCGGTCACTCTTTCTGTCTATCTCGGTCTCTCTCTATGTCTCTCTCTGTCTCTATCTCTGTCTCTCTCTGTGTCTCTCTCTGTCTCTCTCTGTCTTTATCTCTGTCTCTCTCAGTATCTCTCTGTCTCTCTCTCTCTCTGTGTCTCTCTCTGTCTTTCTCTGTCTCCTTCTGTCTCTCTCTGGCTCTATCTCTGTCTCTCTCTGTTTATCACTCTGTCGCTATGTCTCTCTCTGTGTCTCTCTCTGTCTCTCTCTATGTCTCTCTCTGTCTCTATCTCTGTCACTCTCTGTCTCTCTGTCTCTCTCTGTCTCTCTCTGTCTCTCTCTCTGTCTATCTCGGTCTCTCTCTCTCTGTCTCTCTCTGTCTCTCTCTGTCTCTATCTCTGTCTCTCTCTGTTTATCTCTTTGTCTATCTCTGTCTCTCTCTGTGTCTCTCTATGTCTCTATCTCTTTTTCTCTGTCTCTCTCTGTCTTTCTCTTTGTCTTTCTCTGTCTCTATCTCTGTCTCTCTCAGTCTCTCTCTCTGTCTCTGTCTATCTTTGTCTCTTTTTCTGTCTCTCTCTCTGTCTAGATCTTTGTCTCTGTTTCTCTCGGTGTCTCTCTGTGTCTCTCTATGTGTCTCTCTGTGTCTCTGTCTCTCACTCTGTCTCTCTCTGTCTCTCTCTGTCTCTCTCTATGTCTCTCAGTCTCTATCTCTGTCTCTCTCTGTCTCTGTCTTTCTTTGTCTCTAACTATCTCTCTCTGTCTCTGTGTCTCTCTCTCTCTCTGTGTCTTTCTCTGTCTCCCTCTCTCTCTCTCTCTGTCTCTATCTCTGTCACTCTCTGTCTCTATCTCTGTCTCTCTCTGTTTATCACTCTGTCGCTCTGTCACTCTCTGTGTCTCTCTCTGTCTCTCTCTATCTCTCCCTGTGTCTCTCTCTGTCTCTCTCTGTCTCTCTTTGTCTCTCTCTGTCTCTCTCTGTATCTCTCTGTCTCTCTCTCTGTATCTCTCTGTCTCTCTCTCTATCTCTGTCTCTCTCTGTCTCTGCCACTGTCTCTCTCTGTAGCTCTCTGTCTCCCTCTCTCTCTTTCTCTCTCTTTCTCTGTCTTAATCTCTGTCTCTCTCAGTCGCTCTCTGTCTCTCTCTGTGTCTCTCTCTGTCTTTTTCTGTCTCCCTCTGTCTCTCTCTGGCTCTATCTCTGTCTCTCTCTGTTTATCAGTCTGTCGCTCTGTCTCTCTCTGTGTCTCTCTCTGTCTCTCTCTATCTCTAACTGTGTCTCTCTGTCTCCCTCTATGTCTCTCTCTGTCTCTATCTCTGTCACTCTCTGTCTCTCTCTATCTCTCACTGTGTCTCTCTCTGTCTCTCTGTCTCTCTCTGTCTCTCTCTGTCTCTCTGTCTCTTTATCTGTCTCTCTATGTCTCTCTCTGTCTCTCTCTGTCTCTCTCTCTGTCTCTCTATCTCTCCCTGTGTCTCTCTCAGTCTCTCTCAGTCTCTCTCGGTGTCTCTCTCTATCTCTGTCTATCTCTCACTGTGTCTCTCTCTGTCTCTCTCTGTCTCTCCCTGTCTCTAACTGTCTCTCTGTCTCTATCTCTGTCTCGCTCTGTCTCTCTCTGTCTCTCTCTGTCTCTCTCTATCTCTCCCTGTGTCTCTCTCAGTCTCTCTTGGTGTCTCTCTCTGTCTCTCTCTGTCTTTCTCTGATTCTCTCTCTGTCTCTCTCAGTCTCTCTCTCTTTCTCTGTCTCTCTCTGTCTCTCTCTTTGTCAGTGTCTCTCTCTGTCTTCTTTGTTTCTCTCTGTCTCCCTCTCTCTCTGTCTCTCTCTGTGTCTCTCTCTGTCTCTATCTGTCTTTCTCTGTCTCCCTCTGTCTCTCTCTGTCTCTATCTCTGACTCTCTCTGTTTATCATATCTCTGTCACTCTCTGTCCCTATCTGTCTAATTCTGTCTCTCTCTGTCTCTCTCTCTGTCTCTCTCGGTCTCTCTCTCTCTGTCTCTCTCTGTCTCTATCACTGTCTCTCTCTGTCTCTCTCTGTCTCTCTCTGTCTCTCTCTGTCTCTCTCTGTCTCTCTTAGTCTCTCTCTCTGTCTCTGTCTCTCTCTGTCTCTATCTTTGTCTCTGTCTCTCTCTGTCTCTATCTCTGTCTCTCTTTGTCTCACATTGTCTCTCTCTGTCTCTCTCTGTCTCTCTCTGTCTCTATCTCTGTCTCTCTCTGTTTATCTCTTTGTCTATCTCTGTCTCTCCCTGCGTCTCTCTATGTCTCTATCTCTTTTTCTCTGTCTCTCTCTGTCTTTCTCTTTGTCTTTCTCTGTCTCTATCTCTGTCTCTCTCAGTCTCTCTCTCTGTCTCTGTCTATCTTTGTCTCTTTTTCTGTCTCTCTCTCTGTCTAGATCTTTGACTCTGTTTCTCTCGGTGTCTCTCTGTGTCTCTCTCTGTGTCTCTCTGTGTCTCTGTCTCTCACTCTGTCTCTCTCTATCTCTCTCTCTGTCTCTCTCTGTCTCTCTCTGTGTCTCTCAGTCTCTATCTCTGTCTCTCTCTGTCTTTCTTTGTCTCTAACTATCTCTCTCTGTCTCTGTGTCTCTCTTTCTCTCTGTGTCTTTCTCTGTCTCCCTCTCTCTCTCTCTGTCTCTATCTCTGTCACTCTTTGTCTCTATCTCTGTCTCTCTCTGTTTATCACTCTGTCGCTCTGTCACTCTCTGTGTCTCTCTCTGTCTCTCTCTATCTCTCCCTGTGTCTCTCTCTGTCTCTCTCTGTCTCTCTTTGTCTCTCTCTGTCTTTCTCTGTCTCTCTCTGTCTCTCTCTGTCTCTCTCTGTCTCTCTCTGTATCTCTCTGTCTCTCTCTCTATCTCTGTCTCTGCCACTGTCTCTCTCTGTCTCTCTCTGTCTCCCTCTCTCTCTTTCTCTCTCTGTCTTTCTCTGTCTTAATCTCTGTCTCTCTCAGTCGCTCTCTGTCTCTCTCTGTCTCTCTCTGTGTCTCTCTCTGTCTCTCTGTGTCTTTATCTCTGTCTCTATCAGTCTCTCTCTGTCTCTCTCTGTGTCTCTCTCTGTCTTTTTCTGTCTCCCTCTGTCTCTCTCTGGCTCTATCTCTGTCTCTGTTTATCAGTCTGTCGCTCTGTCTCTCTTTGTGTCTCTCTCTGTCTCTCTCTATCTCTAACTGTGTCTCTCTCTGTCTCCCTCTATGTCTCTCTCTGTCTCTATCTCTGTCACTCTCTGTCTCTCTCTATCTCTCACTGTGTCTCTCTCTGTCTCTCTGTCTCTCTCTGTCTCTCTCTGTCTCTCTGTCTCTTTATCTGTCTCTATATGTCTCTCTCTGTCTCTCTCTGTCTCTCTCTCTGTCTCTCTCTATCTCTCCCTGTGTCTCTCTCAGTCTCTCTCAGTCTCTCTCGGTGTCTCTCTCTGTCTCTCTCTGTCTCTCTCTGTCTCTATCTCTGTCCTTCTCTGTCTCTCTCTGTGTCTCTCTCTGTCTCTCTCAGTCTCTCTCACTGTCTCTGTCTCTCTCTGTCTCTCTCTTTGTCTCTGTCTCTCTCTGTCTTCTTTGTCTCTCTCTGTCTCCCTCTCTCTCTGTCTCTCTCTGTCTCTCTCTGTCTTAATCTCTGTCTCTCTCAGTCTCCCTCTGTCTCTCTCAGTCTCTCTCCGTGTCTCTCTCTTTCTCTCTCTTTTTCTCTGTCTCCCTCTATCTCTCTCTGTCTCTATCTCTGTCTCTATCTGTCTCTCTCTGTCTCAATCTGTCTCTCTCGGTCACTCTTTCTGTCTATCTAGGTCTCTCTCTATGTCTCTCTCTGTCTCTATCTCTGTCTCTCTCTGTGTCTCTCTCTGTCTCTCTCTGTCTTTATCTCTGTCTATCTCAGTCTTTCTCTGTCTCTCTCTGTCTCTCTCTGTCTCTCTCTGTGTCTCTCTCTGTCTTTTTCTGTCTCCCTCTGTCTCTCTCTGGCTCTATCTCTGTCTCTCTCTGTTTATCAGTCTGTCGCTCTGTCTCTCTCTGTGTCTCTCTCTGTCTCTCTCTATCTATAACTGTGTCTCTCTCTGTCTCCCTCTATGTCTCTCTCTGTCTCTATCTCTGTCACTCTCTGTCTCTCTCTATCTCTCACTGTGTCTCTCTCTGTCTCTCTGTCTCTTTCTGTCTCTCTGTCTCTTTATCTGTCTCTCTATGTCTCTCTCTGTCTCTCTCTGTCTCTCTCTCTGTCTCTCTCTATCTCTCCCTGTGTCTCTCTCAGTCTCTCTCAGTCTCTCTCGGTGTCTCTCTCTGTCTCTCTCTGTCTCTCTCTGTCTCTCTCTGTCTCTATCTCTGTCCTTCTCTGTCTCTCTCTGTCTCTCTCTGTGTCTCTTTCTGTCTCTCTCAGTCTCTCTCACTGTCTCTGTCTCTCTCTCTGTCTCTCTCTTTGTCTCTGTCTCTCTCTGTCTTCTTTGTCTCTCTCTGTCTCCCTCTCTCTCTGTCTCTCTCTGTCTCTCTCTGTCTTAATCTCTGTCTCTCTCAGTCTCCCTCTGTCTCTCTCGGTCTCTTTCCGTGCTCTCTCTTTCTCTCTCTGTTTTTCTCTGTGTCCCTCTATCTCTCTCTGTCTCTATCTCTGTCTCTATCTGTCTCTCTCTGTCTCAATCTGGCTCTCTCGGTCACTCTTTCTGTCTATCTCGGTCTCTCTCTATGTCTCTCTCTGTCTCTATCTCTGTCTCTCTCTGTGTCTCTCTCTGTCTCTCTCTGTCTTTATCTCTGTCTCTCTCAGTATCTCTCTGTCTCTCTCTCTCTCTGTGTCTCTCTCTGTCTTTCTCTGTCTCCCTCTGTCTCTCTCTGGCTCTATCTCTGTCTCTCTCTGTTTATCACTCTGTCGCTATGTCTCTCTCTGTGTCTCTCTCTGTCTCTCTCTATCTCTCACTGTGTCTCTCTCTGTCTCTCTCTGTGTCTCTCTCTGTCTCTCTCTATGTCTCTCTCTGTCTCTATCTCTGTCACTCTCTGTCTCTCTGTATCTCTCTGTCTCTCTCTGTCTCTCTCTGTCTCTCTCTGTCTCTCTCTGTCTCTATCTCTGTCCTTCTCTGTCTCTCTCTGTCTCTCTCTGTGTCTCTCTCAGTCTCTCTCACTGTCTCTGTCTCTCTCTGTCTCTCTCTTTGTCTCTGTCTCTCTCTGTCTTCTTTGTCTCTCTCTGTCTCCCTCTCTCTCTGTCTCTCTCTGTCTCTCTCTGTCTTAATCTCTGTCTCTCTCAGTCTCCCTCTGTCTCTCTCGGTCTCTCTCCGTGCTCTCTCTTTCTCTCTCTGTTTTT
>NW_028227276.1:12101958-12131958 GCF_978045245.1 Mus caroli
CTCTCTCTGTCTCTGCCACTGTCTCTCTCTGTCTTTCTCTGTCTTCCTCTCTGTCTCTCTCTGTCTCTCTCTGTCTTAATCTCTGTCTCTCTCAATCTCTCTCTGTCTCTTTCTGTGTCTCTCTCTGTCTCTCTCTGTCTTTATCTCTGTCTATCTCAGTCTCTCTCTGTCTCTCTCTGTCTCTCTCTGTCTCTCCCTGTCTCTCTCTGTGTCTCTCTCTGTCTCTCTTAGTCTCTCTCTCAGTTTCTGTCTCTCTCTGTCCCTCTCTTTGTCTCTGTCTCTCTCTGACTCTATGTCTGTCTCTCTTTGTCTCTCATTGTCTCTCTCTGTCTAGATCTTTGTCTCTGTTTCTCTCGGTGTCTCTCTGTGTCTCTCTATGTGTCTCTCTGTGTCTCTGTCTCTCACTCTGTCTCTCTCTGTCTCTTTCTCTGTCTCTCTCTGTGTCTCTCTGTCTCTCTGTCTCTTTATCTGTCTCTCTATGTCTCTCTCTGTCTCTCTCTGTCTCTCTCTCTGTCTCTCTCTATCTCTCCCTGTGTCTCTCTCTGTCTCTCTCTGTCTCTCTTTGTCTCTCTCTGTCTCTCTCTGTCTCTCTCTGTATCTCTCTGTCTCTCTCTCTATCTCTGTCTCTCTCTGTCTCTGCCACTGTCTCTCTCTGTCTCTCGCTGTCTCCCTCTCTCTCTGTCTCTCTCTGTCTCTCTCTGTCTCTCTCTGTCTCTCTCTGTGTCTCTCTCAGTCTCTCTCACTGTCTCTGTCTCTCTGACTCTATGTCTGTCTCTCTTTGTCTCTCATTGTCTCTCTCTGTCTAGATCTTTGTCTCTGTTTCTCTCGGTGTCTCTCTGTGTCTCTCTATGTGTCTCTCTGTGTCTCTGTCTCTCACTCTGTCTCTCTCTGTCTCTTTCTCTGTCTCCCTCTATGTCTCTCTCTGTCTCTATCTCTGTCACTCTCTGTCTCTCTCTATCTCTCACTGTGTCTCTCTCTGTCTCTCTGTCTCTCTCTGTCTCTCTCTGTCTCTCTGTCTCTTTATCTGTCTCTCTATGTCTCTCTCTGTCTCTCTCTGTCTCTCTCTCTGTCTCTCTCTATCTCTCCCTGTGTCTCTCTCCGTCTCTCTCAGTCTCTCTCGGTGTCTCTCTCTGTCTCTCTCTGTCTCTCTCTGTCTCTCTCTGTCTCTCTCTGTCTCTATCTCTGTCCTTCTCTGTCTCTCTCTGTCTCTCTCTGTGTCTCTCTCAGTCTCTCTCACTGTCTCTGTCTCTCTCTGTCTCTCTCTTTGTCTCTGTCTCTCTCTGTCTTCTTTGTCTCTCTCTGTCTCCCTCTCTCTCTGTCTCTCTCTGTCTCTCTCTGTCTTAATCTCTATCTCTCTCAGTCTCCCTCTGTCTCTCTCGGTCTCTCTCCGTGTCTCTCTCTTTCTCTCTCTGATTTTCTCTGTCTCCCTCTATCTCTCTCTGTCTCTATCTCTGTCTCTATCTGTCTCTCTCTGTCTCAATCTGTCTCTCTCGGTCACTCTTTCTGTCTATCTCGGTCTCTCTCTATGTCTCTCTCTGTCTCTATCTCTGTCTCTCTCTGTGTCTCTCTCTGTCTCTCTCTGTCTTTATCTCTGTCTCTCTCAGTCTCTCTCTGTCTCTCTCTCTCTCTCTGTGTCTCTCTCTGTCTTTCTCTGTCTCCCTCTGTCTATCTCTGGCTCTATCTCTGTCTCTCTCTGTTTATCACTATGTCTCTTTCTGTGTCTCTCTCTGTCTCTCTATCTCTCACTGTGTCTCTCTCTATCTCTCTCTGTGTCTCTCTCTGTCTCTCTCTGTCTCTCTCTATGTCTCTGTCTCTATCTCTGTCACTCTCTGTCTCTCTGTCTCTCTCTGTCTCTCTCTCTGTCTATCTCGGTCTCTCTCTCTGTCTCTCTCTGTCTCTATCTCTGTCTCTCTCTGTCTCTCTCTGTCTCTCTCTGTGTCTCTCTCTGTCTCTCTCAGTCTCTCTCTGTCTCTCTCTGTCTATCTCGGTCTCTCTCTCTGTCTCTCTCTGTCTCTATCTCTGTATCTCTCTGTCTCTCTCTGTCTCTATCTCTGTCTCTCTCTGTCTCTCTCTGTCTTTCTCTGTCTCTCTCTGTCTCTCGCTGTCTCTCTCTGTCTCTGTGTCTCTCTCTGTCTCTCTCTGTCTTTCTGTCTCCCTCTCTCTCTCTGTCTCTCTCTCTCTGTCACTCTCTGTCTCTATCTCTGTCTCTCTCTGTTTATCACTCTGTCGCTCTGTCACTCTCTGTGTCTCTCTCTGTCTCTCTCTGTATCTCTCTGTCTCTCTCTGTATCTCTCTGTCTCTCTCTCTATCTCTGTCTCTCTCTGTCTCTGCCACTGTCTCTCTCTGTCTCTCTCTGTCTCCCTCTCTGTCTCTCTCTGTCTTAATCTCTGTCTCTCTCAATCTCTCTCTGTCTCTCTCTGTCTCTTTCTGTGTCTCTCTCTGTCTCTCTCTGTCTTTATCTCTGTCTATCTCAGTCTCTCTCTGTCTCTCTCTGTCTCTCTCTGTCTCTCCCTGTCTCTCTCTGTGTCTCTCTCTGTCTCTCTTAGTCTCTCTCTCAGTTTCTGTCTCTCTCTGTCCCTCTCTTTGTCTCTGTCTCTCTCTGTCTCTATGTCTGTCTCTCTTTGTCTCTCATTGTCTCTCTCTGTCTAGATCTTTGTCTCTGTTTCTCTCGGTGTCTCTCTGTGTCTCTCTATGTGTCTCTCTGTGTCTCTGTCTCTCACTCTGTCTCTCTCTGTCTCTCTCTCTGTCTCTCTCTGTGTCTCTCTGTCTCTTTCTCTGTCTCTCTCTGTCTCTCTCTGACTTTGTCTCTCTCTGTGTCTCGCTGTCTCTCTCTGTCTCTGTGTCTCTCTCTGTCTCTCTCTGTCTTTCTCTGTCTCCCTCTCTCTCTCTCTGTCTCTCTCTCTCTGTCACTCTCTGTCTCTATCTCTGTCTCTCTCTGTTTATCACTCTGTCGCTCTGTCACTCTCTGTGTCTCTCTCTGTCTCTCTCTATCTCTCCCTGTGTCTCTCTCTGTCTCTCTCTGTCTCTCTTTGTCTCTCTCTGTCTCTCTTTGTCTCTCTCTGTATCTCTCTGTCTCTCTCTGTATCTCTTAGTCTCTCTCACTATTTCTGTCTCTCTCTGTCTCTGCCACTGTCTCTCTCTGTCTCTCACTGTCTCCTTCTCTCTCTGTCTCTCTCTGTCTCTCTCTGTCTTAATCTCTGTCTCTCCCAATCTCTCTCTGTCTCTCTCTGTCTCTCTCTGTGTCTCTCTCTGTCTCTCTCTGTCTTTATCTCTGTCTATCTCAGTCTCTCTCTGTCTCTCTCTGTCTATCTCTGTGTCTCTCCCTGTCTTTCTCTGTCTCCCTCTGTCTTTCTCTGGCTCTATCTCAGTCTCTCTCTCTGTTTATCTCTCTGTCGCTCTGTCTCTCTCTCTGTGTCTCTCTCTATCTCTGTCTATCTCTCACTGTGTCTCTCTCTGTCTCTCTCTGTCTCTCCCTGTCTCTCTCTGTCTCTCTGTCTCTATCCCTGTCTCTCTCTGTCTCTCTCTCTGTCTCTCTCTATCTCTCCCTGTGTCTCACTCAGTCTCTCTCAGTCTCTCTCGGTGTCTCTCTCTGTCTCTCTCTGTCTCTCTCTGATTCTCTCTCTGTCTCTCTCAGTCTCTCTCTCTTTCTCTGTCTCTCTCTGTCTCTCTCTTTGTCAGTGTCTCTCTCTGTCTTCTTTGTCTCTCTCTGTCTCCCTCTCTCTCTGTCACTCTCTGTGTCTCTCTCTCTCTCTCTGTCTTTCTCTGTCTCCCTCTGTCTCTCTCTGTCTCTATCTCTGACTCTCTCTGTTTATCATATCTCTGTCACTCTCTGTCCCTATCTGTCTCATTCTGTCTCTCTCTGTCTCTCTCTCTGTCTCTCTCGGTCTCTCTCTCTCTGTCTCTCTCTGTCTCTATCACTGTCTCTCTCTGTCTCTCTCTGTCTCTCTCTCTGTCTCTCTCTGTCTCTCTTAGTCTCTCTCTCTGTCTCTGTCTCTCTCTGTCTCTCTCTTTTTCTCTGTCTCTCTCTGTCTCTATCTCTGTCTCTCTTTGTCTCACATTGTCTCTCTCTGTCTCTCTCTGTCTCTATCTCTGTCTCTCTCTGTTTATCTCTTTGTCTATCTCTGTCTCTCTCTGCGTCTCTCTATGTCTCTATCTCTTTTTCTCTGTCTCTCTCTGTCTTTCTCTTTGTCTTTCTCTGTCTCTCTCAGTCTCTCTCTCTGTCTCTCTCTGTCTCTCTCTGTCTTTCTTTGTCTCTAACTATCTCTCTCTGTCTCTGTGTCTCTCTCTCTCTCTCTGTGTCTTTCTCTGTCTCCCTCTCTCTCTCTCTGTCTCTATCTCTGTCACTCTCTGTCTCTATCTCTGTCTCTCTGTTTATCACTCTGTAGCTCTGTCACTCTCTGTGTCTCTCTCTGTCTCTCTCTATCTCTCCCTGTGTCTCTCTCTGTCTCTCTCTGTCTCTCTTTGTCTCTCTCTGTCTCTCTCTGTCTCTCTCTGTCTCTCTCTGTCTCTCTCTGTATCTCTCTGTCTCTCTCTCTATCTCTGTCTCTTTCTGTCTGTGCCACTGTCTCTCTCTGTCTCTCTCTGTCTCCCTCTCTCTCTTTCTCTCTCTGTCTTTCTCTGTCTTAATCTCTCTCTCTCTCAGTCACTCTCTGTCTCTCTCTGTGTCTCTCTCTGTCTCTCTGTGTCTTTATCTCTGTCTCTATCAGTCTCTCTCTGTCTCTCTCTGTGTCTCTCTCTGTCTTTTTCTGTCTCTCTCTGTCTCTCTCTGGCTCTATCTCTGTCTCTCTCTGTTTATCAGTCTGTCGCTCTGTCTCTCTCTGTGTCTCTCTCTGTCTCTATCTCTGTCACTCTCTGTCTCTCTCTATCTCTCACTGTGTCTCTCTCTGTCTCTCTGTCTCTCTCTGTCTCTCTCTGTCTCTCTGTCTCTTTATCTGTCTCTCTATGTCTCTCTCTGTCTCTCTCTGTCTCTCTCTCTGTCTCTCTCTATCTCTCACTATGTCTCTCTCTGTCTCTCTCAGTCTCTCTCGGTGTCTATCTCTGTCTCTCTCTGTCTCTCTCTGTCTCTATCTCTGTCCTTCTCTGTCTCTCTCTGTCTCTCTCAGTGTCTCTCTCTGTCTCTCTCAGTCTCTCTCACTGTCTCTGTCTCTCTCTGTCTCTCTCTTTGTCTCTGTCTCTCTCTGTCTTCTTTGTCTCTCTCTGTCTCCCTCTCTCTCTGTCTCTCTCTGTCTCTCTCTGTCTTAATCTCTGTCTCTCTCAGTCTCCCTCTGTCTCTCTCGGTCTCTCTCCGTGTCTCTCTCTTTCTCTCTCTGTTTTTCTCTTTCTCCCTCTATCTCTCTCTGTCTCTATCTCTGTATCTATCTGTCTCTCTCTGTCTCAATCTGTCTCTCTCGGTCACTCTTTCTGTCTATCTCGGTCTCTCTCTATGTCTCTCTCTGTCTCTATCTCTTTCTCTCTCTGTGTCTCTCTCTGTCTTTATCTCTGTCTCTCTCAGTCTCTCTCTGTCTCTCTCTCTCTCTGTGTCTCTCTCTGTCTTTCTCTGTCTCCCTCTGTCTCTTCCTGGCTCTATCTCTGTCTCTCTCTGTGTCTCTCTCTGTCTCTCTCTGTCTCTCTCTATGTCTCTCTCTGTCTCTATCTCTGTCACTCTCTGTCTCTCTGTCTCTCTCTGTCTCTCTCTGTCTCTCTCTCTGTCTATCTCGGTCTCTCTCTCTGTCTCTCTCTGTCTCTATCTCTGTCTCTCTCTGTCTCTCTCTGTCTCTCTCTGTGTCTCTCTCTGTCTCTCTCAGTCTCTCTCTCTGTCTTTGTCTCTCTCTGTCTCTCTCGTTGTCAGTGTATCTCTCTGTCTTATTTGTCTCTCTCTGTCTCCCTCTCTCTTTGTCTCTCTCTGTCTATCTCTGTGTCTCTCTCTGTCTCTCTCTGTCTTTCTCTGTCGCCCTCTGTCTCTCTCTGTCTCTATCTCTGACTCTCTCTGTTTATCATATCTCTGTCACTCTCTGTCTCTATCTGTCTCTCTCTGTCTCTCTCTGTCTCTCTCTGTCTCTCTCTGTCTATATCGGTCTCTCTCTCTGTCTCTCTCTGTCTCTATCTCTGTATCTCTCTGTCTCTCTCTGTCTCTCTCTGTCTTTCTCTGTCTCTCTCTGTCTCTCGCTGTCTCTCTCTGTCTCTGTGTCTCTCTCTGTCTCTCTCTGTCTTTCTGTCTCCCTCTCTCTCTCTGTGTCTCTCTCTCTCTGTCACTCTCTGTCTCTATCTCTGTCTCTCTCTGTTTATCACTCTGTCGCTCTGTCAATCTCTGTGTCTCTCTCTGTCTCTCTCTGTATCTCTCTGTCTCTCTCTGTATCTCTCTGTCTCTCTCTCTATCTCTGTCTCTCTCTGTCTCTGCCACTGTCTCTCTCTGTCTCTCTCTGTCTCCCTCTCTGTCTCTCTCTGTCTCTCTCTGTCTTAATCTCTGTCTCTCTCAATCTCTCTCTGTCTCTCTCTGTCTCTTTCTGTGTCACTCTCTGTCTCTCTCTGTCTTTATCTCTGTCTATCTCAGTCTCTCTCTGTCTCTCTCTGTCTCTCTCTGTCTCTCCCTGTCTCTCTCTGTGTCTCTCTCTGTCTCTCTTAGTCTCTCTCTCAGTCTCTGTCTCTCTCTGTTCCTCTCTTTGTCTCTGTCTCTCTCTGTTTCTATGTCTGTCTCTCTTTGTCTCTCATTGTCTCTCTCTGTCTAGATCTTTGTCTCTGTTTCTCTCAGTGTCTCTCTGTGTCTCTCTATGTGTCTCTCTGTGTCTCTGTCTCTCACTCTGTCTCTCTCTGTCTCTCTCTCTGTCTCTCTCTGTGTCTCTCTGTCTCTATCTCTGTCTCTCTCTGTCTCTCTCTGACTTTGTCTCTCTCTGTGTCTCGCTGTCTCTCTCTGTCTCTGTGTCTCTCTCTGTCTCTCTCTGTCTTTCTCTGTCTCCCTCTCTCTCTCTCTGTCTCTCTCTCTCTCTGTCACTCTCTGTCTCTATCTCTGTCTCTCTCTGTTTATCACTCTGTCGCTCTGTCACTCTCTGTGTCTCTCTCTGTCTCTCTCTATCTCTCCCTGTCTCTCTTTGTCTCTCTCTCTGTCTCTCTCAGTCTCTCTCTGTATCTCTCTGTCTCTCTCTGTATCTCTTTGTCTCTCTCACTATTTCTGTCTCTCTCTGTCTCTGCCACTGTCTCTCTCTGTCTCTCGCTGTCTCCCTCTCTCTCTGTCTCTCTCTGTCTTAATCTCTGTCTCTCTCAATCTCTCTCTGTCTCTCTCTGTCTCTCTCTGTGTCTCTCTCTGTCTCTCTCTGTCTTTATCTCTGTCTATCTCAGTCTCTCTCTGTCTCTCTCTGTCTATCTCTGTGTCTCTCTCTGTCTTTCTCTGTCTCCCTCAGTCTCTCTCTGGCTCTATCTCAGTCTCTCTCTGTTTATCTCTCTGTCGCTCTGTCTCTCTCTCTGTGTCTCTCTCTATCTCTGTCTATCTCTCACTGTGTCTCTCTCTGTCTCTCTCTGTCTCTCTCTGTCTCTCCCTGTCTCTATCTGTCTCTCTGTCTCTATCTCTGTCTCGCTCTGTCTCTCTCTGTCTCTCTCTGTCTCTCTCTCTGTCTCTCTCTATCTCTCCCTGTGTCTCACTCAGTCTCTCTCAGCCTCTCTCGGTGTCTCTCTCTGTCTCTCTCTGTCTCTCTCTGATTCTCTCTCTGTCTCTCTCAGTCTCTCTCTCTTTCTCTGTCTCTCTCTGTCTCTCTCTTTGTCAGTGTATCTCTCTGTCTTATTTGTCTCTCTCTGTCTCCCTCTCTCTTTGTCTCTCTCTGTCTCTCTCTGTGTCTCTCTCTGTCTCTCTCTGTCTTTCTCTGTCGCCCTCTGTCTCTCTCTGTCTCTATCTCTGACTCTCTCTGTTTATCATATCTCTGTCACTCTCTGTCTCTATCTGTCTCTCTCTGTCTCTCTCTGTCTCTCTCTGTCTCTCTCTGTCTATCTCGGTCTCTCTCTCTGTCTCTCTCTGTCTCTATCTCTGTATCTCTCTGTCTCTCTCTGTCTCTCTCTGTCTTTCTCTGTCTCTCTCTGTCTCTCGCTGTCTCTCTCTGTCTCTGTGTCTCTCTCTGTCTCTCTCTGTCTTTCTGTCTCCCTCTCTCTCTCTGTGTCTCTCTCTCTCTGTCACTCTCTGTCTCTATCTCTGTCTCTCTCTGTTTATCACTCTGTCGCTCTGTCAATCTCTGTGTCTCTCTCTGTCTCTCTCTGTATCTCTCTGTCTCTCTCTGTTTCTCTCTGTCTCTCTCTCTATCTCTGTCTCTCTCTGTCTCTGCCACTGTCTCTCTCTGTCTCTCTCTGTCTCCCTCTCTGTCTCTCTCTGTCTCTCTCTGTCTTAATCTCTGTCTCTCTCAATCTCTCTCTGTCTCTCTCTGTCTCTTTCTGTGTCTCTCTCTGTCTCTCTCTGTCTTTATCTCTGTCTATCTCAGTCTCTCTCTGTCTCTCTCTGTCTCTCTCTGTCTCTCCCTGTCTCTCTCTGTGTCTCTCTCTGTCTCTCTTAGTCTCTCTCTCAGTCTCTGTCTCTCTCTGTCCCTCTCTTTGTCTCTGTCTCTCTCTGTCTCTATGTCTGTCTCTCTTTGTCTCTCATTGTCTCTCTCTGTCTAGATCTTTGTCTCTGTTTCTCTCGGTGTCTCTCTGTGTCTCTCTATGTGTCTCTCTGTGTCTCTGTCTCTCACTCTGTCTCTCTCTGTCTCTCTCTCTGTCTCTCTCTGTGTCTCTCTGTCTCTATCTCTGTCTCTCTCTGTCTCTCTCTGACTTTGTCTCTCTCTGTGTCTCGCTGTCTCTCTCTGTCTCTGTGTCTCTCTCTGTCTCTCTCTGTCTTTCTCTGTCTCCCTCTCTCTCTCTCTGTCTCTCTCTCTCTGTCACTCTCTGTCTCTATCTCTGTCTCTCTCTGTTTATCACTCTGTCGCTCTGTCACTCTCTGTGTCTCTCTCTGTCTCTCTCTATCTCTCCCTGTCTCTCTTTGTCTCTCTCTCTGTCTCTCTCAGTCTCTCTCTGTATCTCTCTGTCTCTCTCTGTATCTCTTTGTCTCTCTCACTATTTCTGTCTCTCTCTGTCTCTGCCACTGTCTCTCTCTGTCTCTCGCTGTCTCCCTCTCTCTCTGTCTCTCTCTGTCTTA
The DNA here is from genome assembly GCF_978045245.1 of Mus caroli. NCBI lineage: Eukaryota > Metazoa > Chordata > Mammalia > Rodentia > Muridae > Mus > Mus caroli. The sequence goes on from NW_028227276.1 coordinate 12,111,083, forward strand.
ATCTCTGTCTCTCTCAATCTCTCTCTGTCTCTCTCTGTCTCTCTCTGTGTCTCTCTCTGTCTCTCTCTGTCTTTATCTCTGTCTATCTCAGTCTCTCTCTGTCTCTCTCTGTCTATCTCTGTGTCTCTCTCTGTCTTTCTCTGTCTCCCTCAGTCTCTCTCTGGCTCTATCTCAGTCTCTCTCTGTTTATCTCTCTGTCGCTCTGTCTCTCTCTCTGTGTCTCTCTCTATCTCTGTCTATCTCTCACTGTGTCTCTCTCTGTCTCTCTCTGTCTCTCTCTGTCTCTCCCTGTCTCTATCTGTCTCTCTGTCTCTATCTCTGTCTCGCTCTGTCTCTCTCTGTCTCTCTCTGTCTCTCTCTCTGTCTCTCTCTATCTCTCCCTGTGTCTCACTCAGTCTCTCTCAGCCTCTCTCGGTGTCTCTCTCTGTCTCTCTCTGTCTCTCTCTGATTCTCTCTCTGTCTCTCTCAGTCTCTCTCTCTTTCTCTGTCTCTCTCTGTCTCTCTCTTTGTCAGTGTCTCTCTCTGTCTTCTTTGTCTCTCTCTGTCTCCCTCTCTCTCTGTCTCTCTCTGTGTCTCTCTCTGTCTCTTTCTGTCTTTCTCTGTCTCCCTCTGTCTCTCTCTGTCTCTATCTCTGACTCTCACTGTTTATCATATCTCTGTCACTCTCTGTCCCTATCTGTCTCATTCTGTCTCTCTCTGTCTCTCTCTCTGTCTCTCTCTGTCTCTCTTAGTCTCTCTCTCTGTCTCTGTCTCTCTCTGTCTCTCTCTTTGTCTCTGTCTCTCTCTGTCTCTATCTCTGTCTCTCTTTGTCTCACATTGTCTCTCTCTGTCTCTCTCTGTCTCTATCTCTGTCTCTCTCTGTTTATCTCTTTGTCTATCTCTGTCTCTCTCTGCGTCTCTCTATGTCTCTATCTCTTTTTCTCTGTCTCTCTCTGTCTCTCTCTGTGTCTCTCTCTGTCTCTCTGTGTCTTTATCTCTGTCTCTATCAGTCTCTCTCTGTCTCTCTCTGTGTCTCTCTCTGTCTTTTTCTGTCTCTCTCTGTCTCTCTCTGGCTCTATCTCTGTCTCTCTCTGTTTATCAGTCTGTCGCTCTGTCTCTCTCTGTGTCTCTCTCTGTCTCTCTCAGTCTCTCTCACTGTCTCTGTCTCTCTCTGTCTCTCTCTTTGTCTCTGTCTCTCTCTGTCTTCTTTGTCTCTCTCTGTCTCCCTCTCTCTCTTTCTCTCTCTGTCTCTCTCTGTCTTAATCTCTGTCTCTCTCAGTCTCCCTCTGTCTCTCTCGGTCTCTCTCCGTGTCTCTCTCTTTCTCTCTCTGTTTTTCTCTTTCTCCCTCTATCTCTCTCTGTCTCTATCTCTATATCTATCTGTCTCTCTCTGTCTCAATCTGTCTCTCTCGGTCACTCTTTCTGTCTATCTCGGTCTCTCTCTATGTCTCTCTCTGTCTCTATCTCTTTCTCTCTCTGTGTCTCTCTCTGTCTTTATCTCTGTCTCTCTCAGTCTCTCTCTGTCTCTCTCTCTCTCTGTGTCTCTCTCTGTCTTTCTCTGTCTCCCTCTGTCTCTCTCTGGCTCTATCTCTGTCTCTCTCTGTGTCTCTCTGTGTCTCTCTCTGTCTCTCTCTATGTCTCTCTCTGTCTCTATCTCTGTCACTCTCTGTCTCTCTGTCTCTCTCTGTCTCTCTCTCTGTCTATCTCGGTCTCTCACTCTGTCTCTCTCTGTCTCTATCTCTGTCTCTCTCTGTCTCTCTCTGTCTCTCTCTGTGTCTTTCTCTGTCTCTCTCAGTCTCTCTCTCTGTCTTTGTCTCTCTCTGTCTCTCTCTTTGTCAGTGTATCTCTCTGTCTTATTTGTCTCTCCCTGTCTCCCTCTCTCTTTGTCTCTCTCTGTCTCTCTCTGTGTCTCTCTCTGTCTCTCTCTGTCTTTCTCTGTCGCCCTCTGTCTCTCTCTGTCTCTATCTCTGACTCTCTCTGTTTATCATATCTCTGTCACTCTCTGTCTCTATCTGTCTCTCTCTGTCTCTCTCTGTCTCTCTCTGTCTATCTCGGTCTCTCTCTCCGTCTCTCTCTGTCTCTATCTCTGTATCTCTCTGTCTCTCTCTGTCTCTATCTCTGTCTCTCTCTGTCTCTCTCTGTCTTTCTCTGTCTCTCTCTGTCTCTCGCTGTCTCTCTCTGTCTCTGTGTCTCTCTCTGTCTCTCTCTGTCTTTCTGTCTCCCTCTCTCTCTCTGTCTCTCTCTCTCTGTCACTCTCTGTCTCTATCTCTGTCTCTCTCTGTTTATCACTCTGTCGCTCTGTCACTCTCTGTGTCTCTCTCTGTCTCTCTCGGTATCTCTCTGTCTCTCTCTGTATCTCTCTGTCTCTCTCTCTATCTCGTTCTCTCTCTGTCTCTGCCACTGTCTCTCCCTGTCTCTCTCTCTGTCTCTCTCTGTCTCTCTCTGTCTCTCTCTGTCTTAATCTCTGTCTCTCTCAATCTCTCTCTGTCTCTCTCTGTCTCTTTCTGTGTCACTCTCTGTCTCTCTCTGTCTTTATCTCTGTCTATCTCAGTCTCTCTCTGTCTCTCTCTGTCTCTCTCTGTCTCTCCCTGTCTCTCTCTGTGTCTCTCTCTGTCTCTCTTAGTCTCTCTCTCAGTCTCTGTCTCTCTCTGTCCCTCTCTTTGTCTCTGTCTCTCTCTGTCTCTATGTCTGTCTCTCTTTGTCTCTCATTGTCTCTCTCTGTCTAGATCTTTGTCTCTGTTTCTCTCGGTGTCTCTCTGTGTCTCTCTATGTGTCTCTCTTGTCTCTGTCTCTCACTCTGTCTCTCTCTGTCTCTCTCTCTGTCTCTCTCTGTGTCTCTCTGTCTCTATCTCTGTCTCTCTCTGTCTCTCTCTGACTTTGTCTCTCTCTGTGTCTCGCTGTCTCTCTCTGTCTCTGTGTCTCTCTCTGTCTCTCTCTGTCTTTCTCTGTCTCCCTCTCTCTCTCTCTGTCTCTCTCTCTCTGTCACTCTCTGTCTCTATCTCTGTCTCTCTCTGTTTATCACTCTGTCGCTCTGTCACTCTCTGTGTCTCTCTCTGTCTCTCTCTATCTCTCCCTGTCTCTCTTTGTCTCTCTCTCTGTCTCTCTCTGTCTCTCTCTGTATCTCTGTCTCTCTCTGTATCTCTTTGTCTCTCTCACTATTTCTGTCTCTCTCTGTCTCTGCCACTGTCTCTCTCTGTCTCTCGCTGTCTCCCTCTCTCTCTGTCTCTCTCTGTCTTAATCTCTGTCTCTCTCAATCTCTCTCTGTCTCTCTCTGTCTCTCTCTGTGTCTCTCTCTGTCTCTCTCTGTCTTTATCTCTGTCTATCTCAGTCTCTCTCTGTCTCTCTCTGTCTATCTCTGTGTCTCTCTCTGTCTTTCTCTGTCTCCCTCAGTCTCTCTCTGGCTCTATCTCAGTCTCTCCCTGTTTATCTCTCTGTCGCTCTGTCTCTCTCTCTGTGTCTCTCTCTATCTCTGTCTATCTCTCACTGTGTCTCTCTCTGTCTCTCTCTGTCTCTCTCTGTCTCTCCCTGTCTCTATCTGTCTCTCTGTCTCTATCTCTGTCTCGCTCTGTCTCTCTCTGTCTCTCTCTGTCTCTCTCTCTGTCTCTCTCTATCTCTCCCTGTGTCTCACTCAGTCTCTCTCAGCCTCTCTCGGTGTCTCTCTCTGTCTCTCTCTGTCTCTCTCTGATTCTCTCTCTGTCTCTCTCAGTCTCTCTCTCTTTCTCTGTCTCTCTCTGTCTCTCTCTTTGTCAGTGTCTCTCTCTGTCTTCTTTGTCTCTCTCTGTCTCCCTCTCTCTCTGTCTCTCTCTGTGTCTCTCTCTGTCTCTCTCTGTCTTTCTCTGTCTCCCTCTGTCTCTCTCTGTCTCTATCTATGACTCTCACTGTTTATCATATCTCTGTCACTCTCTGTCCCTATCTGTCTCATTCTGTCTCTCTCTGTCTCTCTCTCTGTCTCTTTCTGTCTCTCTTAGTCTCTCTCTCTGTCTCTGTCTCTCTCTGTCTCTCTCTTTGTCTCTGTCTCTCTCTGTCTCTATCTCTGTCTCTCTTTGTCTCACATTGTCTCTCTCTGTCTCTCTCTGTCTCTATCTCTGTCTCTCTCTGTTTATCTCTTTGTCTATCTCTGTCTCTCTCTGCGTCTCTCTATGTCTCTATCTCTTTTTCTCTGTCTCTCTCTGTCTCTCTCTGTGTCTCTCTCTGTCTCTCTGTGTCTTTATCTCTGTCTCTATCAGTCTCTCTCTGTCTCTCTCTGTGTCTCTCTCTGTCTTTTTCTGTCTCTCTCTGTCTCTCTCTGGCTCTATCTCTGTCTCTCTCTGTTTATCAGTCTGTCGCTCTGTCTCTCTCTGTGTCTCTCTCTGTCTCTCTCAGTCTCTCTCACTGTCTCTGTCTCTCTCTGTCTCTCTCTTTGTCTCTGTCTCTCTCTGTCTTCTTTGTCTCTCTCTGTCTCCCTCTCTCTCTGTCTCTCTCTGTCTCTCTCTGTCTTAATCTCTGTCTCTCTCAGTCTCCCTCTGTCTCTCTCGGTCTCTCTCCGTGTCTCTCTCTTTCTCTCTCTGTTTTTCTCTTTCTCCCTCTATCTCTCTCTGTCTCTATCTCTATATCTATCTGTCTCTCTCTGTCTCAATCTGTCTCTCTCGGTCACTCTTTCTGTCTATCTCGGTCTCTCTCTATGTCTCTCTCTGTCTCTATCTCTTTCTCTCTCTGTGTCTCTCTCTGTCTTTATCTCTGTCTCTCTCAGTCTCTCTCTGTCTCTCTCTCTCTCTGTGTCTCTCTCTGTCTTTCTCTGTCTCCCTCTGTCTCTCTCTGGCTCTATCTCTGTCTCTCTCTGTGTCTCTCTGTGTCTCTCTCTGTCTCTCTCTATGTCTCTCTCTGTCTCTATCTCTGTCACTCTCTGTCTCTCTGTCTCTCTCTGTCTCTCTCTCTGTCTATCTCGGTCTCTCACTCTGTCTCTCTCTGTCTCTATCTCTGTCTCTCTCTGTCTCTCTCTGTCTCTCTCTGTGTCTTTCTCTGTCTCTCTCAGTCTCTCTCTCTGTCTTTGTCTCTCTCTGTCTCTCTCTTTGTCAGTGTATCTCTCTGTCTTATTTGTCTCTCCCTGTCTCCCTCTCTCTTTGTCTCTCTCTGTCTCTCTCTGTGTCTCTCTCTGTCTCTCTCTGTCTTTCTCTGTCGCCCTCTGTCTCTCTCTGTCTCTATCTCTGACTCTCTCTGTTTATCATATCTCTGTCACTCTCTGTCTCTATCTGTCTCTCTCTGTCTCTCTCTGTCTCTCTCTGTCTATCTCGGTCTCTCTCTCCGTCTCTCTCTGTCTCTATCTCTGTATCTCTCTGTCTCTCTCTGTCTCTATCTCTGTCTCTCTCTGTCTCTCTCTGTCTTTCTCTGTCTCTCTCTGTCTCTCGCTGTCTCTCTCTGTCTCTGTGTCTCTCTCTGTCTCTCTCTGTCTTTCTGTCTCCCTCTCTCTCTCTGTCTCTCTCTCTCTGTCACTCTCTGTCTCTATCTCTGTCTCTCTCTGTTTATCACTCTGTCGCTCTGTCACTCTCTGTGTCTCTCTCTGTCTCTCTCGGTATCTCTCTGTCTCTCTCTGTATCTCTCTGTCTCTCTCTCTATCTCGTTCTCTCTCTGTCTCTGCCACTGTCTCTCCCTGTCTCTCTCTCTGTCTCTCTCTGTCTCTCTCTGTCTCTCTCTGTCTTAATCTCTGTCTCTCTCAATCTCTCTCTGTCTCTCTCTGTCTCTTTCTGTGTCACTCTCTGTCTCTCTCTGTCTTTATCTCTGTCTATCTCAGTCTCTCTCTGTCTCTCTCTGTCTCTCTCTGTCTCTCCCTGTCTCTCTCTGTGTCTCTCTCTGTCTCTCTTAGTCTCTCTCTCAGTCTCTGTCTCTCTCTGTCCCTCTCTTTGTCTCTGTCTCTCTCTGTCTCTATGTCTGTCTCTCTTTGTCTCTCATTGTCTCTCTCTGTCTAGATCTTTGTCTCTGTTTCTCTCGGTGTCTCTCTGTGTCTCTCTATGTGTCTCTCTTGTCTCTGTCTCTCACTCTGTCTCTCTCTGTCTCTCTCTCTGTCTCTCTCTGTGTCTCTCTGTCTCTATCTCTGTCTCTCTCTGTCTCTCTCTGACTTTGTCTCTCTCTGTGTCTCGCTGTCTCTCTCTGTCTCTGTGTCTCTCTCTGTCTCTCTCTGTCTTTCTCTGTCTCCCTCTCTCTCTCTCTGTCTCTCTCTCTCTGTCACTCTCTGTCTCTATCTCTGTCTCTCTCTGTTTATCACTCTGTCGCTCTGTCACTCTCTGTGTCTCTCTCTGTCTCTCTCTATCTCTCCCTGTCTCTCTTTGTCTCTCTCTCTGTCTCTCTCTGTCTCTCTCTGTATCTCTGTCTCTCTCTGTATCTCTTTGTCTCTCTCACTATTTCTGTCTCTCTCTGTCTCTGCCACTGTCTCTCTCTGTCTCTCGCTGTCTCCCTCTCTCTCTGTCTCTCTCTGTCTTAATCTCTGTCTCTCTCAATCTCTCTCTGTCTCTCTCTGTCTCTCTCTGTGTCTCTCTCTGTCTCTCTCTGTCTTTATCTCTGTCTATCTCAGTCTCTCTCTGTCTCTCTCTGTCTATCTCTGTGTCTCTCTCTGTCTTTCTCTGTCTCCCTCAGTCTCTCTCTGGCTCTATCTCAGTCTCTCCCTGTTTATCTCTCTGTCGCTCTGTCTCTCTCTCTGTGTCTCTCTCTATCTCTGTCTATCTCTCACTGTGTCTCTCTCTGTCTCTCTCTGTCTCTCTCTGTCTCTCCCTGTCTCTATCTGTCTCTCTGTCTCTATCTCTGTCTCGCTCTGTCTCTCTCTGTCTCTCTCTGTCTCTCTCTCTGTCTCTCTCTATCTCTCCCTGTGTCTCACTCAGTCTCTCTCAGCCTCTCTCGGTGTCTCTCTCTGTCTCTCTCTGTCTCTCTCTGATTCTCTCTCTGTCTCTCTCAGTCTCTCTCTCTTTCTCTGTCTCTCTCTGTCTCTCTCTTTGTCAGTGTCTCTCTCTGTCTTCTTTGTCTCTCTCTGTCTCCCTCTCTCTCTGTCTCTCTCTGTGTCTCTCTCTGTCTCTCTCTGTCTTTCTCTGTCTCCCTCTGTCTCTCTCTGTCTCTATCTATGACTCTCACTGTTTATCATATCTCTGTCACTCTCTGTCCCTATCTGTCTCATTCTGTCTCTCTCTGTCTCTCTCTCTGTCTCTTTCTGTCTCTCTTAGTCTCTCTCTCTGTCTCTGTCTCTCTCTGTCTCTCTCTTTGTCTCTGTCTCTCTCTGTCTCTATCTCTGTCTCTCTTTGTCTCACATTGTCTCTCTCTGTCTCTCTCTGTCTCTATCTCTGTCTCTCTCTGTTTATCTCTTTGTCTATCTCTGTCTCTCTCTGCGTCTCTCTATGTCTCTATCTCTTTTTCTCTGTCTCTCTCTGTCTTTCTCTTTGTCTTTCTCTGTCTCTCTCAGTCTCTCTCTCTGTCTCTCTCTGTCTCTCTCTGTCTTTCTTTGTCTCTAACTATCTCTCTCTGTCTCTGTCTCTCTCTCTCTCTCTGTGTCTTTCTCTGTCTCCCTTTCTCTCTATCTGTCTCTATCTCTGTCACTCTCTGTCTCTATCTCTGTCTCTCTCTGTTTATCACTCTGTCGCTCTGTCACTCTCTGTGTCTCTCTCTGTCTCTCTCTATCTCTCCCTGTGTCTCTCTCTGTCTCTCTCTGTCTCTCTTTGTCTCTCTCTGTGTCTCTCTGTCTCTCTCTGTCTCTCTCTGTATCTCTCTGTATCTCTCTGTATCTCTCTGTCTCTCTCTCTATCTCTGTCTCTCTCTGTCTCTGCCACTGTCTCTCTCTGTCTCTCTCTGTCTCCCTCTCTCTCTTTCTCTCTCTGTCTTTCTCTGTCTTAATCTCTGTCTCTCTCAGTCGCTCTCTGTCTCTCTCTGTCTCTCTCTGTGTCTCTCTCTGTCTCTCTGTGTCTTTATCTCTGTCTCTATCAGTCTCTCTCTGTCTCTCTCTGTGTCTCTCTCTGTCTTTTTCTGTCTCTCTCTGTCTCTCTCTGGCTCTATCTCTGTCTCTCTCTGTTTATCAGTCTGTCGCTCTGTCTCTCTCTGTGTCTCTCTCTGTCTCTCTCTATCTCTAACTGTGTCTCTCTCTGTCTCCCTCTATGTCTCTCTCTGTCTCTATCTCTGTCACTCTCTGTCTCTCTCTATCTCTCACTGTGTCTCTCTCTGTCTCTCTGTCTCTCTCTGTCTCTCTCTGTCTCTCTGTCTCTTTATCTGTCTCTCTATGTCTCTCTCTGTCTCTCTCTGTCTCTCTCTCTGTCTCTCTCTATCTCTCCCTGTGTCTCTCTCAGTCTCTCTCAGTCTCTCTCGGTGTCTATCTCTGTCTCTCTCTGTCTCTCTCTGTCTCTATCTCTGTCCTTCTCTGTCTCTCTCTGTCTCTCTCTGTGTCTCTCTCTGTCTCTCTCAGTCTCTCTCACTGTCTCTGTCTCTCTCTGTCTCTCTCTTTGTCTCTGTCTCTCTCTGTCTTCTTTGTCTCTCTCTGTCTCCCTCTCTCTCTGTCTCTCTCTGTCTCTCTCTGTCTTAATCTCTGTCTCTCTCAGTCTCCCTCTGTCTCTCTCGGTCTCTCTCCGTGTCTCTCTCTTTCTCTCTCTGTTTTTCTCTTTCTCCCTCTATCTCTCTCTGTCTCTATCTCTGTATCTATCTGTCTCTCTCTGTCTCAATCTGTCTCTCTCGGTCACTCTTTCTGTCTATCTCGGTCTCTCTCTATGTCTCTCTCTGTCTCTATCTCTTTCTCTCTCTGTGTCTCTCTCTGTCTTTATCTCTGTCTCTCTCAGTCTCTCTCTGTCTCTCTCTCTCTCTGTGTCTCTCTCTGTCTTTCTCTGTCTCCCTCTGTCTCTCTCTGGCTCTATCTCTGTCTCTCTCTGTCTCTCTCTCTGTCTCTCTCTGTCTCTCTCTATGTCTCTCTCTGTCTCTATCTCTGTCACTCTCTGTCTCTCTGTCTCTCTCTGTCTCTCTCTGTCTCTCTCTCTGTCTATCTCGGTCTCTCTCTCTGTCTCTCTCTGTCTCTATCTCTGTCTCTCTCTGTCTCTCTCTGTCTCTCTCTGTGTCTCTCTCTGTCTCTCTCAGTCTCTCTCTCTGTCTTTGTCTCTCTCTGTCTCTCTCTTTGTCAGTGTATCTCTCTGTCTTATTTGTCTCTCTCTGTCTCCCTCTCTCTTTGTCTCTCTCTGTCTCTCTCTGTGTCTCTCTCTGTCTCTCTCTGTCTTTCTCTGTCGCCCTCTGTCTCTCTCTGTCTCTATCTCTGACTCTCTCTGTTTATCATATCTCTGTCACTCTCTGTCTCTCTCTGTCTCTCTCTGTCTCTCTCTGTCTCTCTCTGTCTATCTCGGTCTCTCTCTCTGTCTCTCTCTGTCTCTATCTCTGTATCTCTCTGTCTCTCTCTGTCTCTATCTCTGTCTCTCTCTGTCTCTCTCTGTCTTTCTCTGTCTCTCTCTGTCTCTCGCTGTCTCTCTCTGTCTCTGTGTCTCTCTCTGTCTCTCTCTGTCTTTCTGTCTCCCTCTCTCTCTCTCTGTCTCTCTCTCTCTGTCACTCTCTGTCTCTATCTCTGTCTCTCTCTGTTTATCACTCTGTCGCTCTGTCACTCTCTGTGTCTCTCTCTGTCTCTCTCTGTATCTCTCTGTCTCTCTCTGTATCTCTCTGTCTCTCTCTCTATCTCTGTCTCTCTCTGTCTCTGCCACTGTCTCTCTCTGTCTCTCTCTGTCTCCCTCTCTGTCTCTCTCTGTCTCTCTCTGTCTTAATCTCTGTCTCTCTCAATCTCTCTCTGTCTCTCTCTGTCTCTTTCTGTGTCACTCTCTGTCTCTCTCTGTCTTTATCTCTGTCTATCTCAGTCTCTCTCTGTCTCTCTCTGTCTCTCTCTGTCTCTCCCTGTCTCTCTCTGTGTCTCTCTCTGTCTCTCTTAGTCTCTCTCTCAGTCTCTGTCTCTCTCTGTCCTTCTCTTTGTCACTGTCTCTCTCTGTCTCTATGTCTGTCTCTCTTTGTCTCTCATTGTCTCTCTCTGTCTAGATCTTTGTCTCTGTTTCTCTCGGTGTCTCTCTGTGTCTCTCTATGTGTCTCTCTGTGTCTCTGTCTCTCACTCTGTCTCTCTCTGTCTCTCTCTCTGTCTCTCTCTGTGTCTCTCTGTCTCTATCTCTGTCTCTCTCTGTCTCTCTCTGACTTTGTCTCTCTCTGTGTCTCGCTGTCTCTCTCTGTCTCTGTGTCTCTCTCTGTCTCTCTCTGTCTTTCTCTGTCTCCCTCTCTCTCTCTCTGTCTCTCTCTCTCTGTCACTCTCTGTCTCTATCTCTGTCTCTCTCTGTTTATCACTCTGTCGCTCTGTCACTCTCTGTGTCTCTCTCTGTCTCTCTCTATCTCTCCCTGTCTCTCTTTGTCTCTTTCTCTGTCTCTCTCTTTCTCTCTCTGTATCTCTCTGTCTCTCTCTGTATCTCTTTGTCTCTCTCACTATTTCTGTCTCTCTCTGTCTCTGCCACTGTCTCTCTCTGTCTCTCGCTGTCTCCCTCTCTCTCTGTCTCTCTCTGTCTTAATCTCTGTCTCTCTCAATCTCTCTCTGTCTCTCTCTGTCTCTCTCTGTGTCTCTCTCTGTCTCTCTCTGTCTTTATCTCTGTCTATCTCAGTCTCTCTCTGTCTCTCTCTGTCTATCTCTGTGTCTCTCTCTGTCTTTCTCTGTCTCCCTCAGTCTCTCTCTGGCTCTATCTCAGTCTCTCTCTGTTTATCTCTCTGTCGCTCTGTCTCTCTCTCTGTGTCTCTCTCTATCTCTGTCTATCTCTCACTGTGTCTCTCTCTGTCTCTCTCTGTCTCTCTCTGTCTCTCCCTGTCTCTATCTGTCTCTCTGTCTCTATCTCTGTCTCGCTCTGTCTCTCTCTGTCTCTCTCTGTCTCTCTCTCTGTCTCTCTCTATCTCTCCCTGTGTCTCACTCAGTCTCTCTCAGCCTCTCTCGGTGTCTCTCTCTGTCTCTCTCTGTCTCTCTCTGATTCTCTCTCTGTCTCTCTCAGTCTCTCTCTCTTTCTCTGTCTCTCTCTGTCTCTCTCTTTGTCAGTGTCTCTCTCTCTGTCTTCTTTGTCTCTCTCTGTCTCCCTCTCTCTCTGTCTCTCTCTGTGTCTCTCTCTGTCTCTCTCTGTCTTTCTCTGTCTCCCTCTGTCTCTCTCTGTCTCAATCTATGACTCTCACTGTTTATCATATCTCTGTCACTCTCTGTCCCTATCTGTCTCATTCTGTCTCTCTCTGTCTCTCTCTCTGTCTCTCTCTGTCTCTCTTAGTCTCTCTCTCTGTCTCTGTCTCTCTCTGTCTCTCTCTTTGTCTCTGTCTCTCTCTGTCTCTATCTCTGTCTCTCTTTGTCTCACATTGTCTCTCTCTGTCTCTCTCTGTCTCTATCTCTGTCTCTCTCTGTTTATCTCTTTGTCTATCTCTGTCTCTCTCTGTGTCTCTCTATGTCTCTATCTCTTTTTCTCTGTCTCTCTCTGTCTTTCTCTTTGTCTTTCTCTGTCTCTCTCAGTCTCTCTCTCTGTCTCTCTCTGTCTCTCTCTGTCTTTCTTTGTCTCTAACTATCTCTCTCTGTCTCTGTCTCTCTCTCTCTGTGTCTTTCTCTGTCTCCCTCTCTCTCTATCTGTCTCTATCTCTGTCACTCTCTGTCTCTATCTCTGTCTCTCTCTGTTTATCACTCTGTCGCTCTGTCACTCTCTGTGTCTCTCTCTGTCTCTCTCTATCTCTCCCTGTGTCTCTCTCTGTCTCTCTCTGTCTCTCTTTGTCTCTCTCTGTCTCTCTCTGTCTCTCTCTGTCTCTCTCTGTCTCTCTCTGTATCTCTCTGTATCTCTCTGTCTCTCTCTCTATCTCTGTCTCTCTCTGTCTCTGCCACTGTCTCTCTCTGTCTCTCTCTGTCTCCCTCTCTCTCTTTCTCTCTCTGTCTTTCTCTGTCTTAATCTCTGTCTCTCTCAGTCGCTCTCTGTCTCTCTCTGTCTCTCTCTGTGTCTCTCTCTGTCTCTCTGTGTCTTTATCTCTGTCTCTATCAGTCTCTCTCTGTCTCTCTCTGTGTCTCTCTCTGTCTTTTTCTGTCTCTCTCTGTCTCTCTGTGGCTCTATCTCTGTCTCTCTCTGTTTATCAGTCTGTCGCTCTGTCTCTCTCTGTGTCTCTCTCTGTCTCTCTCTATCTCTAACTGTGTCTCTCTCTGTCTCCCTCTATGTCTCTCTCTGTCTCTATCTCTGTCACTCTCTGTCTCTCTGTCTCTCTCTGTCTCTCTCTGTGTCTCTCTCTGTCTCTCTCAGTCTCTCTCTCTGTCTTTGTCTCTCTCTGTCTCTCTCTTTGTCAGTGTATCTCTCTGTCTTATTTGTCTCTCTCTGTCTCCCTCTCTCTTTGTCTCTCTCTGTCTCTCTCTGTGTCTCTCTCTGTCTCTCTCTGTCTTTCTCTGTCGCCCTCTGTCTCTCTCTGTCTCTATCTCTGACTCTCTCTGTTTATCATATCTCTGTCACTCTCTGTCTCTATCTGTCTCTCTCTGTCTCTCTCTGTCTCTCTCTGTCTATCTCGGTCTCTCTCTCTGTCTCTCTCTGTCTCTATCTCTGTATCTCTCTGTCTCTCTCTGTCTCTATCTCTGTCTCTCTCTGTCTCTCTCTGTCTTTCTCTGTCTCTCTCTGTCTCTCGCTGTCTCTCTCTGTCTCTGTGTCTCTCTCTGTCTCTCTCTGTCTTTCTGTCTCCCTCTCTCTCTCTCTGTCTCTCTCTCTCTGTCACTCTCTGTCTCTATCTCTGTCTCTCTCTGTTTATCACTCTGTCGCTCTGTCACTCTCTGTGTCTCTCTCTGTCTCTCTCTGTATCTCTCTGTCTCTCTCTGTATCTCTCTGTCTCTCTCTCTATCTCTGTCTCTCTCTGTCTCTGCCACTGTCTCTCTCTGTCTCTCTCTGTCTCCCTCTCTGTCTCTCTCTGTCTCTCTCTGTCTTAATCTCTGTCTCTCTCAATCTCTCTCTGTCTCTCTCTGTCTCTTTCTGTGTCACTCTCTGTCTCTCTCTGTCTTTATCTCTGTCTATCTCAGTCTCTCTCTGTCTCTCTCTGTCTCTCTCTGTCTCTCCCTGTCTCTCTCTGTGTCTCTCTCTGTCTCTCTTAGTCTCTCTCTCAGTCTCTGTCTCTCTCTGTCCTTCTCTTTGTCACTGTCTCTCTCTGTCTCTATGTCTGTCTCTCTTTGTCTCTCATTGTCTCTCTCTGTCTAGATCTTTGTCTCTGTTTCTCTCGGTGTCTCTCTGTGTCTCTCTATGTGTCTCTCTGTGTCTCTGTCTCTCACTCTGTCTCTCTCTGTCTCTCTCTCTGTCTCTCTCTGTGTCTCTCTGTCTCTATCTCTGTCTCTCTCTGTCTCTCTCTGACTTTGTCTCTCTCTGTGTCTCGCTGTCTCTCTCTGTCTCTGTGTCTCTCTCTGTCTCTCTCTGTCTTTCTCTGTCTCCCTCTCTCTCTCTCTGTCTCTCTCTCTCTGTCACTCTCTGTCTCTATCTCTGTCTCTCTCTGTTTATCACTCTGTCGCTCTGTCACTCTCTGTGTCTCTCTCTGTCTCTCTCTATCTCTCCCTGTCTCTCTTTGTCTCTTTCTCTGTCTCTCTCTTTCTCTCTCTGTATCTCTCTGTCTCTCTCTGTATCTCTTTGTCTCTCTCACTATTTCTGTCTCTCTCTGTCTCTGCCACTGTCTCTCTCTGTCTCTCGCTGTCTCCCTCTCTCTCTGTCTCTCTCTGTCTTAATCTCTGTCTCTCTCAATCTCTCTCTGTCTCTCTCTGTCTCTCTCTGTGTCTCTCTCTGTCTCTCTCTGTCTTTATCTCTGTCTATCTCAGTCTCTCTCTGTCTCTCTCTGTCTATCTCTGTGTCTCTCTCTGTCTTTCTCTGTCTCCCTCAGTCTCTCTCTGGCTCTATCTCAGTCTCTCTCTGTTTATCTCTCTGTCGCTCTGTCTCTCTCTCTGTGTCTCTCTCTATCTCTGTCTATCTCTCACTGTGTCTCTCTCTGTCTCTCTCTGTCTCTCTCTGTCTCTCCCTGTCTCTATCTGTCTCTCTGTCTCTATCTCTGTCTCGCTCTGTCTCTCTCTGTCTCTCTCTGTCTCTCTCTCTGTCTCTCTCTATCTCTCCCTGTGTCTCACTCAGTCTCTCTCAGCCTCTCTCGGTGTCTCTCTCTGTCTCTCTCTGTCTCTCTCTGATTCTCTCTCTGTCTCTCTCAGTCTCTCTCTCTTTCTCTGTCTCTCTCTGTCTCTCTCTTTGTCAGTGTCTCTCTCTCTGTCTTCTTTGTCTCTCTCTGTCTCCCTCTCTCTCTGTCTCTCTCTGTGTCTCTCTCTGTCTCTCTCTGTCTTTCTCTGTCTCCCTCTGTCTCTCTCTGTCTCAATCTATGACTCTCACTGTTTATCATATCTCTGTCACTCTCTGTCCCTATCTGTCTCATTCTGTCTCTCTCTGTCTCTCTCTCTGTCTCTCTCTGTCTCTCTTAGTCTCTCTCTCTGTCTCTGTCTCTCTCTGTCTCTCTCTTTGTCTCTGTCTCTCTCTGTCTCTATCTCTGTCTCTCTTTGTCTCACATTGTCTCTCTCTGTCTCTCTCTGTCTCTATCTCTGTCTCTCTCTGTTTATCTCTTTGTCTATCTCTGTCTCTCTCTGTGTCTCTCTATGTCTCTATCTCTTTTTCTCTGTCTCTCTCTGTCTTTCTCTTTGTCTTTCTCTGTCTCTCTCAGTCTCTCTCTCTGTCTCTCTCTGTCTCTCTCTGTCTTTCTTTGTCTCTAACTATCTCTCTCTGTCTCTGTCTCTCTCTCTCTGTGTCTTTCTCTGTCTCCCTCTCTCTCTATCTGTCTCTATCTCTGTCACTCTCTGTCTCTATCTCTGTCTCTCTCTGTTTATCACTCTGTCGCTCTGTCACTCTCTGTGTCTCTCTCTGTCTCTCTCTATCTCTCCCTGTGTCTCTCTCTGTCTCTCTCTGTCTCTCTTTGTCTCTCTCTGTCTCTCTCTGTCTCTCTCTGTCTCTCTCTGTCTCTCTCTGTATCTCTCTGTATCTCTCTGTCTCTCTCTCTATCTCTGTCTCTCTCTGTCTCTGCCACTGTCTCTCTCTGTCTCTCTCTGTCTCCCTCTCTCTCTTTCTCTCTCTGTCTTTCTCTGTCTTAATCTCTGTCTCTCTCAGTCGCTCTCTGTCTCTCTCTGTCTCTCTCTGTGTCTCTCTCTGTCTCTCTGTGTCTTTATCTCTGTCTCTATCAGTCTCTCTCTGTCTCTCTCTGTGTCTCTCTCTGTCTTTTTCTGTCTCTCTCTGTCTCTCTGTGGCTCTATCTCTGTCTCTCTCTGTTTATCAGTCTGTCGCTCTGTCTCTCTCTGTGTCTCTCTCTGTCTCTCTCTATCTCTAACTGTGTCTCTCTCTGTCTCCCTCTATGTCTCTCTCTGTCTCTATCTCTGTCACTCTCTGTCTCTCTGTCTCTCTCTGTCTCTCTCTGTCTCTCTCTCTGTCTATCTCGGTCTCTCTCTCTGTCTCTCTCTGTCTCTATCTCTGTCTCTCTCTGTCTCTCTCTGTCTCTCTCTGTGTCTCTCTCTGTCTCTCTCAGTCTCTCTCTCTGTCTTTGTCTCTCTCTGTCTCTCTCTTTGTCAGTGTATCTCTCTGTCTTATTTGTCTCTCTCTGTCTCCCTCTCTCTTTGTCTCTCTCTGTCTCTCTCTGTGTCTCTCTCTGTCTCTCTCTGTCTTTCTCTGTCGCCCTCTGTCTCTCTCTGTCTCTATCTCTGACTCTCTCTGTTTATCATATCTCTGTCACTCTCTGTCTCTATCTGTCTCTCTCTGTCTCTCTCTGTCTCTCTCTGTCTATCTCGGTCTCTCTCTCTGTCTCTCTCTGTCTCTATCTCTGTATCTCTCTGTCTCTCTCTGTCTCTATCTCTGTCTCTCTCTGTCTCTCTCTGTCTTTCTCTGTCTCTCTCTGTCTCTCGCTGTCTCTCTCTGTCTCTGTGTCTCTCTCTGTCTCTCTCTGTCTTTCTGTCTCCCTCTCTCTCTCTCTGTCTCTCTCTCTCTGTCACTCTCTGTCTCTATCTCTGTCTCTCTCTGTTTATCACTCTGTCGCTCTGTCACTCTCTGTGTCTCTCTCTGTCTCTCTCTGTATCTCTCTGTCTCTCTCTGTATCTCTCTGTCTCTCTCTCTATCTCTGTCTCTCTCTGTCTCTGCCACTGTCTCTCTCTGTCTCTCTCTGTCTCCCTCTCTGTCTCTCTCTGTCTCTCTCTGTCTTAATCTCTGTCTCTCTCAATCTCTCTCTGTCTCTCTCTGTCTCTTTCTGTGTCACTCTCTGTCTCTCTCTGTCTTTATCTCTGTCTATCTCAGTCTCTCTCTGTCTCTCTCTGTCTCTCTCTGTCTCTCCCTGTCTCTCTCTGTGTCTCTCTCTGTCTCTCTTAGTCTCTCTCTCAGTCTCTGTCTCTCTCTGTCCCTCTCTTTGTCACTGTCTCTCTCTGTCTCTATGTCTGTCTCTCTTTGTCTCTCATTGTCTCTCTCTGTCTAGATCTTTGTCTCTGTTTCTCTCGGTGTCTCTCTGTGTCTCTCTATGTGTCTCTCTGTGTCTCTGTCTCTCACTCTGTCTCTCTCTGTCTCTCTCTCTGTCTCTCTCTGTGTCTCTCTGTCTCTATCTCTGTCTCTCTCTGTCTCTCTCTGACTTTGTCTCTCTCTGTGTCTCGCTGTCTCTCTCTGTCTCTGTGTCTCTCTCTGTCTCTCTCTGTCTTTCTCTGTCTCCCTCTCTCTCTCTCTGTCTCTCTCTCTCTGTCACTCTCTGTCTCTATCTCTGTCTCTCTCTGTTTATCACTCTGTCGCTCTGTCACTCTCTGTGTCTCTCTCTGTCTCTCTCTATCTCTCCCTGTCTCTCTTTGTCTCTTTCTCTGTCTCTCTCTGTCTCTCTCTGTATCTCTCTGTCTCTCTCTGTATCTCTTTGTCTCTCTCACTATTTCTGTCTCTCTCTGTCTCTGCCACTGTCTCTCTCTGTCTCTCGCTGTCTCCCTCTCTCTCTGTCTCTCTCTGTCTTAATCTCTGTCTCTCTCAATCTCTCTCTGTCTCTCTCTGTCTCTCTCTGTGTCTCTCTCTGTCTCTCTCTGTCTTTATCTCTGTCTATCTCTGTGTCTCTCTCTGTCTTTCTCTGTCTCCCTCAGTCTCTCTCTGGCTCTATCTCAGTCTCTCTCTGTTTATCTCTCTGTCACTCTGTCTCTCTCTCTGTGTCTCTCTCTATCTCTGTCTATCTCTCACTGTGTCTCTCTCTGTCTCTCTCTGTCTCTCTCTGTCTCTCCCTGTCTCTATCTGTCTCTCTGTCTCTATCTCTGTCTCGCTCTGTCTCTCTCTGTCTCTCTCTGTCTCTCTCTCTGTCTCTCTCTATCTCTCCCTGTGTCTCACTCAGTCTCTCTCAGCCTCTCTCGGTGTCTCTCTCTGTCTCTCTCTGTCTCTCTCTGATTCTCTCTCTGTCTCTCTCAGTCTCTCTCTCTTTCTCTGTCTCTCTCTGTCTCTCTCTTTGTCAGTGTCTCTCTCTGTCTTCTTTGTCTCTCTCTGTCTCCCTCTCTCTCTGTCTCTCTCTGTGTCTCTCTCTGTCTCTCTCTGTCTTTCTCTGTCTCCCTCTGTCTCTCTCTGTCTCAATCTATGACTCTCACTGTTTATCATATCTCTGTCACTCTCTGTCCCTATCTGTCTCATTCTGTCTCTCTCTGTCTCTCTCTCTGTCTCTCTCTGTCTCTCTTAGTCTCTCTCTCTGTCTCTGTCTCTCTCTGTCTCTCTCTTTGTCTCTGTCTCTCTCTGTCTCTATCTCTGTCTCTCTTTGTCTCACATTGTCTCTCTCTGTCTCTCTCTGTCTCTATCTCTGTCTCTCTCTGTTTATCTCTTTGTCTATCTCTGTCTCTCTCTGTGTCTCTCTATGTCTCTATCTCTTTTTCTCTGTCTCTCTCTGACTTTCTCTTTGTCTTTCTCTGTCTCTCTCAGTCTCTCTCTCTGTCTCTCTCTGTCTCTCTCTGTCTTTCTTTGTCTCTAACTATCTCTCTCTGTCTCTGTCTCTCTCTCTCTGTGTCTTTCTCTGTCTCCCTCTCTCTCTATCTGTCTCTATCTCTGTCACTCTCTGTCTCTATCTCTGTCTCTCTCTGTTTATCACTCTGTCGCTCTGTCACTCTCTGTGTCTCTCTCTGTCTCTCTCTATCTCTCCCTGTGTCTCTCTCTGTCTCTCTCTGTCTCTCTTTGTCTCTCTCTGTCTCTCTCTGTCTCTCTCTGTCTCTCTCTGTCTCTCTCTGTATCTCTCTGTATCTCTCTGTCTCTCTCTCTATCTCTGTCTCTCTCTGTCTCTGCCACTGTCTCTCTCTGTCTCTCTCTGTCTCCCTCTCTCTCTTTCTCTCTCTGTCTTTCTCTGTCTTAATCTCTGTCTCTCTCAGTCGCTCTCTGTCTCTCTCTGTCTCTCTCTGTGTCTCTCTCTGTCTCTCTGTGTCTTTATCTCTGTCTCTATCAGTCTCTCTCTGTCTCTCTCTGTGTCTCTCTCTGTCTTTTTCTGTCTCTCTCTGTCTCTCTGTGGCTCTATCTCTGTCTCTCTCTGTTTATCAGTCTGTCGCTCTGTCTCTCTCTGTGTCTCTCTCTGTCTCTCTCTATCTCTAACTGTGTCTCTCTCTGTCTCCCTCTATGTCTCTCTCTGTCTCTATCTCTGTCACTCTCTGTCTCTCTGTCTCTCTCTGTCTCTCTCTGTCTCTCTCTCTGTCTATCTCGGTCTCTCTCTCTGTCTCTCTCTGTCTCTATCTCTGTCTCTCTCTGTCTCTCTCTGTCTCTCTCTGTGTCTCTCTCTGTCTCTCTCAGTCTCTCTCTCTGTCTTTGTCTCTCTCTGTCTCTCTCTTTGTCAGTGTATCTCTCTGTCTTATTTGTCTCTCTCTGTCTCCCTCTCTCTTTGTCTCTCTCTGTCTCTCTCTGTGTCTCTCTCTGTCTCTCTCTGTCTTTCTCTGTCGCCCTCTGTCTCTCTCTGTCTCTATCTCTGACTCTCTCTGTTTATCATATCTCTGTCACTCTCTGTCTCTATCTGTCTCTCTCTGTCTCTCTCTGTCTCTCTCTGTCTATCTCGGTCTCTCTCTCTGTCTCTCTCTGTCTCTATCTCTGTATCTCTCTGTCTCTCTCTGTCTCTATCTCTGTCTCTCTCTGTCTCTCTCTGTCTTTCTCTGTCTCTCTCTGTCTCTCGCTGTCTCTCTCTGTCTCTGTGTCTCTCTCTGTCTCTCTCTGTCTTTCTGTCTCCCTCTCTCTCTCTCTGTCTCTCTCTCTCTGTCACTCTCTGTCTCTATCTCTGTCTCTCTCTGTTTATCACTCTGTCGCTCTGTCACTCTCTGTGTCTCTCTCTGTCTCTCTCTGTATCTCTCTGTCTCTCTCTGTATCTCTCTGTCTCTCTCTCTATCTCTGTCTCTCTCTGTCTCTGCCACTGTCTCTCTCTGTCTCTCTCTGTCTCCCTCTCTGTCTCTCTCTGTCTCTCTCTGTCTTAATCTCTGTCTCTCTCAATCTCTCTCTGTCTCTCTCTGTCTCTTTCTGTGTCACTCTCTGTCTCTCTCTGTCTTTATCTCTGTCTATCTCAGTCTCTCTCTGTCTCTCTCTGTCTCTCTCTGTCTCTCCCTGTCTCTCTCTGTGTCTCTCTCTGTCTCTCTTAGTCTCTCTCTCAGTCTCTGTCTCTCTCTGTCCCTCTCTTTGTCACTGTCTCTCTCTGTCTCTATGTCTGTCTCTCTTTGTCTCTCATTGTCTCTCTCTGTCTAGATCTTTGTCTCTGTTTCTCTCGGTGTCTCTCTGTGTCTCTCTATGTGTCTCTCTGTGTCTCTGTCTCTCACTCTGTCTCTCTCTGTCTCTCTCTCTGTCTCTCTCTGTGTCTCTCTGTCTCTATCTCTGTCTCTCTCTGTCTCTCTCTGACTTTGTCTCTCTCTGTGTCTCGCTGTCTCTCTCTGTCTCTGTGTCTCTCTCTGTCTCTCTCTGTCTTTCTCTGTCTCCCTCTCTCTCTCTCTGTCTCTCTCTCTCTGTCACTCTCTGTCTCTATCTCTGTCTCTCTCTGTTTATCACTCTGTCGCTCTGTCACTCTCTGTGTCTCTCTCTGTCTCTCTCTATCTCTCCCTGTCTCTCTTTGTCTCTTTCTCTGTCTCTCTCTGTCTCTCTCTGTATCTCTCTGTCTCTCTCTGTATCTCTTTGTCTCTCTCACTATTTCTGTCTCTCTCTGTCTCTGCCACTGTCTCTCTCTGTCTCTCGCTGTCTCCCTCTCTCTCTGTCTCTCTCTGTATTAATCTCTGTCTCTCTCAATCTCTCTCTGTCTCTCTCTGTCTCTCTCTGTGTCTCTCTCTGTCTCTCTCTGTCTTTATCTCTGTCTATCTCAGTCTCTCTCTGTCTCTCTCTGTCTATCTCTGTGTCTCTCTCTGTCTTTCTCTGTCTCCCTCAGTCTCTCTCTGGCTCTATCTCAGTCTCTCTCTGTTTATCTCTCTGTCGCTCTGTCTCTCTCTCTGTGTCTCTCTCTATCTCTGTCTATCTCTCACTGTGTCTCTCTCTGTCTCTCTCTGTCTCTCTCTGTCTCTCCCTGTCTCTATCTGTCTCTCTGTCTCTATCTCTGTCTCGCTCTGTCTCTCTCTGTCTCTCTCTGTCTCTCTCTCTGTCTCTCTCTATCTCTCCCTGTGTCTCACTCAGTCTCTCTCAGCCTCTCTCGGTGTCTCTCTCTGTCTCTCTCTGTCTCTCTCTGATTCTCTCTCTGTCTCTCTCAGTCTCTCTCTCTTTCTCTGTCTCTCTCTGTCTCTCTCTTTGTCAGTGTCTCTCTCTGTCTTCTTTGTCTCTCTCTGTCTCCCTCTCTCTCTGTCTCTCTCTGTGTCTCTCTCTGTCTCTCTCTGTCTTTCTCTGTCTCCCTCTGTCTCTCTCTGTCTCAATCTATGACTCTCACTGTTTATCATATCTCTGTCACTCTCTGTCCCTATCTGTCTCATTCTGTCTCTC
>NW_028227276.1:12136958-12164458 GCF_978045245.1 Mus caroli
TGTCTCTCTCTGTCTCTATCTCTGTCACTCTCTGTCTCTCTCTATCTCTCACTGTGTCTCTCTCTGTCTCTCTGTCTCTCTCTGTCTCTCTCTGTCTCTCTGTCTCTTTATCTGTCTCTCTATGTCTCTCTCTGTCTCTCTCTGTCTCTCTCTCTGTCTCTCTCTATCTCTCCCTGTGTCTCTCTCAGTCTCTCTCAGTCTCTCTCGGTGTCTATCTCTGTCTCTCTCTGTCTCTCTCTGTCTCTATCTCTGTCCTTCTCTGTCTCTCTCTGTCTCTCTCTGTGTCTCTCTCTGTCTCTCTCAGTCTCTCTCACTGTCTCTGTCTCTCTCTGTCTCTCTCTTTGTCTCTGTCTCTCTCTGTCTTCTTTGTCTCTCTCTGTCTCCCTCTCTCTCATTCTCTCTCTGTCTCTCTCTGTCTTAATCTCTGTCTCTCTCAGTCTCCCTCTGTCTCTCTCGGTCTCTCTCCGTGTCTCTCTCTTTCTCTCTCTGTTTTTCTCTTTCTCCCTCTATCTCTCTCTGTCTCTATCTCTGTATCTATCTGTCTCTCTCTGTCTCAATCTGTCTCTCTCGGTCACTCTTTCTGTCTATCACGGTCTCTCTCTATGTCTCTCTCTGTCTCTATCTCTTTCTCTCTCTGTGTCTCTCTCTGTCTTTATCTCTGTCTCTCTCAGTCTCTCTCTGTCTCTCTCTCTCTCTGTGTCTCTCTCTGTCTTTCTCTGTCTCCCTCTGTCTCTCTCTGGCTCTATCTCTGTCTCTCTCTGTGTCTCTCTCTGTCTCTCTCTGTCTCTCTCTATGTCTCTCTCTGTCTCTATCTCTTCACTCTCTGTCTCTCTGTCTCTCTCTGTCTCTCTCTGTCTCTCTCTCTGTCTATCTCGGTCTCTCTCTCTGTCTCTCTCTGTCTCTCTCTGTCTTTCTCTGTCTCTCTCTGTCTCTCGCTGTCTCTCTCTGTATCTCTCTGTCTATCTCTGTATCTCTCTGTCTCTCTCTCTATCTCTGTCTCTCTCTGTCTCTGCCACTGTCTCTCTCTGTCTCTCTCTGTCTCCCTCTCTGTCTCTCTCTGTCTCTCTCTGTCTTAATCTCTGTCTCTCTCAATCTCTCTCTGTCTCTCTCTGTCTCTTTCTGTGTCTCTCTCTGTCTCTCTCTGTCTTTATCTCTGTCTATCTCAGTCTCTCTCTGTCTCTCTCTGTCTCTCTCTGTCTCTCCCTGTCTCTCTCTGTGTCTCTCTCTGTCTCTCTTAGTCTCTCTCTCAGTCTCTGTCTCTCTCTGTCCCTCTCTTTGTCTCTGTCTCTCTCTGTCTCTATGTCTGTCTCTCTTTGTCTCTCATTGTCTCTCTCTGTCTAGATCTTTGTCTCTGTTTCTCTCGGTGTCTCTCTGTGTCTCTCTATGTGTCTCTCTGTGTCTCTGTCTCTCACTCTGTCTCTCTCTGTCTCTCTCTCTGTCTCTCTCTGTGTCTCTCTGTCTCTATCTCTGTCTCTCTCTGTCTCTCTCTGACTTTGTCTCTCTCTGTGTCTCGCTGTCTCTCTCTGTCTCTGTGTCTCTCTCTGTCTCTCTCTGTCTTTCTCTGTCTCCCTCTCTCTCTCTCTGTCTCTCTCTCTGTCTCTCTCTGTCTCTATCTCTGTCTCTCTCTGTTTATCACTCTGTCGCTCTGTCACTCTCTGTGTCTCTCTCTGTCTCTCTCTATCTCTCCCTGTCTCTCTTTGTCTCTCTCTCTGTCTCTCTCTGTCTCTCTCTGTATCTCTCTGTCTCTCTCTGTATCTCTTTGTCTCTCTCACTATTTCTGTCTCTCTCTGTCTCTGCCACTGTCTCTCTCTGTCTCTCGCTGTCTCCCTCTCTCTCTGTCTCTCTCTGTCTTAATCTCTGTCTCTCTCAATCTCTCTCTGTCTCTCTCTGTCTCTCTCTGTGTCTCTCTCTGTCTCTCTCTGTCTTTATCTCTGTCTATCTCAGTCTCTCTCTGTCTCTCTCTGTCTATCTCTGTGTCTCTCTCTGTCTTTCTCTGTCTCCCTCAGTCTCTCTCTGGCTCTATCTCAGTCTCTCTCTGTTTATCTCTCTGTCGCTCTGTCTCTCTCTCTGTGTCTCTCTCTATCTCTGTCTATCTCTCACTGTGTCTCTCTCTGTCTCTCTCTGTCTCTCTCTGTCTCTCCCTGTCTCTATCTGTCTCTCTGTCTCTATCTCTGTCTCGCTCTGTCTCTCTCTGTCTCTCTCTGTCTCTCTCTCTGTCTCTCTCTATCTCTTCCTGTGTCTCACTCAGTCTCTCTCAGCCTCTCTCGGTGTCTCTCTCTGTCTCTCTCTGTCTCTCTCTGATTCTCTCTCTGTCTCTCTCAGTCTCTCTCTCTTTCTCTGTCTCTCTCTGTCTCTCTCTTTGTCAGTGTCTCTCTCTGTCTTCTTTGTCTCTCTCTGTCTCCCTCTCTCTCTGTCTCTCTCTGTGTCTCTCTCTGTCTCTCTCTGTCTTTCTCTGTCTCCCTCTGTCTCTCTCTCTGTCTCTGTCTCTCTCTGTCTCTCTCTTTGTCTCTGTCTCTCTCTGTCTCTATCTCTGTCTCTCTTTGTCTCACTTTGTCTCTCTCTGTCTCTCTCTATCTCTATCTCTGTCTCTCTCTGTTTATCTCTTTGTCTATCTCTGTGTCTCTCTGCGTCTCTCTATGTCTCTATCTCTTTTTCTCTGTCTCTCTCTGTCTTTCTCTTTGTCTTTCTCTGTCTCTCTCAGTCTCTCTCTCTGTCTCTCTCTGTCTCTCTCTGTCTTTCTTTGTCTCTAACTATCTCTCTCTGTCTCTGTCTCTCTCTCTCTCTGTGTCTTTCTCTGTCTCCCTCTCTCTCTATCTGTCTCTATCTCTGTCACTCTCTGTCTCTATCTCTGTCTCTCTCTGTTTATCACTCTGTCGCTCTGTCACTCTCTGTGTCTCTCTCTGTCTCTCTCTATCTCTCCCTGTGTCTCTCTCTGTCTCTCTCTGTCTCTCTTTGTCTCTCTCTTTCTCTCTCTGTCTCTCTCTGTCTCTCTCTGTCTCTATCTGTATCTCTCTGTCTCTCTCTCTATCTCTGTCTCTCTCTGTCTCTGCCACTGTCTCTCTCTGTCTCTCTCTGTCTCCCTCTCTCTCTTTCTCTCTCTGTCTTAATCTCTGTCTCTCTCAGTCGCTCTCTGTCTCTCTCTGTCTATCTCTGTGTCTCTCTCTGTCTCTCTGTGTCTTTATCTCTGTCTCTATCAGTCTCTCTCTGTCTCTCTCTGTGTCTCTCTCTGTCTTTTTCTGTCTCTCTCTGTCTCTCTCTGGCTCTATCTCTGTCTCTCTCTGTTTATCAGTCTGTCGCTCTGTCTCTCTCTTTGTCTCTCTCTGTCTCTCTCTATCTCTAACTGTGTCTCTCTCTGTCTCCCTCTATATCTCTCTCTGTCTCTATCTCTGTCACTCTCTGTCTCTCTCTATCTCTCACTGTGTCTCTCTCTGTCTCTCTGTCTCTCTCTGTCTCTCTCTGTCTCTCTGTCTCTTTATCTGTCTCTCTATGTCTCTCTCTGTCTCTCTCTGTCTCTCTCTCTGTCTCTCTCTATCTCTCCCTGTGTCTCTCTCAGTCTCTCTCAGTCTCTCTCGGTGTCTATCTCTGTCTCTCTCTGTCTCTCTCTGTCTCTATCTCTGTCCTTCTCTGTCTCTCTCTGTCTCTCTCTGTGTCTCTCTCTGTCTCTCTCAGTCTCTCTCACTGTCTCTGTCTCTCTCTGTCTCTCTCTTTGTCTCTGTCTCTCTCTGTCTTCTTTGTCTCTCTCTGTCTCCCTCTCTCTCATTCTCTCTCTGTCTCTCTCTGTCTTAATCTCTGTCTCTCTCAGTCTCCCTCTGTCTCTCTCGGTCTCTCTCCGTGTCTCTCTCTTTCTCTCTCTGTTTTTCTCTTTCTCCCTCTATCTCTCTCTGTCTCTATCTCTGTATCTATCTGTCTCTCTCTGTCTCAATCTGTCTCTCTCGGTCACTCTTTCTGTCTATCTCGGTCTCTCTCTATGTCTCTCTCTGTCTCTATCTCTTTCTCTCTCTGTGTCTCTCTCTGTCTTTATCTCTGTCTCTCTCAGTCTCTCTCTGTCTCTCTCTCTCTCTGTGTCTCTCTCTGTCTTTCTCTGTCTCCCTCTGTCTCTCTCTGGCTCTATCTCTGTCTCTCTCTGTGTCTCTCTCTGTCTCTCTCTGTCTCTCTCTATGTCTCTCTCTGTCTCTATCTCTGTCACTCTCTGTCTCTCTGTCTCTCTCTGTCTCTCTCTGTCTCTCTCTCTGTCTATCTCGGTCTCTCTCTCTGTCTCTCTCTGTCTCTATCTCTGTCTCTCTCTGTCTCTCTCTGTCTCTCTCTGTGTCTCTCTCTGTCTCTCTCAGTCTCTCTCTCTGTCTTTGTCTCTCTCTGTCTCTCTCTTTGTCAGTGTATCTCTCTGTCTTATTTGTCTCTCTCTGTCTCCCTCTCTCTTTGTCTCTCTCTGTCTCTCTCTGTGTCTCTCTCTGTCTCTCTCTGTCTTTCTCTGTCGCCCTCTGTCTCTATCTCTGACTCTCTCTGTTTATCATATCTCTGTCACTCTCTGTCTCTATCTGTCTCTCTCTGTCTCTCTCTGTCTCTCTCTGTCTATCTCGGTCTCTCTCTCTGTCTCTCTCTGTCTCTATCTCTGTATCTCTCTGTCTTTCTCTGTCTCTATCTCTGTCTCTCTCTGTCTCTCTCTGTCTTTCTCTGTCTCTCTCTGTCTCTCGCTGTCTCTCTCTGTCTCTGTGTCTCTCTCTGTCTCTCTCTGTCTTTCTGTCTCCCTCTCTCTCTCTCTGTCTCTCTCTCTCTGTCACTCTCTGTCTCTATCTCTGTCTCTCTCTGTTTATCACTCTGTCGCTCTGTCACTCTCTGTGTCTCTCTCTGTCTCTCTCTGTATCTCTCTGTCTCTCTCTGTATCTCTCTGTCTCTCTCTCTATCTCTGTCTCTCTCTGTCTCTGCCACTGTCTCTCTCTGTCTCTCTCTGTCTCCCTCTCTGTCTCTCTCTGTCTCTCTCTGTCTTAATCTCTGTCTCTCTCAATCTCTCTCTGTCTCTCTCTGTCTCTTTCTGTGTCTCTCTCTGTCTCTCTCTGTCTTTATCTCTGTCTATCTCAGTCTCTCTCTGTCTCTCTCTGTCTCTCTCTGTCTCTCCCTGTCTCTCTCTGTGTCTCTCTCTGTCTCTCTTAGTCTCTCTCTCAGTCTCTGTCTCTCTCTGTCCCTCTCTTTGTCTCTGTCTCTCTCTGTCTCTATGTCTGTCTCTCTTTGTCTCTCATTGTCTCTCTCTGTCTAGATCTTTGTCTCTGTTTCTCTCGGTGTCTCTCTGTGTCTCTCTATGTGTCTCTCTGTGTCTCTGTCTCTCACTCTGTCTCTCTCTGTCTCTCTCTCTGTCTCTCTCTGTGTCTCTCTGTCTCTATCTCTGTCTCTCTCTGTCTCTCTCTGACTTTGTCTCTCTCTGTGTCTCGCTGTCTCTCTCTGTCTCTGTGTCTCTCTCTGTCTCTCTCTGTCTTTCTCTGTCTCCCTCTCTCTCTCTCTGTCTCTCTCTCTGTCTCTCTCTGTCTCTATCTCTGTCTCTCTCTGTTTATCACTCTGTCGCTCTGTCACTCTCTGTGTCTCTCTCTGTCTCTCTCTATCTCTCCCTGTCTCTCTTTGTCTCTCTCTCTGTCTCTCTCTGTCTCTCTCTGTATCTCTCTGTCTCTCTCTGTATCTCTTTGTCTCTCTCACTATTTCTGTCTCTCTCTGTCTCTGCCACTGTCTCTCTCTGTCTCTCGCTGTCTCCCTCTCTCTCTGTCTCTCTCTGTCTTAATCTCTGTCTCTCTCAATCTCTCTCTGTCTCTCTCTGTCTCTCTCTGTGTCTCTCTCTGTCTCTCTCTGTCTTTATCTCTGTCTATCTCAGTCTCTCTCTGTCTCTCTCTGTCTATCTCTGTGTCTCTCTCTGTCTTTCTCTGTCTCCCTCAGTCTCTCTCTGGCTCTATCTCAGTCTCTCTCTGTTTATCTCTCTGTCGCTCTGTCTCTCTCTCTGTGTCTCTCTCTATCTCTGTCTATCTCTCACTGTGTCTCTCTCTGTCTCTCTCTGTCTCTCTCTGTCTCTCCCTGTCTCTATCTGTCTCTCTGTCTCTATCTCTGTCTCGCTCTGTCTCTCTCTGTCTCTCTCTGTCTCTCTCTCTGTCTCTCTCTATCTCTTCCTGTGTCTCACTCAGTCTCTCTCAGCCTCTCTCGGTGTCTCTCTCTGTCTCTCTCTGTCTCTCTCTGATTCTCTCTCTGTCTCTCTCAGTCTCTCTCTCTTTCTCTGTCTCTCTCTGTCTCTCTCTTTGTCAGTGTCTCTCTCTGTCTTCTTTGTCTCTCTCTGTCTCCCTCTCTCTCTGTCTCTCTCTGTGTCTCTCTCTGTCTCTCTCTGTCTTTCTCTGTCTCCCTCTGTCTCTCTCTCTGTCTCTGTCTCTCTCTGTCTCTCTCTTTGTCTCTGTCTCTCTCTGTCTCTATCTCTGTCTCTCTTTGTCTCACTTTGTCTCTCTCTGTCTCTCTCTATCTCTATCTCTGTCTCTCTCTGTTTATCTCTTTGTCTATCTCTGTGTCTCTCTGCGTCTCTCTATGTCTCTATCTCTTTTTCTCTGTCTCTCTCTGTCTTTCTCTTTGTCTTTCTCTGTCTCTCTCAGTCTCTCTCTCTGTCTCTCTCTGTCTCTCTCTGTCTTTCTTTGTCTCTAACTATCTCTCTCTGTCTCTGTCTCTCTCTCTCTGTGTGTCTTTCTCTGTCTCCCTCTCTCTCTATCTGTCTCTATCTCTGTCACTCTCTGTCTCTATCTCTGTCTCTCTCTGTTTATCACTCTGTCGCTCTGTCACTCTCTGTGTCTCTCTCTGTCTCTCTCTATCTCTCCCTGTGTCTCTCTCTGTCTCTCTCTGTCTCTCTTTGTCTCTCTCTTTCTCTCTCTGTCTCTCTCTGTCTCTCTCTGTCTCTATCTGTATCTCTCTGTCTCTCTCTCTATCTCTGTCTCTCTCTGTCTCTGCCACTGTCTCTCTCTGTCTCTCTCTGTCTCCCTCTCTCTCTTTCTCTCTCTGTCTTAATCTCTGTCTCTCTCAGTCGCTCTCTGTCTCTCTCTGTCTATCTCTGTGTCTCTCTCTGTCTCTCTGTGTCTTTATCTCTGTCTCTATCAGTCTCTCTCTGTCTCTCTCTGTGTCTCTCTCTGTCTTTTTCTGTCTCTCTCTGTCTCTCTCTGGCTCTATCTCTGTCTCTCTCTGTTTATCAGTCTGTCGCTCTGTCTCTCTCTGTGTCTCTCTCTGTCTCTCTCTATCTCTAACTGTGTCTCTCTCTGTCTCCCTCTATATCTCTCTCTGTCTCTATCTCTGTCACTCTCTGTCTCTCTCTATCTCTCACTGTGTCTCTCTCTGTCTCTCTGTCTCTCTCTGTCTCTCTCTGTCTCTCTGTCTCTTTATCTGTCTCTCTATGTCTCTCTCTGTCTCTCTCTGTCTCTCTCTCTGTCTCTCTCTATCTCTCCCTGTGTCTCTCTCAGTCTCTCTCAGTCTCTCTCGGTGTCTATCTCTGTCTCTCTCTGTCTCTCTCTGTCTCTATCTCTGTCCTTCTCTGTCTCTCTCTGTCTCTCTCTGTGTCTCTCTCTGTCTCTCTCAGTCTCTCTCACTGTCTCTGTCTCTCTCTGTCTCTCTCTTTGTCTCTGTCTCTCTCTGTCTTCTTTGTCTCTCTCTGTCTCCCTCTCTCTCATTCTCTCTCTGTCTCTCTCTGTCTTAATCTCTGTCTCTCTCAGTCTCCCTCTGTCTCTCTCGGTCTCTCTCCGTGTCTCTCTCTTTCTCTCTCTGTTTTTCTCTTTCTCCCTCTATCTCTCTCTGTCTCTATCTCTGTATCTATCTGTCTCTCTCTGTCTCAATCTGTCTCTCTCGGTCACTCTTTCTGTCTATCTCGGTCTCTCTCTATGTCTCTCTCTGTCTCTATCTCTTTCTCTCTCTGTGTCTCTCTCTGTCTTTATCTCTGTCTCTCTCAGTCTCTCTCTGTCTCTCTCTCTCTCTCTGTGTCTCTCTCTGTCTTTCTCTGTCTCCCTCTGTCTCTCTCTGGCTCTATCTCTGTCTCTCTCTGTGTCTCTCTCTGTCTCTCTCTGTCTCTCTCTATGTCTCTCTCTGTCTCTATCTCTGTCACTCTCTGTCTCTCTGTCTCTCTCTGTCTCTCTCTGTCTCTCTCTCTGTCTATCTCGGTCTCTCTCTCTGTCTCTCTCTGTCTCTATCTCTGTCTCTCTCTGTCTCTCTCTGTCTCTCTCTGTGTCTCTCTCTGTCTCTCTCAGTCTCTCTCTCTGTCTTTGTCTCTCTCTGTCTCTCTCTTTGTCAGTGTATCTCTCTGTCTTATTTGTCTCTCTCTGTCTCCCTCTCTCTTTGTCTCTCTCTGTCTCTCTCTGTGTCTCTCTCTGTCTCTCTCTGTCTTTCTCTGTCGCCCTCTGTCTCTCTCTGTCTCTATCTCTGACTCTCTCTGTTTATCATATCTCTGTCACTCTCTGTCTCTATCTGTCTCTCTCTGTCTCTCTCTGTCTCTCTCTGTCTATCTCGGTCTCTCTCTCTGTCTCTCTCTGTCTCTATCTCTGTATCTCTCTGTCTCTCTCTGTCTCTATCTCTGTCTCTCTCTGTCTCTCTCTGTCTTTCTCTGTCTCTCTCTGTCTCTCGCTGTCTCTCTCTGTCTCTGTGTCTCTCTCTGTCTCTCTCTGTCTTTCTGTCTCCCTCTCTCTCTCTCTGTCTCTCTCTCTCTGTCACTCTCTGTCTCTATCTCTGTCTCTCTCTGTTTATCACTCTGTCGCTCTGTCACTCTCTTTGTCTCTCTCTGTCTCTCTCTGTATCTCTCTGTCTCTCTCTGTATCTCTCTGTCTCTCTCTCTATCTCTGTCTCTCTCTGTCTCTGCCACTGTCTCTCTCTGTCTCTCTCTGTCTCCCTCTCTGTCTCTCTCTGTCTCTCTCTGTCTTAATCTCTGTCTCTCTCAATCTCTCTCTGTCTCTCTCTGTCTCTTTCTGTGTCTCTCTCTGTCTCTCTCTGTCTTTATCTCTGTCTATCTCAGTCTCTCTCTGTCTCTCTCTGTCTCTCTCTGTCTCTCCCTGTCTCTCTCTGTGTCTCTCTCTGTCTCTCTTAGTCTCTCTCTCAGTCTCTGTCTCTCTCTGTCCCTCTCTTTGTCTCTGTCTCTCTCTGTCTCTATGTCTGTCTCTCTTTGTCTCTCATTGTCTCTCTCTGTCTAGATCTTTGTCTCTGTTTCTCTCGGTGTCTCTCTGTGTCTCTCTATGTGTCTCTCTGTGTCTCTGTCTCTCACTCTGTCTCTCTCTGTCTCTCTCTCTGTCTCTCTCTGTGTCTCTCTGTCTCTATCTCTGTCTCTCTCTGTCTCTCTCTGACTTTGTCTCTCTCTGTGTCTCGCTGTCTCTCTCTGTCTCTGTGTCTCTCTCTGTCTCTCTCTGTCTTTCTCTGTCTCCCTCTCTCTCTCTCTGTCTCTCTCTCTGTCTCTCTCTGTCTCTATCTCTGTCTCTCTCTGTTTATCACTCTGTCGCTCTGTCACTCTCTGTGTCTCTCTCTGTCTCTCTCTATCTCTCCCTGTCTCTCTTTGTCTCTCTCTCTGTCTCTCTCTGTCTCTCTCTGTATCTCTCTGTCTCTCTCTGTATCTCTTTGTCTCTCTCACTATTTCTGTCTCTCTCTGTCTCTGCCACTGTCTCTCTCTGTCTCTCGCTGTCTCCCTCTCTCTCTGTCTCTCTCTGTCTTAATCTCTGTCTCTCTCAATCTCTCTCTGTCTCTCTCTGTCTCTCTCTGTGTCTCTCTCTGTCTCTCTCTGTCTTTATCTCTGTCTATCTCAGTCTCTCTCTGTCTCTCTCTGTCTATCTCTGTGTCTCTCTCTGTCTTTCTCTGTCTCCCTCAGTCTCTCTCTGGCTCTATCTCAGTCTCTCTCTGTTTATCTCTCTGTCGCTCTGTCTCTCTCTCTGTGTCTCTCTCTATCTCTGTCTATCTCTCACTGTGTCTCTCTCTGTCTCTCTCTGTCTCTCTCTGTCTCTCCCTGTCTCTATCTGTCTCTCTGTCTCTATCTCTGTCTCGCTCTGTCTCTCTCTGTCTCTCTCTGTCTCTCTCTCTGTCTCTCTCTATCTCTTCCTGTGTCTCACTCAGTCTCTCTCAGCCTCTCTCGGTGTCTCTCTCTGTCTCTCTCTGTCTCTCTCTGATTCTCTCTCTGTCTCTCTCAGTCTCTCTCTCTTTCTCTGTCTCTCTCTGTCTCTCTCTTTGTCAGTGTCTCTCTCTGTCTTCTTTGTCTCTCTCTGTCTCCCTCTCTCTCTGTCTCTCTCTGTGTCTCTCTCTGTCTCTCTCTGTCTTTCTCTGTCTCCCTCTGTCTCTCTCTCTGTCTCTGTCTCTCTCTGTCTCTCTCTTTGTCTCTGTCTCTCTCTGTCTCTATCTCTGTCTCTCTTTGTCTCACTTTGTCTCTCTCTGTCTCTCTCTATCTCTATCTCTGTCTCTCTCTGTTTATCTCTTTGTCTATCTCTGTGTCTCTCTGCGTCTCTCTATGTCTCTATCTCTTTTTCTCTGTCTCTCTCTGTCTTTCTCTTTGTCTTTCTCTGTCTCTCTCAGTCTCTCTCTCTGTCTCTCTCTGTCTCTCTCTGTCTTTCTTTGTCTCTAACTATCTCTCTCTGTCTCTGTCTCTCTCTCTCTCTGTGTCTTTCTCTGTCTCCCTCTCTCTCTATCTGTCTCTATCTCTGTCACTCTCTGTCTCTATCTCTGTCTCTCTCTGTTTATCACTCTGTCGCTCTGTCACTCTCTGTGTCTCTCTCTGTCTCTCTCTATCTCTCCCTGTGTCTCTCTCTGTCTCTCTCTGTCTCTCTTTGTCTCTCTCTTTCTCTCTCTGTCTCTCTCTGTCTCTCTCTGTCTCTATCTGTATCTCTCTGTCTCTCTCTCTATCTCTGTCTCTCTCTGTCTCTGCCACTGTCTCTCTCTGTCTCTCTCTGTCTCCCTCTCTCTCTTTCTCTCTCTGTCTTAATCTCTGTCTCTCTCAGTCGCTCTCTGTCTCTCTCTGTCTATCTCTGTTTCTCTCTCTGTCTCTCTGTGTCTTTATCTCTGTCTCTATCAGTCTCTCTCTGTCTCTCTCTGTGTCTCTCTCTGTCTTTTTCTGTCTCTCTCTGTCTCTCTCT
Source organism: Mus caroli (assembly GCF_978045245.1). Classification (NCBI taxonomy): domain Eukaryota; kingdom Metazoa; phylum Chordata; class Mammalia; order Rodentia; family Muridae; genus Mus; species Mus caroli. Next base: position 12,148,049 of record NW_028227276.1, read on the forward strand.
GGCTCTATCTCTGTCTCTCTCTGTTTATCAGTCTGTCGCTCTGTCTCTCTCTGTGTCTCTCTCTGTCTCTCTCTATCTCTAACTGTGTCTCTCTCTGTCTCCCTCTATATCTCTCTCTGTCTCTATCTCTGTCACTCTCTGTCTCTCTCTATCTCTCACTGTGTCTCTCTCTGTCTCTCTGTCTCTCTCTGTCTCTCTCTGTCTCTCTGTCTCTTTATCTGTCTCTCTATGTCTCTCTCTGTCTCTCTCTGTCTCTCTCTCTGTCTCTCTCTATCTCTCCCTGTGTCTCTCTCAGTCTCTCTCAGTCTCTCTCGGTGTCTATCTCTGTCTCTCTCTGTCTCTCTCTGTCTCTATCTCTGTCCTTCTCTGTCTCTCTCTGTCTCTCTCTGTGTCTCTCTCTGTCTCTCTCAGTCTCTCTCACTGTCTCTGTCTCTCTCTGTCTCTCTCTTTGTCTCTGTCTCTCTCTGTCTTCTTTGTCTCTCTCTGTCTCCCTCTCTCTCATTCTCTCTCTGTCTCTCTCTGTCTTAATCTCTGTCTCTCTCAGTCTCCCTCTGTCTCTCTCGGTCTCTCTCCGTGTCTCTCTCTTTCTCTCTCTGTTTTTCTCTTTCTCCCTCTATCTCTCTCTGTCTCTATCTCTGTATCTATCTGTCTCTCTCTGTCTCAATCTGTCTCTCTCGGTCACTCTTTCTGTCTATCTCGGTCTCTCTCTATGTCTCTCTCTGTCTCTATCTCTTTCTCTCTCTGTGTCTCTCTCTGTCTTTATCTCTGTCTCTCTCAGTCTCTCTCTGTCTCTCTCTCTCTCTCTGTGTCTCTCTCTGTCTTTCTCTGTCTCCCTCTGTCTCTCTCTGGCTCTATCTCTGTCTCTCTCTGTGTCTCTCTCTGTCTCTCTCTGTCTCTCTCTATGTCTCTCTCTGTCTCTATCTCTGTCACTCTCTGTCTCTCTGTCTCTCTCTGTCTCTCTCTGTCTCTCTCTCTGTCTATCTCGGTCTCTCTCTCTGTCTCTCTCTGTCTCTATCTCTGTCTCTCTCTGTCTCTCTCTGTCTCTCTCTGTGTCTCTCTCTGTCTCTCTCAGTCTCTCTCTCTGTCTTTGTCTCTCTCTGTCTCTCTCTTTGTCAGTGTATCTCTCTGTCTTATTTGTCTCTCTCTGTCTCCCTCTCTCTTTGTCTCTCTCTGTCTCTCTCTGTGTCTCTCTCTGTCTCTCTCTGTCTTTCTCTGTCGCCCTCTGTCTCTATCTCTGACTCTCTCTGTTTATCATATCTCTGTCACTCTCTGTCTCTATCTGTCTCTCTCTGTCTCTCTCTGTCTCTCTCTGTCTATCTCGGTCTCTCTCTCTGTCTCTCTCTGTCTCTATCTCTGTATCTCTCTGTCTCTCTCTGTCTCTATCTCTGTCTCTCTCTGTCTCTCTCTGTCTTTCTCTGTCTCTCTCTGTCTCTCGCTGTCTCTCTCTGTCTCTGTGTCTCTCTCTGTCTCTCTCTGTCTTTCTGTCTCCCTCTCTCTCTCTCTGTCTCTCTCTCTCTGTCACTCTCTGTCTCTATCTCTGTCTCTCTCTGTTTATCACTCTGTCGCTCTGTCACTCTCTGTGTCTCTCTCTGTCTCTCTCTGTATCTCTCTGTCTCTCTCTGTATCTCTCTGTCTCTCTCTCTATCTCTGTCTCTCTCTGTCTCTGCCACTGTCTCTCTCTGTCTCTCTCTGTCTCCCTCTCTGTCTCTCTCTGTCTCTCTCTGTCTTAATCTCTGTCTCTCTCAATCTCTCTCTGTCTCTCTCTGTCTCTTTCTGTGTCTCTCTCTGTCTCTCTCTGTCTTTATCTCTGTCTATCTCAGTCTCTCTCTGTCTCTCTCTGTCTCTCTCTGTCTCTCCCTGTCTCTCTCTGTGTCTCTCTCTGTCTCTCTTAGTCTCTCTCTCAGTCTCTGTCTCTCTCTGTCCCTCTCTTTGTCTCTGTCTCTCTCTGTCTCTATGTCTGTCTCTCTTTGTCTCTCATTGTCTCTCTCTGTCTAGATCTTTGTCTCTGTTTCTCTCGGTGTCTCTCTGTGTCTCTCTATGTGTCTCTCTGTGTCTCTGTCTCTCACTCTGTCTCTCTCTGTCTCTCTCTCTGTCTCTCTCTGTGTCTCTCTGTCTCTATCTCTGTCTCTCTCTGTCTCTCTCTGACTTTGTCTCTCTCTGTGTCTCGCTGTCTCTCTCTGTCTCTGTGTCTCTCTCTGTCTCTCTCTGTCTTTCTCTGTCTCCCTCTCTCTCTCTCTGTCTCTCTCTCTCTGTCACTCTCTGTCTCTATCTCTGTCTCTCTCTGTTTATCACTCTGTCGCTCTGTCACTCTCTGTGTCTCTCTCTGTCTCTCTCTATCTCTCCCTGTCTCTCTTTGTCTCTCTCTCTGTCTCTCTCTGTCTCTCTCTGTATCTCTCTGTCTCTCTCTGTATCTCTTTGTCTCTCTCACTATTTCTGTCTCTCTCTGTCTCTGCCACTGTCTCTCTCTGTCTCTCGCTGTCTCCCTCTCTCTCTGTCTCTCTCTGTCTTAATCTCTGTCTCTCTCAATCTCTCTCTGTCTCTCTCTGTCTCTCTCTGTGTCTCTCTCTGTCTCTCTCTGTCTTTATCTCTGTCTATCTCAGTCTCTCTCTGTCTCTCTCTGTCTATCTCTGTGTCTCTCTCTGTCTTTCTCTGTCTCCCTCAGTCTCTCTCTGGCTCTATCTCAGTCTCTCTCTGTTTATCTCTCTGTCGCTCTGTCTCTCTCTCTGTGTCTCTCTCTATCTCTGTCTATCTCTCACTGTGTCTCTCTCTGTCTCTCTCTGTCTCTCTCTGTCTCTCCCTGTCTCTATCTGTCTCTCTGTCTCTATCTCTGTCTCGCTCTGTCTCTCTCTGTCTCTCTCTGTCTCTCTCTCTGTCTCTCTCTATCTCTCCCTGTGTCTCACTCAGTCTCTCTCAGCCTCTCTCGGTGTCTCTCTCTGTCTCTCTCTGTCTCTCTCTGATTCTCTCTCTGTCTCTCTCAGTCTCTCTCTCTTTCTCTGTCTCTCTCTGTCTCTCTCTTTGTCAGTGTCTCTCTCTGTCTTCTTTGTCTCTCTCTGTCTCCCTCTCTCTCTGTCTCTCACTGTGTCTCTCTCTGTCTCTCTCTGTCTTTCTCTGTCTCCCTCTGTCTCTCTCTGTCTCAATCTATGACTCTCACTGTTTATCATATCTCTGTCACTCTCTGTCCCTATCTGTCTCATTCTGTCTCTCTCTGTCTCTCTCTCTGTCTCTCTCTGTCTCTCTTAGTCTCTCTCTCTGTCTCTGTCTCTCTCTGTCTCTCTCTTTGTCTCTGTCTCTCTCTGTCTCTATCTCTGTCTCTCTTTGTCTCACATTGTCTCTCTCTGTCTCTCTCTGTCTCTATCTCTGTCTCTCTCTGTTTATCTCTTTGTCTATCTCTGTCTCTCTCTGTGTCTCTCTATGTCTCTATCTCTTTTTCTCTGTCTCTCTCTGTCTTTCTCTTTGTCTTTCTCTGTCTCTCTCAGTCTCTCTCTCTGTCTCTCTCTGTCTCTCTCTGTCTTTCTTTGTCTCTAACTATCTCTCTCTGTCTCTGTCTCTCTCTCTCTCTGTGTCTTTCTCTGTCTCCCTCTCTCTCTATCTGTCTCTATCTCTGTCACTCTCTGTCTCTATCTCTGTCTCTCTCTGTTTATCACTCTGTCGCTCTGTCACTCTCTGTGTCTCTCTCTGTCTCTCTCTATCTCTCCCTGTGTCTCTCTCTGTCTCTCTCTGTCTCTCTTTGTCTCTCTCTGTCTCTCTCTGTCTCTCTCTGTCTCTCTCTGTCTCTCTCTGTATCTCTCTGTATCTCTCTGTCTCTCTCTCTATCTCTGTCTCTCTCTGTCTCTGCCACTGTCTCTCTCTGTCTCTCTCTGTCTCCCTCTCTCTCTTTCTCTCTCTGTCTTTCTCTGTCTTAATCTCTGTCTCTCTCAGTCGCTCTCTGTCTCTCTCTGTCTCTCTCTGTGTCTCTCTCTGTCTCTCTGTGTCTTTATCTCTGTCTCTATCAGTCTCTCTCTGTCTCTCTCTGTGTCTCTCTCTGTCTTTTTCTGTCTCTCTCTGTCTCTCTGTGGCTCTATCTCTGTCTCTCTCTGTTTATCAGTCTGTAGCTCTGTCTCTCTCTGTGTCTCTCTCTGTCTCTCTCTATCTCTAACTGTGTCTCTCTCTGTCTCCCTCTATGTCTCTCTCTGTCTCTATCTCTGTCACTCTCTGTCTCTCTCTATCTCTCACTGTGTCTCTCTCTGTCTCTCTGTCTCTCTCTGTCTCTCTCTGTCTCTCTGTCTCTTTATCTGTCTCTCTATGTCTCTCTCTGTCTCTCTCTGTCTCTCTCTCTGTCTCTCTCTATCTCTCCCTGTGTCTCTCTCAGTCTCTCTCAGTCTCTCTCGGTGTCTATCTCTGTCTCTCTCTGTCTCTCTCTGTCTCTATCTCTGTCCTTCTCTGTCTCTCTCTGTCTCTCTCTGTGTCTCTCTCTGTCTCTCTCAGTCTCTCTCACTGTCTCTGTCTCTCTCTGTCTCTCTCTTTGTCTCTGTCTCTCTCTGTCTTCTTTGTCTCTCTCTGTCTCCCTCTCTCTCTGTCTCTCTCTGTCTCTCTCTGTCTTAATCTCTGTCTCTCTCAGTCTCCCTCTGTCTCTCTCTGGCTCTATCTCTGTCTCTATCTGTGTCTCTCTCTGTCTCTCTCTGTCTCTCTCTATGTCTCTCTCTGTCTCTATCTCTGTCACTCTCTGTCTCTCTGTCTCTCTCTGTCTCTCTCTGTCTCTCTCTCTGTCTATCTCGGTCTCTCTCTCTGTCTCTCTCTGTCTCTATCTCTGTCTCTCTCTGTCTCTCTCTGTCTCTCTCTGTGTCTCTCTCTGTCTCTCTCAGTCTCTCTCTCTGTCTTTGTCTCTCTCTGTCTCTCTCTTTGTCAGTGTATCTCTCTGTCTTATTTGTCTCTCTCTGTCTCCCTCTCTCTTTGTCTCTCTCTGTCTCTCTCTGTGTCTCTCTCTGTCTCTCTCTGTCTTTCTCTGTCGCCCTCTGTCTCTCTCTGTCTCTATCTCTGACTCTCTCTGTTTATCATATCTCTGTCACTCTCTGTCTCTATCTGTCTCTCTCTGTCTCTCTCTGTCTCTCTCTGTCTCTCTCTGTCTATCTCGGTCTCTCTCTCTGTCTCTCTCTGTCTCTATCTCTGTATCTCTCTGTCTCTCTCTGTCTCTATCTCTGTCTCTCTCTGTCTCTCTCTGTCTTTCTCTGTCTCTCTCTGTCTCTCGCTGTCTCTCTCTGTCTCTGTGTCTCTCTCTGTCTCTCTCTGTCTTTCTGTCTCCCTCTCTCTCTCTCTGTCTCTCTCTCTCTGTCACTCTCTGTCTCTATCTCTGTCTCTCTCTGTTTATCACTCTGTCGCTCTGTCACTCTCTGTGTCTCTCTCTGTCTCTCTCTGTATCTCTCTGTCTCTCTCTGTATCTCTCTGTCTCTCTCTCTATCTCTGTCTCTCTCTGTCTCTGCCACTGTCTCTCTCTGTCTCTCTCTGTCTCCCTCTCTGTCTCTCTCTGTCTCTCTCTGTCTTAATCTCTGTCTCTCTCAATCTCTCTCTGTCTCTCTCTGTCTCTTTCTGTGTCTCTCTCTGTCTCTCTCTGTCTTTATATCTGTCTATCTCAGTCTCTCTCTGTCTCTCTCTGTCTCTCTCTGTCTCTCCCTGTCTCTCTCTGTGTCTCTCTCTGTCTCTCTTAGTCTCTCTCTCAGTCTCTGTCTCTCTCTGTCCCTCTCTTTGTCTCTGTCTCTCTCTGTCTCTATGTCTGTCTCTCTTTGTCTCTCATTGTCTCTCTCTGTCTAGATCTTTGTCTCTGTTTCTCTCGGTGTCTCTCTGTGTCTCTCTATGTGTCTCTCTGTGTCTCTGTCTCTCACTCTGTCTCTCTCTGTCTCTCTCTCTGTCTCTCTCTGTGTCTCTCTGTCTCTATCTCTGTCTCTCTCTGACTTTGTCTCTCTCTGTGTCTCGCTGTCTCTCTCTGTCTCTGTGTCTCTCTCTGTCTCTCTCTGTCTTTCTCTGTCTCTCTCTCTCTCTCTCTGTCTCTCTCTCTCTGTCACTCTCTGTCTCTATCTCTGTCTCTCTCTGTTTATCACTCTGTCGCTCTGTCACTCTCTGTGTCTCTCTCTGTCTCTCTCTATCTCTCCCTGTCTCTCTTTGTCTCTCTCTCTGTCTCTCTCTGTCTCTCTCTGTATCTCTCTGTCTCTCTCTGTATCTCTTTGTCTCTCTCACTATTTCTGTCTCTCTCTGTCGCTGCCACTGTCTCTCTCTGTCTCTCGCTGTCTCCCTCTCTCTCTGTCTCTCTCTGTCTTAATCTCTGTCTCTCTCAATCTCTCTCTGTCTCTCTCTGTCTCTCTCTGTGTCTCTCTCTGTCTCTCTCTGTCTTTATCTCTGTCTATCTCAGTCTCTCTCTGTCTCTCTCTGTCTATCTCTGTGTCTCTCTCTGTCTTTCTCTGTCTCCCTCAGTCTCTCTCTGGCTCTATCTCAGTCTCTCTCTGTTTATCTCTCTGTCGCTCTGTCTCTCTCTCTGTGTCTCTCTCTATCTCTGTCTATCTCTCACTGTGTCTCTCTCTGTCTCTCTCTGTCTCTCTCTGTCTCTCCCTGTCTCTATCTGTCTCTCTGTCTCTATCTCTGTCTCGCTCTGTCTCTCTCTGTCTCTCTCTGTCTCTCTCTCTGTCTCTCTCTATCTCTCCCTGTGTCTCACTCAGTCTCTCTCAGCCTCTCTCAGTGTCTCTCTCTGTATCTCTCTGTCTCTCTCTGTCTCTCTCTGATTCTCTCTCTGTCTCTCTCAGTCTCTCTCTCTTTCTCTGTCTCTCTCTGTCTCTCTCTTTGTCAGTGTCTCTCTCTGTCTTCTTTGTCTCTCTCTGTCTCCCTCTCTCTCTGTCTCTCTCTGTGTCTCTCTCTGTCTCTCTCTGTCTTTCTCTGTCTCCCTCCCTCTGTCTCTCTCTGTCTCTATCTATGACTCTCACTGTTTATCATATCTCTGTCACTCTCTGTCCCTATCTGTCTCATTCTGTCTCTCTCTGTCTCTCTCTCTGTCTCTCTCTGTCTCTCTTAGTCTCTCTCTCTGTCTCTGACTCTCTCTGTCTCTCTCTTTGTCTCTGTCTCTCTCTGTCTCTATCTCTGTCTCTCTTTGTCTCACATTGTCTCTCTCTGTCTCTCTCTGTCTCTATCTCTGTCTCTCTCTGTTTATCTCTTTGTCTATCTCTGTCTCTCTCTGTGTCTCTCTATGTCTCTATCTCTTTTTCTCTGTCTCTCTCTGTCTTTCTCTTTGTCTTTCTCTGTCTCTCTCAGTCTCTCTCTCTGTCTCTCTCTGTCTCTCTCTGTCTTTCTTTGTCTCTAACTATCTCTCTCTGTCTCTGTCTCTCTCTCTCTCTGTGTCTTTCTCTGTCTCCCTCTCTCTCTATCTGTCTCTATCTCTGTCACTCTCTGTCTCTATCTCTGTCTCTCTCTGTTTATCACTCTGTCGCTCTGTCACTCTCTGTGTCTCTCTCTGTCTCTCTCTATCTCTCCCTGTGTCTCTCTCTGTCTCTCTCTGTCTCTCTTTGTCTCTCTCTGTCTCTCTCTGTCTCTCTCTGTCTCTCTCTGTATCTCTCTGTATCTCTCTGTCTCTCTCTCTATCTCTGTCTCTCTCTGTCTCTGCCACTGTCTCTCTCTGTCTCTCTCTGTCTCCCTCTCTCTCTTTCTCTCTCTGTCTTTCTCTGTCTTAATCTCTGTCTCTCTCAGTCGCTCTCTGTCTCTCTCTGTCTCTCTCTGTGTCTCTCTCTGTCTCTCTGTGTCTTTATCTCTGTCTCTATCAGTCTCTCTCTGTCTCTCTCTGTGTCTCTCTCTGTCTTTTTCTGTCTCTCTCTGTCTCTCTCTGGCTCTATCTCTGTCTCTCTCTGTTTATCAGTCTGTCGCTCTGTCTCTCTCTGTGTCTCTCTCTGTCTCTCTCTATCTCTAACTGTGTCTCTCTCTGTCTCCCTCTATGTCTCTCTCTGTCTCTATCTCTGTCACTCTCTGTCTCTCTCTATCTCTCACTGTGTCTCTCTCTGTCTCTCTGTCTCTCTCTGTCTCTCTCTGTCTCTCTGTCTCTTTATCTGTCTCTCTATGTCTCTCTCTGTCTCTCTCTGTCTCTCTCTCTGTCTCTCTCTATCTCTCCCTGTGTCTCTCTCAGTCTCTCTCAGTCTCTCTCGGTGTCTATCTCTGTCTCTCTCTGTCTCTCTCTGTCTCTATCTCTGACCTTCTCTGTCTCTCTCTGTCTCTCTCTGTGTCTCTCTCTGTCTCTCTCAGTCTCTCTCACTGTCTCTGTCTCTCTCTGTCTCTCTCTTTGTCTCTGTCTCTCTCTGTCTTCTTTGTCTCTCTCTGTCTCCCTCTCTCTCATTCTCTCTCTGTCTCTCTCTGTCTTAATCTCTGTCTCTCTCAGTCTCCCTCTGTCTCTCTCGGTCTCTCTCCGTGTCTCTCTCTTTCTCTCTCTGTTTTTCTCTTTCTCCCTCTATCTCTCTCTGTCTCTATCTCTGTATCTATCTGTCTCTCTCTGTCTCAATCTGTCTCTCTCGGTCACTCTTTCTGTCTATCACGGTCTCTCTCTATGTCTCTCTCTGTCTCTATCTCTTTCTCTCTGTGTGTCTCTCTCTGTCTTTATCTCTGTCTCTCTCAGTCTCTCTCTGTCTCTCTCTCTCTCTGTGTCTCTCTCTGTCTTTCTCTGTCTCCCTCTGTCTCTCTCTGGCTCTATCTCTGTCTCTCTCTGTGTCTCTCTCTGTCTCTCTCTGTCTCTCTCTATGTCTCTCTCTGTCTCTATCTCTTCACTCTCTGTCTCTCTGTCTCTCTCTGTCTCTCTCTGTCTCTCTCTCTGTCTATCTCGGTCTCTCTCTCTGTCTCTCTCTGTCTCTCTCTGTCTTTCTCTGTCTCTCTCTGTCTCTCGCTGTCTCTCTCTGTATCTCTCTGTCTATCTCTGTATCTCTCTGTCTCTCTCTCTATCTCTGTCTCTCTCTGTCTCTGCCACTGTCTCTCTCTGTCTCTCTCTGTCTCCCTCTCTGTCTCTCTCTGTCTCTCTCTGTCTTAATCTCTGTCTCTCTCAATCTCTCTCTGTCTCTCTCTGTCTCTTTCTGTGTCTCTCTCTGTCTCTCTCTGTCTTTATCTCTGTCTATCTCAGTCTCTCTCTGTCTCTCTCTGTCTCTCTCTGTCTCTCCCTGTCTCTCTCTGTGTCTCTCTCTGTCTCTCTTAGTCTCTCTCTCAGTCTCTGTCTCTCTCTGTCCCTCTCTTTGTCTCTGTCTCTCTCTGTCTCTATGTCTGTCTCTCTTTGTCTCTCATTGTCTCTCTCTGTCTAGATCTTTGTCTCTGTTTCTCTCGGTGTCTCTCTGTGTCTCTCTATGTTTCTCTCTGTGTCTCTGTCTCTCACTCTGTCTCTCTCTGTCTCTCTCTCTGTCTCTCTCTGTGTCTCTCTGTCTCTATCTCTGTCTCTCTTTGTCTCTCTCTGACTTTGTCTCTCTCTGTGTCTCGCTGTCTCTCTCTGTCTCTGTGTCTCTCTCTGTCTCTCTCTGTCTTTCTCTGTCTCCCTCTCTCTCTCTCTGTCTCTCTCTCTGTCTCTCTCTGTCTCTATCTCTGTCTCTCTCTGTTTATCACTCTGTCGCTCTGTCACTCTCTGTGTCTCTCTCTGTCTCTCTCTATCTCTCCCTGTCTCTCTTTGTCTCTCTCTCTGTCTCTCTCAATCTCTCTCTGTCTCTCTCTGTCTCTCTCTGTGTCTCTCTCTGTCTCTCTCTGTCTTTATCTCTGTCTATCTCAGTCTCTCTCTGTCTCTCTCTGTCTATCTCTGTGTCTCTCTCTGTCTTTCTCTGTCTCCCTCAGTCTCTCTCTGGCTCTATCTCAGTCTCTCTCTGTTTATCTCTCTGTCGCTCTGTCTCTCTCTCTGTGTCTCTCTCTATCTCTGTCTATCTCTCACTGTGTCTCTCTCTGTCTCTCTCTGTCTCTCTCTGTCTCTCCCTGTCTCTATCTGTCTCTCTGTCTCTATCTCTGTCTCGCTCTGTCTCTCTCTGTCTCTCTCTCTGTCTCTCTCTCTGTCTCTCTCTATCTCTCCCTGTGTCTCACTCAGTCTCTCTCAGCCTCTCTCGGTGTCTCTCTCTGTCTCTCTCTGTCTCTCTCTGATTCTCTCTCTGTCTCTCTCAGTCTCTCTCTCTTTCTCTGTCTCTCTCTGTCTCTCTCTTTGTCAGTGTCTCTCTCTGTCTTCTTTGTCTCTCTCTGTCTCCCTCTCTCTCTGTCTCTCTCTGTGTCTCTCTCTGTCTCTCTCTGTCTTTCTCTGTCTCCCTCTGTCTCTCTCTCTGTCTCTGTCTCTCTCTGTCTCTCTCTTTGTCTCTGTCTCTCTCTGTCTCTATCTCTGTCTCTCTTTGTCTCACATTGTCTCTCTCTGTCTCTCTCTGTCTCTATCTCTGTCTCTCTCTGTTTATCTCTTTGTCTATCTCTGTGTCTCTCTGCGTCTCTCTATGTCTCTATCTCTTTTTCTCTGTCTCTCTCTGTCTTTCTCTTTGTCTTTCTCTGTCTCTCTCAGTCTCTCTCTCTGTCTCTCTCTGTCTCTCTCTGTCTTTCTTTGTCTCTAACTATCTCTCTCTGTCTCTGTCTCTCTCTCTCTCTCTGTGTCTTTCTCTGTCTCCCTCTCTCTCTATCTGTCTCTATCTCTGTCACTCTCTGTCTCTATCTCTGTTTCTCTCTGTTTATCACTCTGTCGCTCTGTCACTCTCTGTGTCTCTCTCTGTCTCTCTCTATCTCTACCTGTGTCTCTCTCTGTCTCTCTCTGTCTCTCTTTGTCTCTCTCTTTCTCTCTCTGTCTCTCTCTGTCTCTCTCTGTCTCTATCTGTATCTCTCTGTCTCTCTCTCTATCTCTGTCTCTCTCTGTCTCTGCCACTGTCTCTCTCTGTCTCTCTCTGTCTCCCTCTCTCTCTTTCTCTCTCTGTCTTAATCTCTGTCTCTCTCAGTCGCTCTCTGTCTCTCTCTGTCTATCTCTGTGTCTCTCTCTGTCTCTCTGTGTCTTTATCTCTGTCTCTATCAGTCTCTCTCTGTCTCTCTCTGTGTCTCTCTCTGTCTTTTTCTGTCTCTCTCTGTCTCTCTCTGGCTCTATCTCTGTCTCTCTCTGTTTATCAGTCTGTCGCTCTGTCTCTCTCTGTGTCTCTCTCTGTCTCTCTCTATCTCTAACTGTGTCTCTCTCTGTCTCCCTCTATATCTCTCTCTGTCTCTATCTCTGTCACTCTCTGTCTCTCTCTATCTCTCACTGTGTCTCTCTCTGTCTCTCTGTCTCTCTCTGTCTCTCTCTGTCTCTCTGTCTCTTTATCTGTCTCTCTATGTCTCTCTCTGTCTCTCTCTGTCTCTCTCTCTGTCTCTCTCTATCTCTCCCTGTGTCTCTCTCAGTCTCTCTCAGTCTCTCTCGGTGTCTATCTCTGTCTCTCTCTGTCTCTCTCTGTCTCTATCTCTGTCCTTCTCTGTCTCTCTCTGTCTCTCTCTGTGTCTCTCTCTGTCTCTCTCAGTCTCTCTCACTGTCTCTGTCTCTCTCTGTCTCTCTCTTTGTCTCTGTCTCTCTCTGTCTTCTTTGTCTCTCTCTGTCTCCCTCTCTCTCATTCTCTCTCTGTCTCTCTCTGTCTTAATCTCTGTCTCTCTCAGTCTCCCTCTGTCTCTCTCGGTCTCTCTCCGTGTCTCTCTCTTTCTCTCTCTGTTTTTCTCTTTCTCCCTCTATCTCTCTCTGTCTCTATCTCTGTATCTATCTGTCTCTCTCTGTCTCAATCTGTCTCTCTCGGTCACTCTTTCTGTCTATCTCGGTCTCTCTCTATGTCTCTCTCTGTCTCTATCTCTTTCTCTCTCTGTGTCTCTCTCTGTCTTTATCTCTGTCTCTCTCAGTCTCTCTCTGTCTCTCTCTCCCTCTCTGTGTCTCTCTCTGTCTTTCTCTGTCTCCCTCTGTATCTCTCGGGCTCTATCTCTGTCTCTCTCTGTGTCTCTCTCTGTCTCTCTCTGTCTCTCTCTATGTCTCTCTCTGTCTCTATCTCTGTCACTCTCTGTCTCTCTGTCTCTCTCTGTCTCTCTCTGTCTCTCTCTCTGTCTATCTCGGTCTCTCTCTCTGTCTCTCTCTGTCTCTATCTCTGTCTCTCTCTGTCTCTCTCTGTCTCTCTCTGTGTCTCTCTCTGTCTCTCTCAGTCTCTCTCTCTGTCTTTGTCTCTCTCTGTCTCTCTCTTTGTCAGTGTATCTCTCTGTCTTATTTGTCTCTCTCTGTCTCCCTCTCTCTTTGTCTCTCTCTGTCTCTCTCTGTGTCTCTCTCTGTCTCTCTCTGTCTTTCTCTGTCGCCCTCTGTCTCTCTCTGTCTCTATCTCTGACTCTCTCTGTTTATCATATCTCTGTCACTCTCTGTCTCTATCTGTCTCTCTCTGTCTCTCTCTGTCTCTCTCTGTCTATCTCGGTCTCTCTCTCTGTCTCTCTCTGTCTCTATCTCTGTATCTCTCTGTCTCTCTCTGTCTCTATCTCTGTCTCTCTCTGTCTCTCTCTGTCTTTCTCTGTCTCTCTCTGTCTCTCGCTGTCTCTCTCTGTCTCTGTGTCTCTCTCTGTCTCTCTCTGTCTTTCTGTCTCCCTCTCTCTCTCTCTGTCTCTCTCTCTCTGTCACTCTCTGTCTCTATCTCTGTCTCTCTCTGTTTATCACTCTGTCGCTCTGTCACTCTCTGTGTCTCTCTCTGTCTCTCTCTGTATCTCTCTGTCTCTCTCTGTATCTCTCTGTCTCTCTCTCTATCTCTGTCTCTCTCTGTCTCTGCCACTGTCTCTCTCTGTCTCTCTCTGTCTCCCTCTCTGTCTCTCTCTGTCTCTCTCTGTCTTAATCTCTGTCTCTCTCAATCTCTCTCTGTCTCTCTCTGTCTCTTTCTGTGTCACTCTCTGTCTCTCTCTGTCTTTATCTCTGTCTATCTCAGTCTCTCTCTGTCTCTCTCTGTCTCTCTCTGTCTCTCCCTGTCTCTCTCTGTGTCTCTCTCTGTCTCTCTTAGTCTCTCTCTCAGTCTCTGTCTCTCTCTGTCCCTCTCTTTGTCACTGTCTCTCTCTGTCTCTATGTCTGTCTCTCTTTGTCTCTCATTGTCTCTCTCTGTCTAGATCTTTGTCTCTGTTTCTCTCGGTGTCTCTCTGTGTCTCTCTATGTGTCTCTCTGTGTCTCTGTCTCTCACTCTGTCTCTCTCTGTCTCTCTCTCTGTCTCTCTCTGTGTCTCTCTGTCTCTATCTCTGTCTCTCTCTGTCTCTCTCTGACTTTGTCTCTCTCTGTGTCTCGCTGTCTCTCTCTGTCTCTGTGTCTCTCTCTGTCTCTCTCTGTCTTTCTCTCTCTGTCACTCTCTGTCTCTATCTCTGTCTCTCTCTGTTTATCACTCTGTCGCTCTGTCACTCTCTGTGTCTCTCTCTGTCTCTCTCTATCTCTCCCTGTCTCTCTTTGTCTCTCTCTCTGTCTCTCTCTGTCTCTCTCTGTATCTCTCTGTCTCTCTCTGTATCTCTTTGTCTCTCTCACTATTTCTGTCTCTCTCTGTCTCTGCCACTGTCTCTCTCTGTCTCTCGCTGTCTCCCTCTCTCTCTGTCTCTCTCTGTCTTAATCTCTGTCTCTCTCAATCTCTCTCTGTCTCTCTCTGTCTCTCTCTGTGTCTCTCTCTGTCTCTCTCTGTCTTTATCTCTGTCTATCTCAGTCTCTCTCTGTCTCTCTCTGTCTATCTCTGTGTCTCTCTCTGTCTTTCTCTGTCTCCCTCAGTCTCTCTCTGGCTCTATCTCAGTCTCTCTCTGTTTATCTCTCTGTCGCTCTGTCTCTCTCTCTGTGTCTCTCTCTATCTCTGTCTATCTCTCACTGTGTCTCTCTCTGTCTCTCTCTGTCTCTCTCTGTCTCTCCCTGTCTCTATCTGTCTCTCTGTCTCTATCTCTGTCTCGCTCTGTCTCTCTCTGTCTCTCTCTCTGTCTCTCTCTCTGTCTCTCTCTATCTCTCCCTGTGTCTCACTCAGTCTCTCTCAGCCTCTCTCGGTGTCTCTCTCTGTCTCTCTCTGTCTCTCTCTGATTCTCTCTCTGTCTCTCTCAGTCTCTCTCTCTTTCTCTGTCTCTCTCTGTCTCTCTCTTTGTCAGTGTCTCTCTCTGTCTTCTTTGTCTCTCTCTGTCTCCCTCTCTCTCTGTCTCTCTCTGTGTCTCTCTCTGTCTCTCTCTGTCTTTCTCTGTCTCCCTCTGTCTCTCTCTCTGTCTCTGTCTCTCTCTGTCTCTCTCTTTGTCTCTGTCTCTCTCTGTCTCTATCTCTGTCTCTCTTTGTCTCACATTGTCTCTCTCTGTCTCTCTCTGTCTCTATCTCTGTCTCTCTCTGTTTATCTCTTTGTCTATCTCTGTGTCTCTCTGCGTCTCTCTATGTCTCTATCTCTTTTTCTCTGTCTCTCTCTGTCTTTCTCTTTGTCTTTCTCTGTCTCTCTCAGTCTCTCTCTCTGTCTCTCTCTGTCTCTCTCTGTCTTTCTTTGTCTCTAACTATCTCTCTCTGTCTCTGTCTCTCTCTCTCTCTCTGTGTCTTTCTCTGTCTCCCTCTCTCTCTATCTGTCTCTATCTCTGTCACTCTCTGTCTCTATCTCTGTCTCTCTCTGTTTATCACTCTGTCGCTCTGTCACTCTCTGTGTCTCTCTCTGTCTCTCTCTATCTCTACCTGTGTCTCTCTCTGTCTCTCTCTGTCTCTCTTTGTCTCTCTCTGTCTCTCTCTGTCTCTCTCTGTCTCTCTCTGTCTCTCTCTGTATCTCTCTGTCTCTCTCTCTATCTCTGTCTCTCTCTGTCTCTGCCACTGTCTCTCTCTGTCTCTCTCTGTCTCCCTCTCTCTCTTTCTCTCTCTGTCTTAATCTCTGTCTCTCTCAGTCGCTCTCTGTCTCTCTCTGTCTCTCTCTGTGTCTCTCTCTGTCTCTCTGTGTCTTTATCTCTGTCTCTATCAGTCTCTCTCTGTCTCTCTCTGTGTCTCTCTCTGTCTTTTTCTGTCTCTCTCTGTCTCTCTCTGGCTCTATCTCTGTCTCTCTCTGTTTATCAGTCTGTCGCTCTGTCTCTCTCTGTGTCTCTCTCTGTCTCTCTCTATCTCTAACTGTGTCTCTCTCTGTCTCCCTCTATGTCTCTCTCTGTCTCTATCTCTGTCACTCTCTGTCTCTCTCTATCTCTAACTGTGTCTCTCTCTGTCTCCCTCTATATCTCTCTCTGTCTCTATCTCTGTCACTCTCTGTCTCTCTCTATCTCTCACTGTGTCTCTCTCTGTCTCTCTGTCTCTCTCTGTCTCTCTCTGTCTCTCTGTCTCTTTATCTGTCTCTCTATGTCTCTCTCTGTCTCTCTCTGTCTCTCTCTCTGTCTCTCTCTATCTCTCCCTGTGTCTCTCTCAGTCTCTCTCAGTCTCTCTCGGTGTCTATCTCTGTCTCTCTCTGTCTCTCTCTGTCTCTATCTCTGTCCTTCTCTGTCTCTCTCTGTCTCTCTCTGTGTCTCTCTCTGTCTCTCTCAGTCTCTCTCACTGTCTCTGTCTCTCTCTGTCTCTCTCTTTGTCTCTGTCTCTCTCTGTCTTCTTTGTCTCTCTCTGTCTCCCTCTCTCTCATTCTCTCTCTGTATCTCTCTGTCTATATCTCTGTCTCTCTCAGTCTCCCTCTGTCTCTCTCGGTCTCTCTCCGTGTCTCTCTCTTTCTCTCTCTGTTTTTCTCTTTCTCCCTCTATCTCTCTCTGTCTCTATCTCTGTATCTATCTGTCTCTCTCTGTCTCAATCTGTCTCTCTCGGTCACTCTTTCTGTCTATCTCGGTCTCTCTCTATGTCTCTCTCTGTCTCTATCTCTTTCTCTCTCTGTGTCTCTCTCTGTCTTTATCTCTGTCTCTCTCAGTCTCTCTCTGTCTCTCTCTCTCTCTGTGTCTCTCTCTGTCTTTCTCTGTCTCCCTCTGTCTCTCTCTGGCTCTATCTCTGTCTCTCTCTGTGTCTCTCTCTGTCTCTCTCTGTCTCTCTCTATGTCTCTCTCTGTCTCTATCTCTGTCACTCTCTGTCTCTCTGTCTCTCTCTGTCTCTCTCTGTCTCTCTCTCTGTCTATCTCGGTCTCTCTCTCTGTCTCTCTCTGTCTCTATCTCTGTCTCTCTCTGTCTCTCTCTGTCTCTCTCTGTGTCTCTCTCTCTCTCTCTGTCTTTGTCTCTCTCTGTCTCTCTCTTTGTCAGTGTATCTCTCTGTCTTATTTGTCTCTCTCTGTCTCCCTCTCTCTTTGTCTCTCTCTGTCTCTCTCTGTGTCTCTCTCTGTCTCTCTCTGTCTTTCTCTGTCGCCCTCTGTCTCTCTCTGTCTCTATCTCTGACTCTCTCTGCTTATCATATCTCTGTCACTCTCTGTCTCTATCTGTCTCTCTCTGTCTCTCTCTGTCTCTCTCTGTCTCTCTCTGTCTATCTCGGTCTCTCTCTCTGTCTCTCTCTGTCTCTATCTCTGTATCTCTCTGTCTCTCTCT
>NW_028227276.1:12171958-12181958 GCF_978045245.1 Mus caroli
TCTCTCTCTGTCTCTCTCTGTCTCTCCCTGTCTCTATCTGTCTCTCTGTCTCTATCTCTGTCTCGCTCTGTCTCTCTCTGTCTCTCTCTGTCTCTCTCTCTGTCTCTCTCTATCTCTCCCTGTGTCTCACTCAGTCTCTCTCAGCCTCTCTCGGTGTCTCTCTCTGTATCTCTCTGTCTCTCTCTGTCTCTCTCTGATTCTCTCTCTGTCTCTCTCAGTCTCTCTCTCTTTCTCTGTCTCTCTCTGTCTCTCTCTTTGTCAGTGTCTCTCTCTGTCTTCTTTGTCTCTCTCTGTCTCCCTCTCTCTCTGTCTCTCTCTGTGTCTCTCTCTGTCTCTCTCTGTCTTTCTCTGTCTCCCTCCCTCTGTCTCTCTCTGTCTCTATCTATGACTCTCACTGTTTATCATATCTCTGTCACTCTCTGTCCCTATCTGTCTCATTCTGTCTCTCTCTGTCTCTCTCTCTGTCTCTCTCTGTCTCTCTTAGTCTCTCTCTCTGTCTCTGACTCTCTCTGTCTCTCTCTTTGTCTCTGTCTCTCTCTGTCTCTATCTCTGTCTCTCTTTGTCTCACATTGTCTCTCTCTGTCTCTCTCTGTCTCTATCTCTGTCTCTCTCTGTTTATCTCTTTGTCTATCTCTGTCTCTCTCTGTGTCTCTCTATGTCTCTATCTCTTTTTCTCTGTCTCTCTCTGTCTTTCTCTTTGTCTTTCTCTGTCTCTCTCAGTCTCTCTCTCTGTCTCTCTCTGTCTCTCTCTGTCTTTCTTTGTCTCTAACTATCTCTCTCTGTCTCTGTCTCTCTCTCTCTCTCTGTGTCTTTCTCTGTCTCCCTCTCTCTCTATCTGTCTCTATCTCTGTCACTCTCTGTCTCTATCTCTGTCTCTCTCTGTTTATCACTCTGTCGCTCTGTCACTCTCTGTGTCTCTCTCTGTCTCTCTCTATCTCTCCCTGTGTCTCTCTCTGTCTCTCTCTGTCTCTCTTTGTCTCTCTCTGTCTCTCTCTGTCTCTCTCTGTCTCTCTCTGTATCTCTCTGTATCTCTCTGTCTCTCTCTCTATCTCTGTCTCTCTCTGTCTCTGCCACTGTCTCTCTCTGTCTCTCTCTGTCTCCCTCTCTCTCTTTCTCTCTCTGTCTTTCTCTGTCTTAATCTCTGTCTCTCTCAGTCGCTCTCTGTCTCTCTCTGTCTCTCTCTGTGTCTCTCTCTGTCTCTCTGTGTCTTTATCTCTGTCTCTATCAGTCTCTCTCTGTCTCTCTCTGTGTCTCTCTCTGTCTTTTTCTGTCTCTCTCTGTCTCTCTCTGGCTCTATCTCTGTCTCTCTCTGTTTATCAGTCTGTCGCTCTGTCTCTCTCTGTGTCTCTCTCTGTCTCTCTCTATCTCTAACTGTGTCTCTCTCTGTCTCCCTCTATGTCTCTCTCTGTCTCTATCTCTGTCACTCTCTGTCTCTCTCTATCTCTCACTGTGTCTCTCTCTGTCTCTCTGTCTCTCTCTGTCTCTCTCTGTCTCTCTGTCTCTTTATCTGTCTCTCTATGTCTCTCTCTGTCTCTCTCTGTCTCTCTCTCTGTCTCTCTCTATCTCTCCCTGTGTCTCTCTCAGTCTCTCTCAGTCTCTCTCGGTGTCTATCTCTGTCTCTCTCTGTCTCTCTCTGTCTCTATCTCTGTCCTTCTCTGTCTCTCTCTGTCTCTCTCTGTGTCTCTCTCTGTCTCTCTCAGTCTCTCTCACTGTCTCTGTCTCTCTCTGTCTCTCTCTTTGTCTCTGTCTCTCTCTGTCTTCTTTGTCTCTCTCTGTCTCCCTCTCTCTCATTCTCTCTCTGTCTCTCTCTGTCTTAATCTCTGTCTCTCTCAGTCTCCCTCTGTCTCTCTCGGTCTCTCTCCGTGTCTCTCTCTTTCTCTCTCTGTTTTTCTCTTTCTCCCTCTATCACTCTCTGTCTCTATCTCTGTATCTATCTGTCTCTCTCTGTCTCAATCTGTCTCTCTCGGTCACTCTTTCTGTCTATCACGGTCTCTCTCTATGTCTCTCTCTGTCTCTATCTCTTTCTCTCTCTGTGTCTCTCTCTGTCTTTATCTCTGTCTCTCTCAGTCTCTCTCTGTCTCTCTCTCTCTCTGTGTCTCTCTCTGTCTTTCTCTGTCTCCCTCTGTCTCTCTCTGGCTCTATCTCTGTCTCTCTCTGTGTCTCTCTCTGTCTCTCTCTGTCTCTCTCTATGTCTCTCTCTGTCTCTATCTCTTCACTCTCTGTCTCTCTGTCTCTCTCTGTCTCTCTCTGTCTCTCTCTCTGTCTATCTCGGTCTCTCTCTCTGTCTCTCTCTGTCTCTCTCTGTCTTTCTCTGTCTCTCTCTGTCTCTCGCTGTCTCTCTCTGTATCTCTCTGTCTATCTCTGTATCTCTCTGTCTCTCTCTCTATCTCTGTCTCTCTCTGTCTCTGCCACTGTCTCTCTCTGTCTCTCTCTGTCTCCCTCTCTGTCTCTCTCTGTCTCTCTCTGTCTTAATCTCTGTCTCTCTCAATCTCTCTCTGTCTCTCTCTGTCTCTTTCTGTGTCTCTCTCTGTCTCTCTCTGTCTTTATCTCTGTCTATCTCAGTCTCTCTCTGTCTCTCTCTGTCTCTCTCTGTCTCTCCCTGTCTCTCTCTGTGTCTCTCTCTGTCTCTCTTAGTCTCTCTCTCAGTCTCTGTCTCTCTCTGTCCCTCTCTTTGTCTCTGTCTCTCTCTGTCTCTATGTCTGTCTCTCTTTGTCTCTCATTGTCTCTCTCTGTCTAGATCTTTGTCTCTGTTTCTCTCGGTGTCTCTCTGTGTCTCTCTATGTTTCTCTCTGTGTCTCTGTCTCTCACTCTGTCTCTCTCTGTCTCTCTCTCTGTCTCTCTCTGTGTCTCTCTGTCTCTATCTCTGTCTCTCTCTGTCTCTCTCTGACTTTGTCTCTCTCTGTGTCTCGCTGTCTCTCTCTGTCTCTGTGTCTCTCTCTGTCTCTCTCTGTCTTTCTCTGTCTCCCTCTCTCTCTCTCTGTCTCTCTCTCTGTCTCTCTCTGTCTCTATCTCTGTCTCTCTCTGTTTATCACTCTGTCGCTCTGTCACTCTTTGTGTCTCTCTCTGTCTCTCTCTATCTCTCCCTGTCTCTCTTTGTCTCTCTCTCTGTCTCTCTCTGTCTCTCTCTGTATCTCTCTGTCTCTCTCTGTATCTTTTTGTCTCTCTCACTATTTCTGTCTCTCTCTGTCTCTGCCACTGTCTCTCTCTGTCTCTCGCTGTCTCCCTCTCTCTCTGTCTCTCTCTGTCTTAATCTCTGTCTCTCTCAATCTCTCTCTGTCTCTCTCTGTCTCTCTCTGTGTCTCTCTCTGTCTCTCTCTGTCTTTATCTCTGTCTATCTCAGTCTCTCTCTGTCTCTCTCTGTCTATCTCTGTGTCTCTCTCTGTCTTTCTCTGTCTCCCTCAGTCTCTCTCTGGCTCTATCTCAGTCTCTCTCTGTTTATCTCTCTGTCGCTCTGTCTCTCTCTCTGTGTCTCTCTCTATCTCTGTCTATCTCTCACTGTGTCTCTCTCTGTCTCTCTCTGTCTCTCTCTGTCTCTCCCTGTCTCTATCTGTCTCTCTGTCTCTATCTCTGTCTCGCTCTGTCTCTCTCTGTCTCTCTCTGTCTCTCTCTCTGTCTCTCTCTATCTCTTCCTGTGTCTCACTCAGTCTCTCTCAGCCTCTCTCGGTGTCTCTCTCTGTCTCTCTCTGTCTCTCTCTGATTCTCTCTCTGTCTCTCTCAGTCTCTCTCTCTTTCTCTGTCTCTCTCTGTCTCTCTCTTTGTCAGTGTCTCTCTCTGTCTTCTTTGTCTCTCTCTGTCTCCCTCTCTCTCTGTCTCTCTCTGTGTCTCTCTCTGTCTCTCTCTGTCTTTCTCTGTCTCTCTCTGTCTCTCTCTCTGTCTCTGTCTCTCTCTGTCTCTCTCTTTGTCTCTGTCTCTCTCTGTCTCTATCTCTGTCTCTCTTTGTCTCACTTTGTCTCTCTCTGTCTCTCTCTATCTCTATCTCTGTCTCTCTCTGTTTATCTCTTTGTCTATCTCTGTGTCTCTCTGCGTCTCTCTATGTCTCTATCTCTTTTTCTCTGTCTCTCTCTGTCTTTCTCTTTGTCTTTCTCTGTCTCTCTCAGTCTCTCTCTCTGTCTCTCTCTGTCTCTCTCTGTCTTTCTTTGTCTCTAACTATCTCTCTCTGTCTCTGTCTCTCTCTCTCTCTCTGTGTCTTTCTCTGTCTCCCTCTCTCTCTATCTGTCTCTATCTCTGTCACTCTCTGTCTCTATCTCTGTCTCTCTCTGTTTATCACTCTGTCGCTCTGTCACTCTCTGTGTCTCTCTCTGTCTCTCTCTATCTCTACCTGTGTCTCTCTCTGTCTCTCTCTGTCTCTCTTTGTCTCTCTCTTTCTCTCTCTGTCTCTCTCTGTCTCTCTCTGTCTCTATCTGTATCTCTCTGTCTCTCTCTCTATCTCTGTCTCTCTCTGTCTCTGCCACTGTCTCTCTCTGTCTCTCTCTGTCTCCCTCTCTCTCTTTCTCTCTCTGTCTTAATCTCTGTCTCTCTCAGTCGCTCTCTGTCTCTCTCTGTCTATCTCTGTGTCTCTCTCTGTCTCTCTGTGTCTTTATCTCTGTCTCTATCAGTCTCTCTCTGTCTCTCTCTGTGTCTCTCTCTGTCTTTTTCTGTCTCTCTCTGTCTCTCTCTGGCTCTATCTCTGTCTCTCTCTGTTTATCAGTCTGTCGCTCTGTCTCTCTCTGTGTCTCTCTCTGTCTCTCTCTATCTCTAACTGTGTCTCTCTCTGTCTCCCTCTATATCTCTCTCTGTCTCTATCTCTGTCACTCTCTGTCTCTCTCTATCTCTCACTGTGTCTCTCTCTGTCTCTCTGTCTCTCTCTGTCTCTCTCTGTCTCTCTGTCTCTTTATCTGTCTCTCTATGTCTCTCTCTGTCTCTCTCTGTCTCTCTCTCTGTCTCTCTCTATCTCTCCCTGTGTCTCTCTCAGTCTCTCTCAGTCTCTCTCGGTGTCTATCTCTGTCTCTCTCTGTCTCTCTCTGTCTCTATCTCTGTCCTTCTCTGTCTCTCTCTGTCTCTCTCTGTGTCTCTCTCTGTCTCTCTCAGTCTCTCTCACTGTCTCTGTCTCTCCCTGTCTCTCTCTTTGTCTCTGTCTCTCTCTGTCTTCTTTGTCTCTCTCTGTCTCCCTCTCTCTCATTCTCTCTCTGTCTCTCTCTGTCTTAATCTCTGTCTCTCTCAGTCTCCCTCTGTCTCTCTCGGTCTCTCTCCGTGTCTCTCTCTTTCTCTCTCTGTTTTTCTCTTTCTCCCTCTATCTCTCTCTGTCTCTATCTCTGTATCTATCTGTCTCTCTCTGTCTCAATCTGTCTCTCTCGGTCACTCTTTCTGTCTATCTCGGTCTCTCTCTATGTCTCTCTCTGTCTCTATCTCTTTCTCTCTCTGTGTCTCTCTCTGTCTTTATCTCTGTCTCTCTCAGTCTCTCTCTGTCTCTCTCTCTCTCTCTGTGTCTCTCTCTGTCTTTCTCTGTCTCCCTCTGTCTCTCTCTGGCTCTATCTCTGTCTCTCTCTGTGTCTCTCTCTGTCTCTCTCTGTCTCTCTCTATGTCTCTCTCTGTCTCTATCTCTGTCACTCTCTGTCTCTCTGTCTCTCTCTGTCTCTCTCTGTCTCTCTCTCTGTCTATCTCGGTCTCTCTCTCTGTCTCTCTCTGTCTCTATCTCTGTCTCTCTCTGTCTCTCTCTGTCTCTCTCTGTGTCTCTCTCTGTCTCTCTCAGTCTCTCTCTCTGTCTTTGTCTCTCTCTGTCTCTCTCTTTGTCAGTGTATCTCTCTGTCTTATTTGTCTCTCTCTGTCTCCCTCTCTCTTTGTCTCTCTCTGTCTCTCTCTGTGTCTCTCTCTGTCTCTCTCTGTCTTTCTCTGTCGCCCTCTGTCTCTCTCTGTCTCTATCTCTGACTCTCTCTGTTTATCATATCTCTGTCACTCTCTGTCTCTATCTGTCTCTCTCTGTCTCTCTCTGTCTCTCTCTGTCTCTCTCTGTCTATCTCGGTCTCTCTCTCTGTCTCTCTCTGTCTCTATCTCTGTATCTCTCTGTCTCTCTCTGTCTCTATCTCTGTCTCTCTCTGTCTCTCTCTGTCTTTCTCTGTCTCTCTCTGTCTCTCGCTGTCTCTCTCTGTCTCTGTGTCTCTCTCTGTCTCTCTCTGTCTTTCTGTCTCCCTCTCTCTCTCTCTGTCTCTCTCTCTCTGTCACTCTCTGTCTCTATCTCTGTCTCTCTCTGTTTATCACTCTGTCGCTCTGTCACTCTCTGTGTCTCTCTCTGTCTCTCTCTGTATCTCTCTGTCTCTCTCTGTATCTCTCTGTCTCTCTCTCTATCTCTGTCTCTCTCTGTCTCTGCCACTGTCTCTCTCTGTCTCTCTCTGACTCCCTCTCTGTCTCTCTCTGTCTCTCTCTGTCTTAATCTCTGTCTCTCTCAATCTCTCTCTGTCTCTCTCTGTCTCTTTCTGTGTCTCTCTCTGTCTCTCTCTGTCTTTATATCTGTCTATCTCAGTCTCTCTCTGTCTCTCTCTGTCTCTCTCTGTCTCTCCCTGTCTCTCTCTGTGTCTCTCTCTGTCTCTCTTAGTCTCTCTCTCAGTCTCTGTCTCTCTCTGTCCCTCTCTTTGTCTCTGTCTCTCTCTGTCTCTATGTCTGTCTCTCTTTGTCTCTCATTGTCTCTCTCTGTCTAGATCTTTGTCTCTGTTTCTCTCGGTGTCTCTCTGTGTCTCTCTATGTGTCTCTCTGTGTCTCTGTCTCTCACTCTGTCTCTCTCTGTCTCTCTCTCTGTCTCTCTCTGTGTCTCTCTGTCTCTATCTCTGTCTCTCTCTGTCTCTCTCTGACTTTGTCTCTCTCTGTGTCTCGCTGTCTCTCTCTGTCTCTGTGTCTCTCTCTGTCTCTCTCTGTCTTTCTCTGTCTCCCTCTCTCTCTCTCTGTCTCTCTCTCTCTGTCACTCTCTGTCTCTATCTCTGTCTCTCTCTGTTTATCACTCTGTCGCTCTGTCACTCTCTGTGTCTCTCTCTGTCTCTCTCTATCTCTCCCTGTCTCTCTTTGTCTCTCTCTCTGTCTCTCTCTGTCTCTCTCTGTATCTCTCTGTCTCTCTCTGTATCTCTTTGTCTCTCTCACTATTTCTGTCTCTCTCTGTCTCTGCCACTGTCTCTCTCTGTCTCTCGCTGTCTCCCTCTCTCTCTGTCTCTCTCTGTCTTAATCTCTGTCTCTCTCAATCTCTCTCTGTCTCTCTCTGTCTCTCTCTGTGTCTCTCTCTGTCTCTCTCTGTCTTTATCTCTGTCTATCTCAGTCTCTCTCTGTCTCTCTCTGTCTATCTCTGTGTCTCTCTCTGTCTTTCTCTGTCTCCCTCAGTCTCTCTCTGGCTCTATCTCAGTCTCTCTCTGTTTATCTCTCTGTCGCTCTGTCTCTCTCTCTGTGTCTCTCTCTATCTCTGTCTATCTCTCACTGTGTCTCTCTCTGTCTCTCTCTGTCTCTCTCTGTCTCTCCCTGTCTCTATCTGTCTCTCTGTCTCTATCTCTGTCTCGCTCTGTCTCTCTCTGTCTCTCTCTCTGTCTCTCTCTCTGTCTCTCTCTATCTCTCCCTGTGTCTCACTCAGTCTCTCTCAGCCTCTCTCGGTGTCTCTCTCTGTCTCTCTCTGTCTCTCTCTGATTCTCTCTCTGTCTCTCTCAGTCTCTCTCTCTTTCTCTGTCTCTCTCTGTCTCTCTCTTTGTCAGTGTCTCTCTCTGTCTTCTTTGTCTCTCTCTGTCTCCCTCTCTCTCTGTCTCTCTCTGTGTCTCTCTCTGTCTCTCTCTGTCTTTCTCTGTCTCCCTCTGTCTCTCTCTCTGTCTCTGTCTCTCTCTGTCTCTCTCTTTGTCTCTGTCTCTCTCTGTCTCTATCTCTGTCTCTCTTTGTCTCACATTGTCTCTCTCTGTCTCTCTCTGTCTCTATCTCTGTCTCTCTCTGTTTATCTCTTTGTCTATCTCTGTGTCTCTCTGCGTCTCTCTATGTCTCTATCTCTTTTTCTCTGTCTCTCTCTGTCTTTCTCTTTGTCTTTCTCTGTCTCTCTCAGTCTCTCTCTCTGTCTCTCTCTGTCTCTCTCTGTCTTTCTTTGTCTCTAACTATCTCTCTCTGTCTCTGTCTCTCTCTCTCTCTCTGTGTCTTTCTCTGTCTCCCTCTCTCTCTATCTGTCTCTATCTCTGTCACTCTCTGTCTCTATCTCTGTCTCTCTCTGTTTATCACTCTGTCGCTCTGTCACTCTCTGTGTCTCTCTCTGTCTCTCTCTATCTCTCCCTGTGTCTCTCTCTGTCTCTCTCTGTCTCTCTTTGTCTCTCTCTGTCTCTCTCTGTCTCTCTCTGTCTCTCTCTGTCTCTCTCTGTATCTCTCTGTCTCTCTCTCTATCTCTGTCTCTCTCTGTCTCTGCCACTGTCTCTCTCTGTCTCTCTCTGTCTCCCTCTCTCTCTTTCTCTCTCTGTCTTAATCTCTGTCTCTCTCAGTCGCTCTCTGTCTCTCTCTGTCTCTCTCTGTGTCTCTCTCTGTCTCTCTGTGTCTTTATCTCTGTCTCTATCAGTCTCTCTCTGTCTCTCTCTGTGTCTCTCTCTGTCTTTTTCTGTCTCTCTCTGTTTCTCTCTGGCTCTATCTCTGTCTCTCTCTGTTTATCAGTCTGTCGCTCTGTCTCTCTCTGTGTCTCTCTCTGTCTCTCTCTATCTCTAACTGTGTCTCTCTCTGTCTCCCTCTATATCTCTCTCTGTCTCTATCTCTGTCACTCTCTGTCTCTCTCTATCTCTCACTGTGTCTCTCTCTGTCTCTCTGTCTCTCTCTGTCTCTCTCTGTCTCTCTGTCTCTTTATCTGTCTCTCTATGTCTCTCTCTGTCTCTCTCTGTCTCTCTCTCTGTCTCTCTCTATCTCTCCCTGTGTCTCTCTCAGTCTCTCTCAGTCTCTCTCGGTGTCTATCTCTGTCTCTCTCTGTCTCTCTCTGTCTCTATCTCTGTCCTTCTCTGTCTCTCTCTGTCTCTCTCTGTGTCTCTCTCTGTCTCTCTCAGTCTCTCTCACTGTCTCTGTCTCTCTCTGTCTCTCTCTTTGTCTCTGTCTCTCTCTGTCTTCTTTGTCTCTCTCTGTCTCCCTCTCTCTCATTCTCTCTCTGTCTCTCTCTGTCTATATCTCTGTCTCTCTCAGTCTCCCTCTGTCTCTCTCGGTCTCTCTCCGTGTCTCTCTCTTTCTCTCTCTGTTTTTCTCTTTCTCCCTCTATCTCTCTCTGTCTCTATCTCTGTATCTATCT
This sequence comes from Mus caroli, assembly GCF_978045245.1. Taxonomy (NCBI): domain Eukaryota; kingdom Metazoa; phylum Chordata; class Mammalia; order Rodentia; family Muridae; genus Mus; species Mus caroli. The sequence continues at coordinate 12,181,200 of NW_028227276.1, forward strand.
GTCTCTCTCTGTCTCAATCTGTCTCTCTCGGTCACTCTTTCTGTCTATCTCGGTCTCTCTCTATGTCTCTCTCTGTCTCTATCTCTTTCTCTCTCTGTGTCTCTCTCTGTCTTTATCTCTGTCTCTCTCAGTCTCTCTCTGTCTCTCTCTCTCTCTGTGTCTCTCTCTGTCTTTCTCTGTCTCCCTCTGTCTCTCTCTGGCTCTATCTCTGTCTCTCTCTGTGTCTCTCTCTGTCTCTCTCTGTCTCTCTCTATGTCTCTCTCTGTCTCTATCTCTGTCACTCTCTGTCTCTCTGTCTCTCTCTGTCTCTCTCTGTCTCTCTCTCTGTCTATCTCGGTCTCTCTCTCTGTCTCTCTCTGTCTCTATCTCTGTCTCTCTCTGTCTCTCTCTGTCTCTCTCTGTGTCTCTCTCTCTCTCTCTCTGTCTTTGTCTCTCTCTGTCTCTCTCTTTGTCAGTGTATCTCTCTGTCTTATTTGTCTCTCTCTGTCTCCCTCTCTCTTTGTCTCTCTCTGTCTCTCTCTGTGTCTCTCTCTGTCTCTCTCTGTCTTTCTCTGTCGCCCTCTGTCTCTCTCTGTCTCTATCTCTGACTCTCTCTGTTTATTATATCTCTGTCACTCTCTGTCTCTATCTGTCTCTCTCTGTCTCTCTCTGTCTCTCTCTGTCTCTCTCTGTCTATCTCGGTCTCTCTCTCTGTCTCTCTCTGTCTCTATCTCTGTATCTCTCTGTCTCTCTCTGTCTCTATCTCTGTCTCTCTCTGTC
>NW_028227276.1:12184458-12186958 GCF_978045245.1 Mus caroli
CTCTCTGTCTCTCTCTGGCTCTATCTCTGTCTCTCTCTGTTTATCAGTCTGTCGCTCTGTCTCTCTCTGTGTCTCTCTCTGTCTCTCTCTATCTCTAACTGTGTCTCTCTCTGTCTCCCTCTATATCTCTCTCTGTCTCTATCTCTGTCACTCTCTGTCTCTCTCTATCTCTCACTGTGTCTCTCTCTGTCTCTCTGTCTCTCTCTGTCTCTCTCTGTCTCTCTGTCTCTTTATCTGTCTCTCTATGTCTCTCTCTGTCTCTCTCTGTCTCTCTCTCTGTCTCTCTCTATCTCTCCCTGTGTCTCTCTCAGTCTCTCTCAGTCTCTCTCGGTGTCTATCTCTGTCTCTCTCTGTCTCTCTCTGTCTCTATCTCTGTCCTTCTCTGTCTCTCTCTGTCTCTCTCTGTGTCTCTCTCTGTCTCTCTCAGTCTCTCTCACTGTCTCTGTCTCTCTCTGTCTCTCTCTTTGTCTCTGTCTCTCTCTGTCTTCTTTGTCTCTCTCTGTCTCCCTCTCTCTCATTCTCTCTCTGTCTCTCTCTGTCTTAATCTCTGTCTCTCTCAGTCTCCCTCTGTCTCTCTCGGTCTCTCTCCGTGTCTCTCTCTTTCTCTCTCTGTTTTTCTCTTTCTCCCTCTATCTCTCTCTGTCTCTATCTCTGTATCTATCTGTCTCTCTCTGTCTCAATCTGTCTCTCTCGGTCACTCTTTCTGTCTATCTCGGTCTCTCTCTATGTCTCTCTCTGTCTCTATCTCTTTCTCTCTCTGTGTCTCTCTCTGTCTTTATCTCTGTCTCTCTCAGTCTCTCTCTGTCTCTCTCTCTCTCTCTGTGTCTCTCTCTGTCTTTCTCTGTCTCCCTCTGTCTCTCTCTGGCTCTATCTCTGTCTCTCTCTGTGTCTCTCTCTGTCTCTCTCTGTCTCTCTCTATGTCTCTCTCTGTCTCTATCTCTGTCACTCTCTGTCTCTCTGTCTCTCTCTGTCTCTCTCTGTCTCTCTCTCTGTCTATCTCGGTCTCTCTCTCTGTCTCTCTCTGTCTCTATCTCTGTCTCTCTCTGTCTCTCTCTGTCTCTCTCTGTGTCTCTCTCTGTCTCTCTCAGTCTCTCTCTCTGTCTTTGTCTCTCTCTGTCTCTCTCTTTGTCAGTGTATCTCTCTGTCTTATTTGTCTCTCTCTGTCTCCCTCTCTCTTTGTCTCTCTCTGTCTCTCTCTGTGTCTCTCTCTGTCTCTCTCTGTCTTTCTCTGTCGCCCTCTGTCTCTCTCTGTCTCTATCTCTGACTCTCTCTGTTTATCATATCTCTGTCACTCTCTGTCTCTATCTGTCTCTCTCTGTCTCTCTCTGTCTCTCTCTGTCTATCTCGGTCTCTCTCTCTGTCTCTCTCTGTCTCTATCTCTGTATCTCTCTGTCTCTCTCTGTCTCTATCTCTGTCTCTCTCTGTCTCTCTCTGTCTTTCTCTGTCTCTCTCTGTCTCTCGCTGTCTCTCTCTGTCTCTGTGTCTCTCTCTGTCTCTCTCTGTCTTTCTGTCTCCCTCTCTCTCTCTCTGTCTCTCTCTCTCTGTCACTCTCTGTCTCTATCTCTGTCTCTCTCTGTTTATCACTCTGTCGCTCTGTCACTCTCTGTGTCTCTCTCTGTCTCTCTCTGTATCTCTCTGTCTCTCTCTGTATCTCTCTGTCTCTCTCTCTATCTCTGTCTCTCTCTGTCTCTGCCACTGTCTCTCTCTGTCTCTCTCTGTCTCCCTCTCTGTCTCTCTCTGTCTCTCTCTGTCTTAATCTCTGTCTCTCTCAATCTCTCTCTGTCTCTCTCTGTCTCTTTCTGTGTCACTCTCTGTCTCTCTCTGTCTTTATCTCTGTCTATCTCAGTCTCTCTCTGTCTCTCTCTGTCTCTCTCTGTCTCTCCCTGTCTCTCTCTGTGTCTCTCTCTGTCTCTCTTAGTCTCTCTCTCAGTCTCTGTCTCTCTCTGTCCCTCTCTTTGTCACTGTCTCTCTCTGTCTCTATGTCTGTCTCTCTTTGTCTCTCATTGTCTCTCTCTGTCTAGATCTTTGTCTCTGTTTCTCTCGGTGTCTCTCTGTGTCTCTCTATGTGTCTCTCTGTGTCTCTGTCTCTCACTCTGTCTCTCTCTGTCTCTCTCTCTGTCTCTCTCTGTGTCTCTCTGTCTCTATCTCTGTCTCTCTCTGTCTCTCTCTGACTTTGTCTCTCTCTGTGTCTCGCTGTCTCTCTCTGTCTCTGTGTCTCTCTCTGTCTCTCTCTGTCTTTCTCTGTCTCCCTCTCTCTCTCTCTGTCTCTCTCTCTCTGTCACTCTCTGTCTCTATCTCTGTCTCTCTCTGTTTATCACTCTGTCGCTCTGTCACTCTCTGTGTCTCTCTCTGTCTCTCTCTATCTCTCCCTGTCTCTCTTTGTCTCTCTCTCTGTCTCTCTCTGTCTCTCTCTGTATCTCTCTGTCTCTCTCTGTATCTCTTTGTCTCTCTCACTATTTCTGTCTCTCTCTGTCTCTACCACTGTCTCTCTCTGTCTCTC
>NW_028227276.1:12209458-12211958 GCF_978045245.1 Mus caroli
GTCTCTCTCTGTCTCCCTCTCTCTCTTTCTCTCTCTGTCTTAATCTCTGTCTCTCTCAGTCGCTCTCTGTCTCTCTCTGTCTCTCTCTGTGTCTCTCTCTGTCTCTCTGTGTCTTTATCTCTGTCTCTATCAGTCTCTCTCTGTCTCTCTCTGTGTCTCTCTCTGTCTTTTTCTGTCTCTCTCTGTCTCTCTCTGGCTCTATCTCTGTCTCTCTCTGTTTATCAGTCTGTCGCTCTGTCTCTCTCTGTTTCTCTCTCTGTCTCTCTCTATCTCTAACTGTGTCTCTCTCTGTCTCCCTCTATATCTCTCTCTGTCTCTATCTCTGTCACTCTCTGTCTCTCTCTATCTCTCACTGTGTCTCTCTCTGTCTCTCTGTCTCTCTCTGTCTCTCTCTGTCTCTCTGTCTCTTTATCTGTCTCTCTATGTCTCTCTCTGTCTCTCTCTGTCTCTCTCTGTCTCTCTCTATCTCTCCCTGTGTCTCTCTCAGTCTCTCTCAGTCTCTCTCGGTGTCTATCTCTGTCTCTCTCTGTCTCTCTCTGTCTCTATCTCTGTCCTTCTCTGTCTCTCTCTGTCTCTCTCTGTGTCTCTCTCTGTCTCTCTCAGTCTCTCTCACTGTCTCTGTCTCTCTCTGTCTCTCTCTTTGTCTCTGTCTCTCTCTGTCTTCTTTGTCTCTCTCTGTCTCCCTCTCTCTCATTCTCTCTCTGTCTCTCTCTGTCTTAATCTCTGTCTCTCTCAGTCTCCCTCTGTCTCTCTCGGTCTCTCTCCGTGTCTCTCTCTTTCTCTCTCTGTTTTTCTCTTTCTCCCTCTATCTCTCTCTGTCTCTATCTCTGTATCTATCTGTCTCTCTCTGTCTCAATCTGTCTCTCTCGGTCACTCTTTCTGTCTATCTCGGTCTCTCTCTATGTCTCTCTCTGTCTCTATCTCTTTCTCTCTCTGTGTCTCTCTCTGTCTTTATCTCTGTCTCTCTCAGTCTCTCTCTGTCTCTCTCTCTCTGTGTGTCTCTCTCTGTCTTTCTCTGTCTCCCTCTGTCTCGCTCTGGCTCTATCTCTGTCTCTCTCTGTGTCTCTCTCTGTCTCTCTCTGTCTCTCTCTATGTCTCTCTCTGTCTCTATCTCTGTCACTCTCTGTCTCTCTGTCTCTCTCTGTCTCTCTCTGTCTCTCTCTCTGTCTATCTCGGTCTCTCTCTCTGTCTCTCTCTGTCTCTATCTCTGTCTCTCTCTGTCTCTCTCTGTGTCTCTCTCTCTCTCTGTCTTTGTCTCTCTCTGTCTCTCTCTTTGTCAGTGTATCTCTCTGTCTTATTTGTCTCTCTCTGTCTCCCTCTCTCTTTGTCTCTCTCTGTCTCTCTCTGTGTCTCTCTCTGTCTCTCTCTGTCTTTCTCTGTCGCCCTCTGTCTCTCTCTGTCTCTATCTCTGACTCTCTCTGTTTATCATATCTCTGTCACTCTCTGTCTCTATCTGTCTCTCTCTGTCTCTCTCTGTCTCTCTCTGTCTCTCTCTGTCTATCTCGGTCTCTCTCTCTGTCTCTCTCTGTCTCTATCTCTGTATCTCTCTGTCTCTCTCTGTCTCTATCTCTGTCTCTCTCTGTCTCTCTCTGTCTTTCTCTGTCTCTCTCTGTCTCTCGCTGTCTCTCTCTGTCTCTGTGTCTCTCTCTGTCTCTCTCTGTCTTTCTGTCACCCTCTCTCTCTCTCTGTCTCTCTCTCTTTGTCACTCTCTGTCTCTATCTCTGTCTCTCTCTGTTTATCACTCTGTCGCTCTGTCACTCTCTGTGTCTCTCTCTGTCTCTCTCTGTATCTCTCTGTCTCTCTCTGTATCTCTCTGTCTCTCTCTCTATCTCTGTCTCTCTCTGTCTCTGCCACTGTCTCTCTCTGTCTCTCTCTGTCTCCCTCTCTGTCTCTCTCTGTCTCTCTCTGTCTTAATCTCTGTCTCTCTCAATCTCTCTCTGTCTCTCTCTGTCTCTTTCTGTGTCACTCTCTGTCTCTCTCTGTCTTTATCTCTGTCTATCTCAGTCTCTCTCTGTCTCTCTCTGTCTCTCTCTGTCTCTCCCTGTCTCTCTCTGTGTCTCTCTCTGTCTCTCTTAGTCTCTCTCTCAGTCTCTGTCTCTCTCTGTCCCTCTCTTTGTCACTGTCTCTCTCTGTCTCTATGTCTGTCTCTCTTTGTCTCTCATTGTCTCTCTCTGTCTAGATCTTTTTCTCTGTTTCTCTTGGTGTCTCTCTGTGTCTCTCTATGTGTCTCTCTGTGTCTCTGTCTCTCACTCTGTCTCTCTCTGTCTCTCTCTCTGTCTCTCTCTGTGTCTCTCTGTCTCTATCTCTGTCTCTCTCTGTCTCTCTCTGACTTTGTCTCTCTCTGTGTCTCGCTGTCTCTCTCTGTCTCTGTGTCTCTCTCTGTCTCTCTCTGTCTTTCTCTGTCTCCCTCTCTCTCTCTCTGTCTCTCTCTCTCTGTCACTCTCTGTCTCTATCTCTGTCTCTCTCTGTTTATCACTCTGTCGCTCTGTCACTCTCTGTG
>NW_028227276.1:12221958-12226958 GCF_978045245.1 Mus caroli
AGTCTCTATCTCTGTCTCTCTCTGTCTCTCTCTGTCTTTCTTTGTCTCTAACTATCTCTCTCTGTCTCTGTGTCTCTCTCTCTCTCTGTGTCTTTCTCTGTCTCCCTCTCTCTCTCTCTGTCTCTATCTCTGTCACTCTCTGTCTCTATCTCTGTCTCTCTCTGTTTATCACTCTGTCGCTCTGTCACTCTCTGTGTCTCTCTCTGTCTCTCTCTATCTCTCCCTGTGTCTCTCTCTGTCTCTCTCTGTATCTCTCTGTCTCTCTCTGTATCTCTCTGTCTCTCTCTCTATCTCTGTCTTTCTCTGTCTCTGCCACTGTCTCTCTCTGTCTCTCTCTGTCTCCCTCTCTCTCTTTCTCTCTCTTTCTCTGTCTTAATCTCTGTCTCTCTCAGTCGCTCTCTGTCTCTCTCTGTCTCTCTCTGTGTCTCTCTCTGTCTCTCTGTGTCTTTATCTCTGTCTCTCTCAGTCTCTCTCTGTCTCTCTCTGTGTCTCTCTCTGTCTTTTTCTGTCTCCCTCTGTCTCTCTCTGGCTCTATCTCTGTCTCTCTCTGTTTATCAGTCTGTCGCTCTGTCTCTCTCTGTGTCTCTCTCTGTCTCTCTCTATCTCTAACTGTGTCTCTCTGTCTCCCTCTATGTCTCTCTCTGTCTCTATCTCTGTCACTCTCTGTCTCTCTCTATCTCTCACTGTGTCTCTCTCTGTCTCTCTGTCTCTCTCTGTCTCTCTCTGTCTCTCTGTCTCTTTATCTGTCTCTCTATGTCTCTCTCTGTCTCTCTCTGTCTCTCTCTCTCTGTCTCTCTCTATCTCTCCCTGTGTCTCTCTCAGTTTCTCACAGTCTCTCTCGGTGTCTCTCTCTATCTCTGTCTATCTCTCACTGTGTCTCTCTCTGTCTCTCTCTGTCTCTCTCTGTCTCTTCCTGCCTCTATCTGTCTCTCTGTCTCTATCTCTGTCTCGCTCTGTCTCTCTCTGTCTCTCTCTGTCTCTCTCTCTGTCTCTCTCTATCTCTCCCTGTGTCTCACTCAGTCTCTCTCAGTCTCTCTCGGTGTCTCTCTCTGTCTCTCTCTGTCTCTCTCTGTCTCTCTCTGATTCTCTCTCTGTCTCTCTCAGTCTCTCTCTCTTTCTCTGTCTCTCTCTGTCTCTCTCTTTGTCAGTGTCTCTCTCTGTCTTCTTTGTCTCTCTCTGTCTCCCTCTCTCTCTGTCTCTCTCTGTGTCTCTCTCTGTCTCTATCTGTCTTTCTCTGTCTCCCTCTGTCTCTCTCTGTCTCTATCTCTGACTCTCTCTGTTTATCATATCTCTGTCACTCTCTGTCCCTATCTGTCTCATTCTGTCTCTCTCTGTCTCTCTCTCTGTCTCTCTCGGTCTCTCTCTCTCTGTCTCTCTCTGTCTCTATCACTGTCTCTCTCTGTCTCTCTCTGTCTCTCTCTGTCTCTCTCTCTGTCTCTCTCTGTCTCTCTTAGTCTCTCTCTCTGTCTCTGTCTCTCTCTGTCTCTATCTTTGTCTCTGTCTCTCTCTGTCTCTATCTCTGTCTCTCTTTGTCTCACATTGTCTCTCTCTGTCTCTCTCTGTCTCTCTCTGTCTCTATCTCTGTCTCTCTCTGTTTATCTCTTTGTCTATCTCTGTCTCTCTCTGCGTCTCTCTATGTCTCTATCTCTTTTTCTCTGTCTCTCTCTGTCTTTCTCTTTGTCTTTCTCTGTCTCTATCTCTGTCTCTCTCAGTCTCTCTCTCTGTCTCTGTCTATCTTTGTCTCTTTTTCTGTCTCTCTCTCTGTCTAGATCTTTGTCTCTGTTTCTCTCGGTGTCTCTCTGTGTCTCTCTATGTGTCTCTCTGTGTCTCTGTCTCTCACTCTGTCTCTCTCTGTCTCTCTCGCTGTCTCTCTCTGTGTCTCTCAGTCTCTATCTCTGTCTCTCTCTGTCTCTCTCTGTCTTTCTTTGTCTCTAACTATCTCTCTCTGTCTCTGTGTCTCTCTCTCTCTCTGTGTCTTTCTCTGTCTCCCTCTCTCTCTCTCTGTCTCTATCTCTGTCACTCTCTGTCTCTATCTCTGTCTCTCTCTGTTTATCACTCTGTCGCTCTGTCACTCTCTGTGTCTCTCTCTGTCTCTCTCTATCTCTCCCTGTGTCTCTCTCTGTCTCTCTCTGTCTCTCTTTGTCTCTCTCTGTCTCTCTCTGTCTCTCTCTGTATCTCTCTGTCTCTCTCTGTATCTCTCTGTCTCTCTCTCTATCTCTGTCTCTCTCTGTCTCTGCCACTGTCTCTCTCTGTCTCTCTCTGTCTCCCTCTCTCTCTTTCTCTCTCTTTCTCTGTCTTAATCTCTGTCTCTCTCAGTCGCTCTCTGTCTCTCTCTGTCTCTCTCTGTGTCTCTCTCTGTCTCTCTGTGTCTTTATCTCTGTCTCTCTCAGTCTCTCTCTGTCTCTCTCTGTGTCTCTCTCTGTCTTTTTCTGTCTCCCTCTGTCTCTCTCTGGCTCTATCTCTGTCTCTCTCTGTTTATCAGTCTGTCGCTCTGTCTCTCTCTGTGTCTCTCTCTGTCTCTCTCTATCTCTAACTGTGTCTCTCTGTCTCCCTCTATGTCTCTCTCTGTCTCTCTCTGTCTCTCTCTCTGTCTCTCTCTATCTCTCCCTGTGTCTCTCTCAGTCTCTCACAGTCTCTCTCGGTGTCTCTCTCTATCTCTGTCTATCTCTCACAGTGTCTCTCTCTGTCTCTCTCTGTCTCTCTCTGTCTCTCCCTGCCTCTATCTGTCTCTCTGTCTCTATCTCTGTCTCGCTCTGTCTCTCTCTGTCTCTCTCTGTCTCTCTCTCTGTTTCTCTCTATCTCTCCCTGTGTCTCACTCAGTCTCTCTCAGTCTCTCTCGGTGTCTCTCTCTGTCTCTCTCTGTCTCTCTCTGATTCTCTCTCTGTCTCTCTCAGTCTCTCTCTCTTTCTCTGTCTCTCTCTGTCTCTCTCTTTGTCAGTGTCTCCCTCTGTCTTCTTTGTCTCTCTCTGTCTCCCTCTCTCTCTGTCTCTCTCTGTGTCTCTATCTGTCTCTATCTGTCTTTCTCTGTCTCCCTCTGTCTCTCTCTGTCTCTATCTCTGACTCTCTCTGTTTATCATATCTCTGTCACTCTCTGTCCCTCTCTGTCTCATTCTGTCTCTCTCTGTCTCTCTCTCTGTCTCTCTCAGTCTCTCTCTCTCTGTCTCTCTCTGTCTCTATCACTGTCTCTCTCTGTCTCTCTCTGTCTCTCTGTCTCTCTCTCTGTCTCTCTCTGTCTCTCTTAGTCTCTCTCTCTGTCTCTGTCTCTCTCTGTCTCTATCTTTGTCTCTGTCTCTCTCTGTCTCTATCTCTGTCTCTCTTTGTCTCACATTGTCTCTCTCTGTCTCTCTCTGTCTCTCTCTGTCTCTATCTCTGTCTCTCTCTGTTTATCTCTTTGTCTATCTCTGTCTCTCTCTGCGTCTCTCTATGTCTCTATCTCTTTTTCTCTGTCTCTCTCTGTCTTTCTCTTTGTCTTTCTCTGTCTCTATCTCTGTCTCTCTCAGTCTCTCTCTCTGTCTCTGTCTATCTTTGTCTCTTTTTCTGTCTCTCTCTCTGTCTAGATCTTTGTCTCTGTTTCTCTCGGTGTCTCTCTGTGTCTCTCTATGTGTCTCTCTGTGTCTCTGTCTCTCACTCTGTCTCTCTCTGTCTCTCTCGCTGTCTCTCTCTGTGTCTCTCAGTCTCTATCTCTGTCTCTCTCTGTCTTTCTTTGTCTCTAACTATCTCTCTCTGTCTCTGTGTCTCTCTCTCTCTCTGTGTCTTTCTCTGTCTCCCTCTCTCTCTCTCTGTCTCTATCTCTGTCACTCTCTGTCTCTATCTCTGTCTCTCTCTGTTTATCACTCTGTCGCTCTGTCACTCTCTGTGTCTCTCTCTGTCTCTCTCTATCTCTCCCTGTGTCTCTCTCTGTCTCTCTCTGTCTCTCTTTGTCTCTCTCTGTCTCTCTCTGTCTCTCTCTGTATCTCTCTGTCTCTCTCTGTATCTCTCTGTCTCTCTCTCTATCTCTGTCTCTCTCTGTCTCTGCCACTGTCTCTCTCTGTCTCTCTCTGTCTCCCTCTCTCTCTTTCTCTCTCTTTCTCTGTCTTAATCTCTGTCTCTCTCAGTCGCTCTCTGTCTCTCTCTGTCTCTCTCTGTGTCTCTCTCTGTCTCTCTGTGTCTTTATCTCTGTCTCTCTCAGTCTCTCTCTGTCTCTCTCTGTGTCTCTCTCTGTCTTTTTCTGTCTCCCTCTGTCTCTCTCTGGCTCTATCTCTGTCTCTCTCTGTTTATCAGTCTGTCGCTCTGTCTCTCTCTGTGTCTCTCTCTGTCTCTCTCTATCTCTAACTGTGTCTCTCTGTCTCCCTCTATGTCTCTCTCTTTCTCTATCTCTGTCACTCTCTATCTCTCACTGTGTCTCTCTCTGTCTCTCTGTCTCTTTCTGTCTCTCTCTGTCTCTCTGTCTCTTTATCTGTCTCTCTATGTCTCTCTCTGTCTCTCTCTGTCTCTCTCTCTGTCTCTCTCGATCTCTCCCTGTGTCTCTCTCAGTCTCTCTCAGTCTCTCTCGGTTTCTCTCTCTGTCTCTCTCTCTGTCTCTCTCTGTCTCTCTTAGTCTCTCTCTCTGTCTCTGTCTCTCTCTGTCTCTATCTTTGTCTCTGTCTCTCTCTGTCTCTATCTCTGTCTCTCTTTGTCTCACATTGTCTCTCTCTGTCTCTCTCTGTCTCTCTCTGTCTCTATCTCTGTCTCTCTCTGTTTATCTCTTTGTCTATCTCTGTCTCTCTCTGCGTCTCTCTATGTCTCTATCTCTTTTTCTCTGTCTCTCTCTGTCTTTCTCTTTGTCTTTCTCTGTCTCTATCTCTGTCTCTCTCAGTCTCTCTCTCTGTCTCTGTCTATCTTTGTCTCTTTTTCTGTCTCTCTCTCTGTCTAGATCTTTGTCTCTGTTTCTCTCGGTGTCTCTCTGTGTCTCTCTATGTGTCTCTCTGTGTCTCTGTCTCTCACTCTGTCTCTCTCTGTCTCTCTCTCTCTCTGTCTCTCTC
>NW_028227276.1:12231958-12234458 GCF_978045245.1 Mus caroli
CTCTGTCACTCTCTGTCTCTCTCTGTCTCTCTCTGTCTCTCTCTGTCTCTCTCTGTCTATCTCGGTCTCTCTCTCTGTCTCTCTCTGTCTCTATCTCTGTATCTCTCTGTCTCTCTCTGTCTCTATCTCTGTCTCTCTCTGTCTCTCTCTGTCTTTCTCTGTCTCTCTCTGTCTCTCGCTGTCTCTCTCTGTCTCTGTGTCTCTCTCTGTCTCTCTCTGTCTTTCTGTCTCCCTCTCTCTCTCTCTGTCTCTCTCTCTCTGTCACTCTCTGTCTCTATCTCTGTCTCTCTCTGTTTATCACTCTGTCGCTCTGTCACTCTCTGTGTCTCTCTCTGTCTCTCTCTGTATCTCTCTGTCTCTCTCTGTATCTCTCTGTCTCTCTCTCTATCTCTGTCTCTCTCTGTCTCTGCCACTGTCTCTCTCTGTCTCTCTCTGTCTCCCTCTCTGTCTCTCTCTGTCTCTCTCTGTCTTAATCTCTGTCTCTCTCAATCTCTCTCTCTCTCTCTGTCTCTTTCTGTGTCTCTCTCTGTCTCTCTCTGTCTTTATCTCTGTCTATCTCAGTCTCTCTCTGTCTCTCTCTGTCTCTCTCTGTCTCTCCCTGTCTCTCTCTGTGTCTCTCTCTGTCTCTCTTAGTCTCTCTCTCAGTCTCTGTCTCTCTCTGTCCCTCTCTTTGTCTCTGTCTCTCTCTGTCTCTATGTCTGTCTCTCTTTGTCTCTCATTGTCTCTCTCTGTCTAGATCTTTGTCTCTGTTTCTCTCGGTGTCTCTCTGTGTCTCTCTATGTGTCTCTCTGTGTCTCTGTCTCTCAATCTGTCTCTCTCTGTCTCTCTCTCTGTCTCTCTGTCTCTATCTCTATCTCTCTCTGTCTCTCTCTGACTTTGTCTCTCTCTGTGTCTCGCTGTCTCTCTCTGTCTTGTGTCTCTCTCTGTCTCTCTCTGTCTTTCTCTGTCTCCCTCTCTCTCTCTCTGTCTCTCTCTCTCTGTCACTCTCTGTCTCTATCTCTGTCTCTCTCTGTTTATCACTCTGTCGCTCTGTCACTCTCTGTGTCTCTCTCTGTCTCTCTCTATCTCTCCCTGTCTCTCTCTTTATCTCTCTGTCTCTCTCTGTATCTCTTTGTCTCTCTCAATATTTCTGTCTCTCTCTGTCTCTGCCACTGTCTCTCTCTGTCTCTCGCTGTCTCCCTCTCTCTCTGTCTCTCTCTGTCTCTCTCTGTCTTAATCTCTGTCTCTCTCAATCTCTCTCTGTCTCTCTCTGTCTCTCTCTGTGTCTCTCTCTGTCTCTCTCTGTCTTTATCTCTGTCTATCTCAGTCTCTCTCTGTCTCTCTCTGTCTATCTCTGTGTCTCTCTCTGTCTTTCTCTGTCTCCCTCTGTCTCTCTCTGGCTCTATCTCAGTCTCTCTCTGTTTATCTCTCTGTCGCTCTGTCTCTCTCTCTGTGTCTCTCTCTATCTCTGTCTATCTCTCACTGTGTCTCTCTCTGTCTCTCTCTGCCTCTCTCTGTCTCTCCCTGTCTCTCTCTGTCTCTCTGTCTCTATCTCTGTCTCGCTCTGTCTCTCTCTGTCTCTCTCTCTGTCTCTCTCTGTCTCTCTCTCTGTCTCTCTCTATCTCTCCCTGTGTCTCACTCAGTCTCTCTCAGTCTCTCTCGGTGTCTCTCTCTGTCTCTCTCTGTCTCTCTCTGTCTCTAACTGTGTCTCTCTCTGTCTCCCTCTATGTCTCTCTCTGTCTCTATCTCTGTCACTCTCTGTCTCTCTCTATCTCTCCCTGTGTCTCTCTCAGTCTCTCTCAGTCTCTCTCAGTGTCTCAGTATGTCTCTCTCTGTCTCTCTCTGTCTCTCTCTGTCTCTATCTGTCTCTCTCTGTCTCAATCTGTCTCTCTCGGTCACTCTTTCTGTCTATCTCGGTCTATCTCTATGTCTCTCTCTGTCTCTATCTCTGTCTCTCTCTGTGTCTCTCTCTGTCTCTCTCTGTCTTTATCTCTGTCTCTCTCAGTCTCTCTCTGTCTCTCTCTCTCTCTCTGTGTCTCTCTCTGTCTTTCTCTGTCTCCCTCTGTCTCTCTCTGGCTCTATCTCTGTCTCTCTCTGTTTATCACTCTGTCGCTATGTCTCTCTCTGTGTCTCTCTCTGTCTCTCTCTATCTCTCACTGTGTCTCTCTCTGTCTCTCTCTTTGTCTCTGTCTCTCTCTGTCTTCTTTGTCTCTCTCTGTCTCCCTCTCTCTCTTTCTCTCTCTGTCTCTCTCTGTCTTAATCTCTGTCTCTCTCAGGCTCCCTCTGTCTCTCTCGGTCTCTCTCCGTGTCTCTCTCTTTCTCTCTCTGTTTTTCTCTGTCTCCCTCTATCTCTCTCTGTCTCTATCTCTGTCTCTATCTGTCTCTCTCTGTCTCAATCTGTCTCTCTCGGTCACTCTTTCTGTCTATCTCGGTCTATCTCTATGTCTCTCTCTGTCTCTATCTCTGTCTCTCTCTGTGTCTCTCTCTGTCTCTCTCTGTCTTTATCTCTGTCTCTCTCAGT
>NW_028227276.1:12239458-12279458 GCF_978045245.1 Mus caroli
CTCTCTCTGTCTAGATCTTTGTCTCTGTTTCTCTCGGTGTCTCTCTGTGTCTCTCTATGTGTCTCTCTGTGTCTCTGTCTCTCACTCTGTCTCTCTCTGTCTCTCTCTGTCTCTCTCTGTGTCTCTCAGTCTCTATCTCTGTCTCTCTCTGTCTCTCTCTGTCTTTCTTTGTCTCTAACTATCTCTCTCTGTCTCTGTGTCTCTCTCTCTCTCTGTGTCTTTCTCTGTCTCCCTCTCTCTCTCTCTGTCTCTATCTCTGTCACTCTCTGTCTCTATCTCTGTCTCTCTCTGTTTATCACTCTGTCGCTCTGTCACTCTCTGTGTCTCTCTCTGTCTCTCTCTATCTCTCCCTGTGTCTCTCTCTGTCTCTCTCTGTATCTCTCTGTCTCTCTCTGTATCTCTCTGTCTCTCTCTCTATCTCTGTCTTTCTCTGTCTCTGCCACTGTCTCTCTCTGTCTCTCTCTGTCTCCCTCTCTCTCTTTCTCTCTCTTTCTCTGTCTTAATCTCTGTCTCTCTCAGTCGCTCTCTGTCTCTCTCTGTCTCTCTCTGTGTCTCTCTCTGTCTCTCTGTGTCTTTATCTCTGTCTCTCTCAGTCTCTCTCTGTCTCTCTCTGTGTCTCTCTCTGTCTTTTTCTGTCTCCCTCTGTCTCTCTCTGGCTCTATCTCTGTCTCTCTCTGTTTATCAGTCTGTCGCTCTGTCTCTCTCTGTGTCTCTCTCTGTCTCTCTCTATCTCTAACTGTGTCTCTCTGTCTCCCTCTATGTCTCTCTCTGTCTCTATCTCTGTCACTCTCTGTCTCTCTCTATCTCTCACTGTGTCTCTCTCTGTCTCTCTGTCTCTCTCTGTCTCTCTCTGTCTCTCTGTCTCTTTATCTGTCTCTCTATGTCTCTCTCTGTCTCTCTCTGTCTCTCTCTCTCTGTCTCTCTCTATCTCTCCCTGTGTCTCTCTCAGTTTCTCACAGTCTCTCTCGGTGTCTCTCTCTATCTCTGTCTATCTCTCACTGTGTCTCTCTCTGTCTCTCTCTGTCTCTCTCTGTCTCTTCCTGCCTCTATCTGTCTCTCTGTCTCTATCTCTGTCTCGCTCTGTCTCTCTCTGTCTCTCTCTGTCTCTCTCTCTGTCTCTCTCTATCTCTCCCTGTGTCTCACTCAGTCTCTCTCAGTCTCTCTCGGTGTCTCTCTCTGTCTCTCTCTGTCTCTCTCTGTCTCTCTCTGATTCTCTCTCTGTCTCTCTCAGTCTCTCTCTCTTTCTCTGTCTCTCTCTGTCTCTCTCTTTGTCAGTGTCTCTCTCTGTCTTCTTTGTCTCTCTCTGTCTCCCTCTCTCTCTGTCTCTCTCTGTGTCTCTCTCTGTCTCTATCTGTCTTTCTCTGTCTCCCTCTGTCTCTCTCTGTCTCTATCTCTGACTCTCTCTGTTTATCATATCTCTGTCACTCTCTGTCCCTATCTGTCTCATTCTGTCTCTCTCTGTCTCTCTCTCTGTCTCTCTCGGTCTCTCTCTCTCTGTCTCTCTCTGTCTCTATCACTGTCTCTCTCTGTCTCTCTCTGTCTCTCTCTGTCTCTCTCTCTGTCTCTCTCTGTCTCTCTTAGTCTCTCTCTCTGTCTCTGTCTCTCTCTGTCTCTATCTTTGTCTCTGTCTCTCTCTGTCTCTATCTCTGTCTCTCTTTGTCTCACATTGTCTCTCTCTGTCTCTCTCTGTCTCTCTCTGTCTCTATCTCTGTCTCTCTCTGTTTATCTCTTTGTCTATCTCTGTCTCTCTCTGCGTCTCTCTATGTCTCTATCTCTTTTTCTCTGTCTCTCTCTGTCTTTCTCTTTGTCTTTCTCTGTCTCTATCTCTGTCTCTCTCAGTCTCTCTCTCTGTCTCTGTCTATCTTTGTCTCTTTTTCTGTCTCTCTCTCTGTCTAGATCTTTGTCTCTGTTTCTCTCGGTGTCTCTCTGTGTCTCTCTATGTGTCTCTCTGTGTCTCTGTCTCTCACTCTGTCTCTCTCTGTCTCTCTCGCTGTCTCTCTCTGTGTCTCTCAGTCTCTATCTCTGTCTCTCTCTGTCTCTCTCTGTCTTTCTTTGTCTCTAACTATCTCTCTCTGTCTCTGTGTCTCTCTCTCTCTCTGTGTCTTTCTCTGTCTCCCTCTCTCTCTCTCTGTCTCTATCTCTGTCACTCTCTGTCTCTATCTCTGTCTCTCTCTGTTTATCACTCTGTCGCTCTGTCACTCTCTGTGTCTCTCTCTGTCTCTCTCTATCTCTCCCTGTGTCTCTCTCTGTCTCTCTCTGTCTCTCTTTGTCTCTCTCTGTCTCTCTCTGTCTCTCTCTGTATCTCTCTGTCTCTCTCTGTATCTCTCTGTCTCTCTCTCTATCTCTGTCTCTCTCTGTCTCTGCCACTGTCTCTCTCTGTCTCTCTCTGTCTCCCTCTCTCTCTTTCTCTCTCTTTCTCTGTCTTAATCTCTGTCTCTCTCAGTCGCTCTCTGTCTCTCTCTGTCTCTCTCTGTGTCTCTCTCTGTCTCTCTGTGTCTTTATCTCTGTCTCTCTCAGTCTCTCTCTGTCTCTCTCTGTGTCTCTCTCTGTCTTTTTCTGTCTCCCTCTGTCTCTCTCTGGCTCTATCTCTGTCTCTCTCTGTTTATCAGTCTGTCGCTCTGTCTCTCTCTGTGTCTCTCTCTGTCTCTCTCTATCTCTAACTGTGTCTCTCTGTCTCCCTCTATGTCTCTCTCTGTCTCTCTCTGTCTCTCTCTCTGTCTCTCTCTATCTCTCCCTGTGTCTCTCTCAGTCTCTCACAGTCTCTCTCGGTGTCTCTCTCTATCTCTGTCTATCTCTCACAGTGTCTCTCTCTGTCTCTCTCTGTCTCTCTCTGTCTCTCCTTGCCTCTATCTGTCTCTCTGTCTCTATCTCTGTCTCGCTCTGTCTCTCTCTGTCTCTCTCTGTCTCTCTCTCTGTTTCTCTCTATCTCTCCCTGTGTCTCACTCAGTCTCTCTCAGTCTCTCTCGGTGTCTCTCTCTGTCTCTCTCTGTCTCTCTCTGATTCTCTCTCTGTCTCTCTCAGTCTCTCTCTCTTTCTCTGTCTCTCTCTGTCTCTCTCTTTGTCAGTGTCTCCCTCTGTCTTCTTTGTCTCTCTCTGTCTCCCTCTCTCTCTGTCTCTCTCTGTGTCTCTATCTGTCTCTATCTGTCTTTCTCTGTCTCCCTCTGTCTCTCTCTGTCTCTATCTCTGACTCTCTCTGTTTATCATATCTCTGTCACTCTCTGTCCCTCTCTGTCTCATTCTGTCTCTCTCTGTCTCTCTCTCTGTCTCTCTCAGTCTCTCTCTCTCTGTCTCTCTCTGTCTCTATCACTGTCTCTCTCTGTCTCTCTCTGTCTCTCTGTCTCTCTCTCTGTCTCTCTCTGTCTCTCTTAGTCTCTCTCTCTGTCTCTGTCTCTCTCTGTCTCTATCTTTGTCTCTGTCTCTCTCTGTCTCTATCTCTGTCTCTCTTTGTCTCACATTGTCTCTCTCTGTCTCTCTCTGTCTCTCTCTGTCTCTATCTCTGTCTCTCTCTGTTTATCTCTTTGTCTATCTCTGTCTCTCTCTGCGTCTCTCTATGTCTCTATCTCTTTTTCTCTGTCTCTCTCTGTCTTTCTCTTTGTCTTTCTCTGTCTCTATCTCTGTCTCTCTCAGTCTCTCTCTCTGTCTCTGTCTATCTTTGTCTCTTTTTCTGTCTCTCTCTCTGTCTAGATCTTTGTCTCTGTTTCTCTCGGTGTCTCTCTGTGTCTCTCTATGTGTCTCTCTGTGTCTCTGTCTCTCACTCTGTCTCTCTCTGTCTCTCTCGCTGTCTCTCTCTGTGTCTCTCAGTCTCTATCTCTGTCTCTCTCTGTCTTTCTTTGTCTCTAACTATCTCTCTCTGTCTCTGTGTCTCTCTCTCTCTCTGTGTCTTTCTCTGTCTCCCTCTCTCTCTCTCTGTCTCTATCTCTGTCACTCTCTGTCTCTATCTCTGTCTCTCTCTGTTTATCACTCTGTCGCTCTGTCACTCTCTGTGTCTCTCTCTGTCTCTCTCTATCTCTCCCTGTGTCTCTCTCTGTCTCTCTCTGTCTCTCTTTGTCTCTCTCTGTCTCTCTCTGTCTCTCTCTGTATCTCTCTGTCTCTCTCTGTATCTCTCTGTCTCTCTCTCTATCTCTGTCTCTCTCTGTCTCTGCCACTGTCTCTCTCTGTCTCTCTCTGTCTCCCTCTCTCTCTTTCTCTCTCTTTCTCTGTCTTAATCTCTGTCTCTCTCAGTCGCTCTCTGTCTCTCTCTGTCTCTCTCTGTGTCTCTCTCTGTCTCTCTGTGTCTTTATCTCTGTCTCTCTCAGTCTCTCTCTGTCTCTCTCTGTGTCTCTCTCTGTCTTTTTCTGTCTCCCTCTGTCTCTCTCTGGCTCTATCTCTGTCTCTCTCTGTTTATCAGTCTGTCGCTCTGTCTCTCTCTGTGTCTCTCTCTGTCTCTCTCTATCTCTAACTGTGTCTCTCTGTCTCCCTCTATGTCTCTCTCTGTCTCTATCTCTGTCACTCTCTATCTCTCACTGTGTCTCTCTCTGTCTCTCTGTCTCTTTCTGTCTCTCTCTGTCTCTCTGTCTCTTTATCTGTCTCTCTATGTCTCTCTCTGTCTCTCTCTGTCTCTCTCTCTGTCTCTCTCGATCTCTCCCTGTGTCTCTCTCAGTCTCTCTCAGTCTCTCTCGGTTTCTCTCTCTGTCTCTCTCTCTGTCTCTCTCTGTCTCTCTTAGTCTCTCTCTCTGTCTCTGTCTCTCTCTGTCTCTATCTTTGTCTCTGTCTCTCTCTGTCTCTATCTCTGTCTCTCTTTGTCTCACATTGTCTCTCTCTGTCTCTCTCTGTCTCTCTCTGTCTCTATCTCTGTCTCTCTCTGTTTATCTCTTTGTCTATCTCTGTCTCTCTCTGCGTCTCTCTATGTCTCTATCTCTTTTTCTCTGTCTCTCTCTGTCTTTCTCTTTGTCTTTCTCTGTCTCTATCTCTGTCTCTCTCAGTCTCTCTCTCTGTCTCTGTCTATCTTTGTCTCTTTTTCTGTCTCTCTCTCTGTCTAGATCTTTGTCTCTGTTTCTCTCGGTGTCTCTCTGTGTCTCTCTATGTGTCTCTCTGTGTCTCTGTCTCTCACTCTGTCTCTCTCTGTCTCTCTCTCTCTGTCTCTCTCTGTGTCTCTCAGTCTCTATCTCTGTCTCTCTCTGTCTCTCTCTGTCTTTCTTTGTCTCTAACTATCTCTCTCTGTCTCTGTGTCTCTCTCTCTCTGTGTCTTTCTCTGTCTCCCTCTCTCTCTCTCTGTCTCTATCTCTGTCACTCTCTGTCTCTATCTCTGTCTCTCTCTGTTTATCACTCTGTCGCTCTGTCACTCTCTGTGTCTCTCTCTGTCTCTCTCTATCTCTCCCTGTGTCTCTCTCTGTCTCTCTCTGTCTCTCTTTTTCTCTCTCTGTCTCTCTCTGTCTCTCTCTGTATCTCTCTGTCTCTCTCTGTATCTCTCTGTCTCTCTCTCTATCTCTGTCTCTCTCTGTCTCTGCCACTGTCTCTCTCTGTCTCTCTCTGTCTCCCTCTCTCTCTTTCTCTCTCTTTCTCTGTCTTAATCTCTGTCTCTCTCAGTCGCTCTCTGTCTCTCTCTGTCTCTCTCTGTGTCTCTCTCTGTCTCTCTGTGTCTTTATCTCTGTCTCTCTCAGTCTCTCTCTTTCTCTCTCTGTGTCTCTCTCTGTCTTTTTCTGTCTCCCTCTGTCTCTCTCTGGCTCTATCTCTGTCTCTCTCTGTTTATCGGTCTGTCGCTCTGTCTCTCTCTGTGTCTCTCTCTGTCTCTCTCTATCTCTAACTGTGTCTCTCTGTCTCCCTCTATGTCTCTCTCTGTCTCTATCTCTGTCACTCTCTGTCTCTCTCTATCTCTCACTGTGTCTCTCTCTGTCTCTCTGTCTCTCTCTGTCTCTCTCTGTCTCTCTGTCTCTTTATCTGTCTCTCTATGTCTCTCTCTGTCTCTCTCTGTCTCTCTCTCTGTCTCTCTCTATCTCTCCCTGTGTCTCTCTCAGTCTCTCTCAGTCTCTCTCGGTGTCTCTCTCTGTCTCTCTCTGTCTCTCTCTGTCTCTCTCTGTCTCTATCTCTGTCTCTCTCTGTCTCTCTCTGTGTCTCTCTCTGTCTCTCTCAGTCTCTCTCACTGTCTCTGTCTCTCTCTGTCTCTCTCTTTGTCTCTGTCTCTCTCTGTCTTCTTTGTCTCTCTCTGTCTCCCTCTCTCTCTGTCTCTCTCTGTCTCTCTCTGTCTTAATCTATGTCTCTCTCAGTCTCCCTCTGTCTCTCTCAGTCTCTCTCCGTGTCTCTCTCTTTCTCTCTCTGTTTTTCTTTGTCTCCCTCTATCTCTCTCTGTCTCTATCTCTGTCTCTATCTGTCTCTCTCTGTCTCAATCTGTCTCTCTCGGTCACTCTTTCTGTCTATCTCGGTCTCTCTCTATGTCTCTCTCTGTCTCTATCTCTGTCTCTCTCTGTGTCTCTCTCTGTCTCTCTCTGTCTTTATCTCTGTCTCTCTCAGTCTCTCTCTGTCTCTCTCTCTCTCTGTGTCTCTCTCTGTCTTTCTCTGTCTCCCTCTGTCTCTCTCTGGCTCTATCTCTGTTTCTCTCTGTTTATCACTCTGTCGCTATGTCTCTCTCTGTGTCTCTCTCTGTCTCTCTCTATCTCTCACTGTGTCTCTCTCTGTCTCTCTCTGTGTCTCTCTCTGTCTCTCTCTGTCTCTCTCTATGTCTCTCTCTGTCTCTATCTCTGTCACTCTCTGTCTCTCTGTCTCTCTCTGTCTCTCTCTGTCTCTCTGTGTGTCTCTCTCAGTCTCTCTCTCTGTCTTTGTCTCTCTCTGTCTCTCTCTTTGTCAGTGTATCTCTCTGTCTAATTTGTCTCTCTCTGTCTCCCTCTCTCTTTGTCTCTCTCTGTCTCTCTGTGTCTCTCTCTGTCTCTCTCTGTCTTTCTCTGTCGCCCTCTGTCTCTCTCTGTCTCTATCTCTGACTCTCTCTGTTTATCATATCTCTGTCACTCTCTGTCTCTCTCTGTCTCTCTCTGTCTCTCTCTGTCTCTCTCTGTCTATCTCGGTCTCTCTCTCTGTCTCTCTCTGTCTCTATCTCTGTATCTCTCTGTCTCTCTCTGTCTCTATCTCTGTCTCTCTCTGTCTCTCTCTGTCTTTCTCTGTCTCTCTCTGTCTCTCGCTGTCTCTCTCTGTCTCTGTGTCTCTCTCTGTCTCTCTCTGTCTTTCTGTCTCCCTCTCTCTCTCTCTGTCTCTCTCTCTCTGTCACTCTCTGTCTCTATCTCTGTCTCTCTCTGTTTATCACTCTGTCGCTCTGTCACTCTCTGTGTCTCTCTCTGTCTCTCTCTGTATCTCTCTGTCTCTCTCTGTATCTCTCTGTCTCTCTCTCTATCTCTGTCTCTCTCTGTCTCTGCCACTGTCTCTCTCTGTCTCTCTCTGTCTCCCTCTCTGTCTCTCTCTGTCTCTCTCTGTCTTAATCTCTGTCTCTCTCAATCTCTCTCTCTCTCTCTGTCTCTTTCTGTGTCTCTCTCTGTCTCTCTCTGTCTTTATCTCTGTCTATCTCAGTCTCTCTCTGTCTCTCTCTGTCTCTCTCTGTCTCTCCCTGTCTCTCTCTGTGTCTCTCTCTGTCTCTCTTAGTCTCTCTCTCAGTCTCTGTCTCTCTCTGTCCCTCTCTTTGTCTCTGTCTCTCTCTGTCTCTATGTCTGTCTCTCTTTGTCTCTCATTGTCTCTCTCTGTCTAGATCTTTGTCTCTGTTTCTCTCGGTGTCTCTCTGTGTCTCTCTATGTGTCTCTCTGTGTCTCTGTCTCTCAATCTGTCTCTCTCTGTCTCTCTCTCTGTCTCTCTGTCTCTATCTCTATCTCTCTCTGTCTCTCTCTGACTTTGTCTCTCTCTGTGTCTCGCTGTCTCTCTCTGTCTTGTGTCTCTCTCTGTCTCTCTCTGTCTTTCTCTGTCTCCCTCTCTCTCTCTCTGTCTCTCTCTCTCTGTCACTCTCTGTCTCTATCTCTGTCTCTCTCTGTTTATCACTCTGTCGCTCTGTCACTCTCTGTGTCTCTCTCTGTCTCTCTCTATCTCTCCCTGTCTCTCTCTTTATCTCTCTGTCTCTCTCTGTATCTCTTTGTCTCTCTCAATATTTCTGTCTCTCTCTGTCTCTGCCACTGTCTCTCTCTGTCTCTCGCTGTCTCCCTCTCTCTCTGTCTCTCTCTGTCTCTCTCTGTCTTAATCTCTGTCTCTCTCAATCTCTCTCTGTCTCTCTCTGTCTCTCTCTGTGTCTCTCTCTGTCTCTCTCTGTCTTTATCTCTGTCTATCTCAGTCTCTCTCTGTCTCTCTCTGTCTATCTCTGTGTCTCTCTCTGTCTTTCTCTGTCTCCCTCTGTCTCTCTCTGGCTCTATCTCAGTCTCTCTCTGTTTATCTCTCTGTCGCTCTGTCTCTCTCTCTGTGTCTCTCTCTATCTCTGTCTATCTCTCACTGTGTCTCTCTCTGTCTCTCTCTGCCTCTCTCTGTCTCTCCCTGTCTCTCTCTGTCTCTCTGTCTCTATCTCTGTCTCGCTCTGTCTCTCTCTGTCTCTCTCTCTGTCTCTCTCTGTCTCTCTCTCTGTCTCTCTCTATCTCTCCCTGTGTCTCACTCAGTCTCTCTCAGTCTCTCTCGGTGTCTCTCTCTGTCTCTCTCTGTCTCTCTCTGTCTCTAACTGTGTCTCTCTCTGTCTCCCTCTATGTCTCTCTCTGTCTCTATCTCTGTCACTCTCTGTCTCTCTCTATCTCTCCCTGTGTCTCTCTCAGTCTCTCTCAGTCTCTCTCAGTGTCTCAGTATGTCTCTCTCTGTCTCTCTCTGTCTCTCTCTGTCTCTATCTCTGTCCTTCTCTGTCTCTCTCTGTCTCTCTCTGTGTCTCTCTCTGTCTCTCTCAGTCTCTCTCACTGTCTCTGTCTCTCTCTGTCTCTCTCTTTGTCTCTGTCTCTCTCTGTCTTCTTTGTCTCTCTCTGTCTCCCTCTCTCTCTTTCTCTCTCTGTCTCTCTCTGCGTCTCTCTATGTCTCTATCTCTTTTTCTCTGTCTCTCTCTGTCTTTCTCTTTGTCTTTCTCTGTCTCTATCTCTGTCTCTCTCAGTCTCTCTCTCTGTCTCTGTCTATCTTTGTCTCTTTTTCTGTCTCTCTCTCTGTCTAGATCTTTGTCTCTGTTTCTCTCGGTGTCTCTCTGTGTCTCTCTATGTGTCTCTCTGTGTCTCTGTCTCTCACTCTGTCTCTCTCTGTCTCTCTCGCTGTCTCTCTCTGTGTCTCTCAGTCTCTATCTCTGTCTCTCTCTGTCTTTCTTTGTCTCTAACTATCTCTCTCTGTCTCTGTGTCTCTCTCTCTCTCTGTGTCTTTCTCTGTCTCCCTCTCTCTCTCTCTGTCTCTATCTCTGTCACTCTCTGTCTCTATCTCTGTCTCTCTCTGTTTATCACTCTGTCGCTCTGTCACTCTCTGTGTCTCTCTCTGTCTCTCTCTATCTCTCCCTGTGTCTCTCTCTGTCTCTCTCTGTCTCTCTTTTTCTCTCTCTGTCTCTCTCTGTCTCTCTCTGTATCTCTCTGTCTCTCTCTGTATCTCTCTGTCTCTCTCTCTATCTCTGTCTCTCTCTGTCTCTGCCACTGTCTCTCTCTGTCTCTCTCTGTCTCCCTCTCTCTCTTTCTCTCTCTTTCTCTGTCTTAATCTCTGTCTCTCTCAGTCGCTCTCTGTCTCTCTCTGTCTCTCTCTGTGTCTCTCTCTGTCTCTCTGTGTCTTTATCTCTGTCTCTCTCAGTCTCTCTCTTTCTCTCTCTGTGTCTCTCTCTGTCTTTTTCTGTCTCCCTCTGTCTCTCTCTGGCTCTATCTCTGTCTCTCTCTGTTTATCGGTCTGTCGCTCTGTCTCTCTCTGTGTCTCTCTCTGTCTCTCTCTATCTCTAACTGTGTCTCTCTGTCTCCCTCTATGTCTCTCTCTGTCTCTATCTCTGTCACTCTCTGTCTCTCTCTATCTCTCACTGTGTCTCTCTCTGTCTCTCTGTCTCTCTCTGTCTCTCTCTGTCTCTCTGTCTCTTTATCTGTCTCTCTATGTCTCTCTCTGTCTCTCTCTGTCTCTCTCTCTGTCTCTCTCTATCTCTCCCTGTGTCTCTCTCAGTCTCTCTCAGTCTCTCTCGGTGTCTCTCTCTGTCTCTCTCTGTCTCTCTCTGTCTCTCTCTGTCTCTATCTCTGTCTCTCTCTGTCTCTCTCTGTGTCTCTCTCTGTCTCTCTCAGTCTCTCTCACTGTCTCTGTCTCTCTCTGTCTCTCTCTTTGTCTCTGTCTCTCTCTGTCTTCTTTGTCTCTCTCTGTCTCCCTCTCTCTCTGTCTCTCTCTGTCTCTCTCTGTCTTAATCTATGTCTCTCTCAGTCTCCCTCTGTCTCTCTCAGTCTCTCTCCGTGTCTCTCTCTTTCTCTCTCTGTTTTTCTTTGTCTCCCTCTATCTCTCTCTGTCTCTATCTCTGTCTCTATCTGTCTCTCTCTGTCTCAATCTGTCTCTCTCGGTCACTCTTTCTGTCTATCTCGGTCTCTCTCTATGTCTCTCTCTGTCTCTATCTCTGTCTCTCTCTGTGTCTCTCTCTGTCTCTCTCTGTCTTTATCTCTGTCTCTCTCAGTCTCTCTCTGTCTCTCTCTCTCTCTGTGTCTCTCTCTGTCTTTCTCTGTCTCCCTCTGTCTCTCTCTGGCTCTATCTCTGTTTCTCTCTGTTTATCACTCTGTCGCTATGTCTCTCTCTGTGTCTCTCTCTGTCTCTCTCTATCTCTCACTGTGTCTCTCTCTGTCTCTCTCTGTGTCTCTCTCTGTCTCTCTCTGTCTCTCTCTATGTCTCTCTCTGTCTCTATCTCTGTCACTCTCTGTCTCTCTGTCTCTCTCTGTCTCTCTCTGTCTCTCTCTCTGTCTATCTCGGTCTCTCTCTCTGTCTCTCTCTGTCTCTCTCTGTCTCTCTGTGTGTCTCTCTCAGTCTCTCTCTCTGTCTTTGTCTCTCTCTGTCTCTCTCTTTGTCAGTGTATCTCTCTGTCTAATTTGTCTCTCTCTGTCTCCCTCTCTCTTTGTCTCTCTCTGTCTCTCTGTGTCTCTCTCTGTCTCTCTCTGTCTTTCTCTGTCGCCCTCTGTCTCTCTCTGTCTCTATCTCTGACTCTCTCTGTTTATCATATCTCTGTCACTCTCTGTCTCTCTCTGTCTCTCTCTGTCTCTCTCTGTCTCTCTCTGTCTATCTCGGTCTCTCTCTCTGTCTCTCTCTGTCTCTATCTCTGTATCTCTCTGTCTCTCTCTGTCTCTATCTCTGTCTCTCTCTGTCTCTCTCTGTCTTTCTCTGTCTCTCTCTGTCTCTCGCTGTCTCTCTCTGTCTCTGTGTCTCTCTCTGTCTCTCTCTGTCTTTCTGTCTCCCTCTCTCTCTCTCTGTCTCTCTCTCTCTGTCACTCTCTGTCTCTATCTCTGTCTCTCTCTGTTTATCACTCTGTCGCTCTGTCACTCTCTGTGTCTCTCTCTGTCTCTCTCTGTATCTCTCTGTCTCTCTCTGTATCTCTCTGTCTCTCTCTCTATCTCTGTCTCTCTCTGTCTCTGCCACTGTCTCTCTCTGTCTCTCTCTGTCTCCCTCTCTGTCTCTCTCTGTCTCTCTCTGTCTTAATCTCTGTCTCTCTCAATCTCTCTCTCTCTCTCTGTCTCTTTCTGTGTCTCTCTCTGTCTCTCTCTGTCTTTATCTCTGTCTATCTCAGTCTCTCTCTGTCTCTCTCTGTCTCTCTCTGTCTCTCCCTGTCTCTCTCTGTGTCTCTCTCTGTCTCTCTTAGTCTCTCTCTCAGTCTCTGTCTCTCTCTGTCCCTCTCTTTGTCTCTGTCTCTCTCTGTCTCTATGTCTGTCTCTCTTTGTCTCTCATTGTCTCTCTCTGTCTAGATCTTTGTCTCTGTTTCTCTCGGTGTCTCTCTGTGTCTCTCTATGTGTCTCTCTGTGTCTCTGTCTCTCAATCTGTCTCTCTCTGTCTCTCTCTCTGTCTCTCTGTCTCTATCTCTATCTCTCTCTGTCTCTCTCTGACTTTGTCTCTCTCTGTGTCTCGCTGTCTCTCTCTGTCTTGTGTCTCTCTCTGTCTCTCTCTGTCTTTCTCTGTCTCCCTCTCTCTCTCTCTGTCTCTCTCTCTCTGTCACTCTCTGTCTCTATCTCTGTCTCTCTCTGTTTATCACTCTGTCGCTCTGTCACTCTCTGTGTCTCTCTCTGTCTCTCTCTATCTCTCCCTGTCTCTCTCTTTATCTCTCTGTCTCTCTCTGTATCTCTTTGTCTCTCTCAATATTTCTGTCTCTCTCTGTCTCTGCCACTGTCTCTCTCTGTCTCTCGCTGTCTCCCTCTCTCTCTGTCTCTCTCTGTCTCTCTCTGTCTTAATCTCTGTCTCTCTCAATCTCTCTCTGTCTCTCTCTGTCTCTCTCTGTGTCTCTCTCTGTCTCTCTCTGTCTTTATCTCTGTCTATCTCAGTCTCTCTCTGTCTCTCTCTGTCTATCTCTGTGTCTCTCTCTGTCTTTCTCTGTCTCCCTCTGTCTCTCTCTGGCTCTATCTCAGTCTCTCTCTGTTTATCTCTCTGTCGCTCTGTCTCTCTCTCTGTGTCTCTCTCTATCTCTGTCTATCTCTCACTGTGTCTCTCTCTGTCTCTCTCTGCCTCTCTCTGTCTCTCCCTGTCTCTCTCTGTCTCTCTGTCTCTATCTCTGTCTCGCTCTGTCTCTCTCTGTCTCTCTCTCTGTCTCTCTCTGTCTCTCTCTCTGTCTCTCTCTATCTCTCCCTGTGTCTCACTCAGTCTCTCTCAGTCTCTCTCGGTGTCTCTCTCTGTCTCTCTCTGTCTCTCTCTGTCTCTAACTGTGTCTCTCTCTGTCTCCCTCTATGTCTCTCTCTGTCTCTATCTCTGTCACTCTCTGTCTCTCTCTATCTCTCCCTGTGTCTCTCTCAGTCTCTCTCAGTCTCTCTCAGTGTCTCAGTATGTCTCTCTCTGTCTCTCTCTGTCTCTCTCTGTCTCTATCTCTGTCCTTCTCTGTCTCTCTCTGTCTCTCTCTGTGTCTCTCTCTGTCTCTCTCAGTCTCTCTCACTGTCTCTGTCTCTCTCTGTCTCTCTCTTTGTCTCTGTCTCTCTCTGTCTTCTTTGTCTCTCTCTGTCTCCCTCTCTCTCTTTCTCTCTCTGTCTCTCTCTGCGTCTCTCTATGTCTCTATCTCTTTTTCTCTGTCTCTCTCTGTCTTTCTCTTTGTCTTTCTCTGTCTCTATCTCTGTCTCTCTCAGTCTCTCTCTCTGTCTCTGTCTATCTTTGTCTCTTTTTCTGTCTCTCTCTCTGTCTAGATCTTTGTCTCTGTTTCTCTCGGTGTCTCTCTGTGTCTCTCTATGTGTCTCTCTGTGTCTCTGTCTCTCACTCTGTCTCTCTCTGTCTCTCTCGCTGTCTCTCTCTGTGTCTCTCAGTCTCTATCTCTGTCTCTCTCTGTCTTTCTTTGTCTCTAACTATCTCTCTCTGTCTCTGTGTCTCTCTCTCTCTCTGTGTCTTTCTCTGTCTCCCTCTCTCTCTCTCTGTCTCTATCTCTGTCACTCTCTGTCTCTATCTCTGTCTCTCTCTGTTTATCACTCTGTCGCTCTGTCACTCTCTGTGTCTCTCTCTGTCTCTCTCTATCTCTCCCTGTGTCTCTCTCTGTCTCTCTCTGTCTCTCTTTGTCTCTCTCTGTCTCTCTCTGTCTCTCTCTGTATCTCTCTGTCTCTCTCTGTATCTCTCTGTCTCTCTCTCTATCTCTGTCTCTCTCTGTCTCTGCCACTGTCTCTCTCTGTCTCTCTCTGTCTCCCTCTCTCTCTTTCTCTCTCTTTCTCTGTCTTAATCTCTGTCTCTCTCAGTCGCTCTCTGTCTCTCTCTGTCTCTCTCTGTGTCTCTCTCTGTCTCTCTGTGTCTTTATCTCTGTCTCTCTCAGTCTCTCTCTGTCTCTCTCTGTGTCTCTCTCTGTCTTTTTCTGTCTCCCTCTGTCTCTCTCTGGCTCTATCTCTGTCTCTCTCTGTTTATCAGTCTGTCGCTCTGTCTCTCTCTGTGTCTCTCTCTGTCTCTCTCTATCTCTAACTGTGTCTCTCTGTCTCCCTCTATGTCTCTCTCTGTCTCTATCTCTGTCACTCTCTATCTCTCACTGTGTCTCTCTCTGTCTCTCTGTCTCTTTCTGTCTCTCTCTGTCTCTCTGTCTCTTTATCTGTCTCTCTATGTCTCTCTCTGTCTCTCTCTGTCTCTCTCTCTGTCTCTCTCGATCTCTCCCTGTGTCTCTCTCAGTCTCTCTCAGTCTCTCTCGGTTTCTCTCTCTGTCTCTCTCTCTGTCTCTCTCTGTCTCTCTTAGTCTCTCTCTCTGTCTCTGTCTCTCTCTGTCTCTATCTTTGTCTCTGTCTCTCTCTGTCTCTATCTCTGTCTCTCTTTGTCTCACATTGTCTCTCTCTGTCTCTCTCTGTCTCTCTCTGTCTCTATCTCTGTCTCTCTCTGTTTATCTCTTTGTCTATCTCTGTCTCTCTCTGCGTCTCTCTATGTCTCTATCTCTTTTTCTCTGTCTCTCTCTGTCTTTCTCTTTGTCTTTCTCTGTCTCTATCTCTGTCTCTCTCAGTCTCTCTCTCTGTCTCTGTCTATCTTTGTCTCTTTTTCTGTCTCTCTCTCTGTCTAGATCTTTGTCTCTGTTTCTCTCGGTGTCTCTCTGTGTCTCTCTATGTGTCTCTCTGTGTCTCTGTCTCTCACTCTGTCTCTCTCTGTCTCTCTCTCTCTGTCTCTCTCTGTGTCTCTCAGTCTCTATCTCTGTCTCTCTCTGTCTCTCTCTGTCTTTCTTTGTCTCTAACTATCTCTCTCTGTCTCTGTGTCTCTCTCTCTCTGTGTCTTTCTCTGTCTCCCTCTCTCTCTCTCTGTCTCTATCTCTGTCACTCTCTGTCTCTATCTCTGTCTCTCTCTGTTTATCACTCTGTCGCTCTGTCACTCTCTGTGTCTCTCTCTGTCTCTCTCTATCTCTCCCTGTGTCTCTCTCTGTCTCTCTCTGTCTCTCTTTTTCTCTCTCTGTCTCTCTCTGTCTCTCTCTGTATCTCTCTGTCTCTCTCTGTATCTCTCTGTCTCTCTCTCTATCTCTGTCTCTCTCTGTCTCTGCCACTGTCTCTCTCTGTCTCTCTCTGTCTCCCTCTCTCTCTTTCTCTCTCTTTCTCTGTCTTAATCTCTGTCTCTCTCAGTCGCTCTCTGTCTCTCTCTGTCTCTCTCTGTGTCTCTCTCTGTCTCTCTGTGTCTTTATCTCTGTCTCTCTCAGTCTCTCTCTTTCTCTCTCTGTGTCTCTCTCTGTCTTTTTCTGTCTCCCTCTGTCTCTCTCTGGCTCTATCTCTGTCTCTCTCTGTTTATCGGTCTGTCGCTCTGTCTCTCTCTGTGTCTCTCTCTGTCTCTCTCTATCTCTAACTGTGTCTCTCTGTCTCCCTCTATGTCTCTCTCTGTCTCTATCTCTGTCACTCTCTGTCTCTCTCTATCTCTCACTGTGTCTCTCTCTGTCTCTCTGTCTCTCTCTGTCTCTCTCTGTCTCTCTGTCTCTTTATCTGTCTCTCTATGTCTCTCTCTGTCTCTCTCTGTCTCTCTCTCTGTCTCTCTCTATCTCTCCCTGTGTCTCTCTCAGTCTCTCTCAGTCTCTCTCGGTGTCTCTCTCTGTCTCTCTCTGTCTCTCTCTGTCTCTCTCTGTCTCTATCTCTGTCTCTCTCTGTCTCTCTCTGTGTCTCTCTCTGTCTCTCTCAGTCTCTCTCACTGTCTCTGTCTCTCTCTGTCTCTCTCTTTGTCTCTGTCTCTCTCTGTCTTCTTTGTCTCTCTCTGTCTCCCTCTCTCTCTGTCTCTCTCTGTCTCTCTCTGTCTTAATCTATGTCTCTCTCAGTCTCCCTCTGTCTCTCTCAGTCTCTCTCCGTGTCTCTCTCTTTCTCTCTCTGTTTTTCTTTGTCTCCCTCTATCTCTCTCTGTCTCTATCTCTGTCTCTATCTGTCTCTCTCTGTCTCAATCTGTCTCTCTCGGTCACTCTTTCTGTCTATCTCGGTCTCTCTCTATGTCTCTCTCTGTCTCTATCTCTGTCTCTCTCTGTGTCTCTCTCTGTCTCTCTCTGTCTTTATCTCTGTCTCTCTCAGTCTCTCTCTGTCTCTCTCTCTCTCTGTGTCTCTCTCTGTCTTTCTCTGTCTCCCTCTGTCTCTCTCTGGCTCTATCTCTGTTTCTCTCTGTTTATCACTCTGTCGCTATGTCTCTCTCTGTGTCTCTCTCTGTCTCTCTCTATCTCTCACTGTGTCTCTCTCTGTCTCTCTCTGTGTCTCTCTCTGTCTCTCTCTGTCTCTCTCTATGTCTCTCTCTGTCTCTATCTCTGTCACTCTCTGTCTCTCTGTCTCTCTCTGTCTCTCTCTGTCTCTCTCTCTGTCTATCTCGGTCTCTCTCTCTGTCTCTCTCTGTCTCTCTCTGTCTCTCTGTGTGTCTCTCTCAGTCTCTCTCTCTGTCTTTGTCTCTCTCTGTCTCTCTCTTTGTCAGTGTATCTCTCTGTCTAATTTGTCTCTCTCTGTCTCCCTCTCTCTTTGTCTCTCTCTGTCTCTCTGTGTCTCTCTCTGTCTCTCTCTGTCTTTCTCTGTCGCCCTCTGTCTCTCTCTGTCTCTATCTCTGACTCTCTCTGTTTATCATATCTCTGTCACTCTCTGTCTCTCTCTGTCTCTCTCTGTCTCTCTCTGTCTCTCTCTGTCTATCTCGGTCTCTCTCTCTGTCTCTCTCTGTCTCTATCTCTGTATCTCTCTGTCTCTCTCTGTCTCTATCTCTGTCTCTCTCTGTCTCTCTCTGTCTTTCTCTGTCTCTCTCTGTCTCTCGCTGTCTCTCTCTGTCTCTGTGTCTCTCTCTGTCTCTCTCTGTCTTTCTGTCTCCCTCTCTCTCTCTCTGTCTCTCTCTCTCTGTCACTCTCTGTCTCTATCTCTGTCTCTCTCTGTTTATCACTCTGTCGCTCTGTCACTCTCTGTGTCTCTCTCTGTCTCTCTCTGTATCTCTCTGTCTCTCTCTGTATCTCTCTGTCTCTCTCTCTATCTCTGTCTCTCTCTGTCTCTGCCACTGTCTCTCTCTGTCTCTCTCTGTCTCCCTCTCTGTCTCTCTCTGTCTCTCTCTGTCTTAATCTCTGTCTCTCTCAATCTCTCTCTCTCTCTCTGTCTCTTTCTGTGTCTCTCTCTGTCTCTCTCTGTCTTTATCTCTGTCTATCTCAGTCTCTCTCTGTCTCTCTCTGTCTCTCTCTGTCTCTCCCTGTCTCTCTCTGTGTCTCTCTCTGTCTCTCTTAGTCTCTCTCTCAGTCTCTGTCTCTCTCTGTCCCTCTCTTTGTCTCTGTCTCTCTCTGTCTCTATGTCTGTCTCTCTTTGTCTCTCATTGTCTCTCTCTGTCTAGATCTTTGTCTCTGTTTCTCTCGGTGTCTCTCTGTGTCTCTCTATGTGTCTCTCTGTGTCTCTGTCTCTCAATCTGTCTCTCTCTGTCTCTCTCTCTGTCTCTCTGTCTCTATCTCTATCTCTCTCTGTCTCTCTCTGACTTTGTCTCTCTCTGTGTCTCGCTGTCTCTCTCTGTCTTGTGTCTCTCTCTGTCTCTCTCTGTCTTTCTCTGTCTCCCTCTCTCTCTCTCTGTCTCTCTCTCTCTGTCACTCTCTGTCTCTATCTCTGTCTCTCTCTGTTTATCACTCTGTCGCTCTGTCACTCTCTGTGTCTCTCTCTGTCTCTCTCTATCTCTCCCTGTCTCTCTCTTTATCTCTCTGTCTCTCTCTGTATCTCTTTGTCTCTCTCAATATTTCTGTCTCTCTCTGTCTCTGCCACTGTCTCTCTCTGTCTCTCGCTGTCTCCCTCTCTCTCTGTCTCTCTCTGTCTCTCTCTGTCTTAATCTCTGTCTCTCTCAATCTCTCTCTGTCTCTCTCTGTCTCTCTCTGTGTCTCTCTCTGTCTCTCTCTGTCTTTATCTCTGTCTATCTCAGTCTCTCTCTGTCTCTCTCTGTCTATCTCTGTGTCTCTCTCTGTCTTTCTCTGTCTCCCTCTGTCTCTCTCTGGCTCTATCTCAGTCTCTCTCTGTTTATCTCTCTGTCGCTCTGTCTCTCTCTCTGTGTCTCTCTCTATCTCTGTCTATCTCTCACTGTGTCTCTCTCTGTCTCTCTCTGCCTCTCTCTGTCTCTCCCTGTCTCTCTCTGTCTCTCTGTCTCTATCTCTGTCTCGCTCTGTCTCTCTCTGTCTCTCTCTCTGTCTCTCTCTGTCTCTCTCTCTGTCTCTCTCTATCTCTCCCTGTGTCTCACTCAGTCTCTCTCAGTCTCTCTCGGTGTCTCTCTCTGTCTCTCTCTGTCTCTCTCTGTCTCTAACTGTGTCTCTCTCTGTCTCCCTCTATGTCTCTCTCTGTCTCTATCTCTGTCACTCTCTGTCTCTCTCTATCTCTCCCTGTGTCTCTCTCAGTCTCTCTCAGTCTCTCTCAGTGTCTCAGTATGTCTCTCTCTGTCTCTCTCTGTCTCTCTCTGTCTCTATCTCTGTCCTTCTCTGTCTCTCTCTGTCTCTCTCTGTGTCACTCTCTGTCTCTCTCAGTCTCTCTCACTGTCTCTGTCTCTCTCTGTCTCTCTCTTTGTCTCTGTCTCTCTCTGTCTTCTTTGTCTCTCTCTGTCTCCCTCTCTCTCTTTCTCTCTCTGTCTCTCTCTGTCTTAATCTCTGTCTCTCTCAGGCTCCCTCTGTCTCTCTCGGTCTCTCTCCGTGTCTCTCTCTTTCTCTCTCTGTTTTTCTCTGTCTCCCTCTATCTCTCTCTGTCTCTATCTCTGTCTCTATCTGTCTCTCTCTGTCTCAATCTGTCTCTCTCGGTCACTCTTTCTGTCTATCTCGGTCTATCTCTATGTCTCTCTCTGTCTCTATCTCTGTCTCTCTCTGTGTCTCTCTCTGTCTCTCTCTGTCTTTATCTCTGTCTCTCTCAGTCTCTCTCTGTCTCTCTCTCTCTCTCTGTGTCTCTCTCTGTCTTTCTCTGTCTCCCTCTGTCTCTCTCTGGCTCTATCTCTGTCTCTCTCTGTTTATCACTCTGTCGCTATGTCTCTCTCTGTGTCTCTCTCTGTCTCTCTCTATCTCTCACTGTGTCTCTCTCTGTCTCTCTCTGTGTCTCTCTCTGTCTCTCTCTATGTCTCTCTCTGTCTCTATCTCTGTTATTCTCTGTCTCTCTGTCTCTCTCTGTCTCTTTCTGTCTCTCTCTCTGTCTATCTCGGTCTCTCTCTCTGTCTCTCTCTGTCTCTATCTCTGTCTCTCTATGTCTCTCTCTGTCTCTCTCAGTCTCTCTCTCTGTCTTTGTCTCTCTCTGTCTCTCTCTTTGTCAGTGTATCTCTCTGTCTTATTTGTCTCTCTCTGTCTCCCTCTCTCTTTGACTCTCTCTGTCTCTCTCTGTGTCTCTCTCTGTCTCTCTCTGTCTTTCTCTGTCGCCCTCTGTCTCTCTCTGTCTCTATCTCTGACTCTCTCTGTTTATCATATCTCTGTCACTCTCTGTCTCTCTCTGTCTCTCTCTGTCTCTCTCTGTCTCTCTCTGTCTATCTCGGTCTCTCTCTCTGTCTCTCTCTGTCTCTATCTCTGTATCTCTCTGTCTCTCTCTGTCTCTATCTCTGTCTCTCTCTGTCTCTCTCTGTCTTTCTCTGTCTCTTTCTGTCTCTCGCTGTCTCTCTCTGTCTCTGTGTCTCTCTCTGTCTCTCTCTGTCTTTCTGTCTCCCTCTCTCTCTCTCTGTCTCTCTCTCTGTCACTCTCTGTCTCTATCTCTGTCTCTCTCTGTTTATCACTCTGTCGCTCTGTCACTCTCTGTGTCTCTCTCTGTCTCTCTCCGTATCTCTCTGTCTCTCTCTGTATCTCTCTGTCTCTCTCTCTATCTCTGTCTCTCTCTGTCTCTGCCACTGTCTCTCTCTGTCTCTCTCTGTCTCCCTCTCTGTCTCTCTCTGTCTCTCTCTGTCTTAATATCTGTCTCTCTCAATCTCTCTCTGTCTCTCTCTGTCTCTTTCTGTGTCTCTCTCTGTCTCTCTCTGTCTTTATCTCTGTCTATCTCAGTCTCTCTCTGTCTCTCTCTGTCTCTCTCTGTCTCTCCCTGTCTCTCTCTGTGTCTCTCTCTGTCTCTCTTAGTCTCTCTCTCAGTCTCTGTCTCTCTCTGTCCCTCTCTTTGTCTCTGTCTCTCTCTGTATCTATGTCTGTCTCTCTTTGTCTCTCATTGTCTCTCTCTGTCTAGATCTTTGTCTCTGTTTCTCTCGGTGTCTCTCTGTGTCTCTCTATGTGTCTCTCTGTGTCTCTGTCTCTCACTCTGTCTCTCTCTGTCTCTCTCTCTGTCTCTCTCTGTGTCTCTCTGTCTCTATCTCTGTCTCTCTCTGTCTCTCTCTGACTTTGTCTCTCTCTGTGTCTCGCTGTCTCTCTCTGTGTCTCTCTCTGTCTTTCTCTGTCTCCCTCTCTCTCTCTGTCTCTCTCTCTGTCACTCTCTGTCTCTATCTCTGTCTCTCTCTGTTTATCACTCTGTCGCTCTGTCACTCTCTGTGTCTCTCTCTGTCTCTCTCTATCTCACCCTGTCTCTCTCTCTGTCTCTCTCTGTCTCTCTTTGTCTCTCTCTCTGTCTCTCTCTGTCTCTCTCTGTATCTCTCTGTCTCTCTCTGTATCTCTTTGTCTCTCTCACTATTTCTGTCTCTCTCTGTCTCTGCCACTGTCTCTCTCTGTCTCTCGCTGTCTCCCTCTCTCTCTGTCTCTCTCTGTCTTAATCTCTGTCTCTCTCAATCTCTCTCTGTCTCTCTCTGTCTCTCTCTGTGTCTCTCTCTGTCTCTCTCTGTCTTTATCTCTGTCTATCTCAGTCTCTCTCTGTCTCTCTCTGTCTATCTCTGTGTCTCTCTCTGTCTTTCTCTGTCTCCCTCTGTCTCTCTCTGGCTCTATCTCAGTCTCTCTCTGTTTATCTCTCTGTCGCTCTGTCTCTCTCACTGTGTCTCTCTCTATCTCTGTCTATCTCTCACTGTGTCTCTCTCTGTCTCTCTCTGTCTCTCTCTGTCTCTCCCTGTCTCTCTCTGTCTCTCTGTCTCTATCTCTGTCTCTCTCTGTCTCTCTCTGTCTCTCTCTGTCTCTCTCTCTGTCTTTATCTCTCCCTGTGTCTCACTCAGTCTCTGTCAGTCTCTCTCGGTGTCTCTCTCTGTCTCTCTCTGTCTCTCTCTGTCTCTCTCTGTCTCTCTCTGATTCTCTCTCTGTCTCTCTCAGTCTCTCTCTCTTTCTCTGTCTCTCTCTGTCTCTCTCTTTGTCATTGTCTCTCTCTGTCTTCTTTGTCTCTCTCTGTCTCCCTCTCTCTCTGTCTCTCTCTGTGTCTCTCTCTGTCTCTCTCTGTCTTTCTCTGTCTCCCTCTGTCTCTCTTTGTCTCTATCTCTGACTCTCTCTGTTTATCACATCTCTGTCACTCTCTGTCCCTATCTGTCTCATTCTGTCTCTCTCTGTCTCTCTCTCTGTCTCTCTCGGTCTCTCTCGGTCTCTCTCTCTGTCTCTCTCTGTCTCTATCACTGTCTCTCTCTGTCTCTCTCTGTCTCTC
This sequence comes from Mus caroli, assembly GCF_978045245.1. Taxonomy (NCBI): domain Eukaryota; kingdom Metazoa; phylum Chordata; class Mammalia; order Rodentia; family Muridae; genus Mus; species Mus caroli. The sequence continues at coordinate 12,260,941 of NW_028227276.1, forward strand.
TCTGTCTCTCTCTCTGTCTCTCTCTGTCTCACTTAGTCTCTCTCTCTGTCTCTGTCTCTCTCTGTCTCTCTCTTTGTCTCTGTCTCTCTCTGTCTCTATCTCTGTCTCTCTTTGTCTCACATTGTCTCTCTCTGTCTCTCTCTGTTCTCTCTGTCTCTATCTCTTTCTCTCTCTGTTTATCTCTTTGTCTATCTCTGTCTCTCTCTGCGTCTCTCTATGTCTCTATCTCTTTTTCTCTGTCTCTCTCTGTCTTTCTCTTTGTCTTTCTCTGTCTCTATCTCTGTCTCTCTCAGTCTCTCTCTCTGTCTCTCTCTGTCTATCTTTGTCTCTTTTTCTGTCTCTCTCTCTGTCTAGATCTTTGTCTCTGTTTCTCTCGGTGTCTCTCTGTGTCTCTCTATGTGTCTCTCTATGTGTCTCTCTGTGTCTCTGTCTCTCACTCTGTCTCTCTCTGTCTCTCTCTCTGTCTCTCTCTGTGTCTCTCAGTCTCTATCTCTGTCTCTCTCTGTCTCTCTCTGTCTTTCTTTGTCTCTAACTATCTCTCTCTGTCTCTGTGTCTCTCTCTCTCTGTGTCTTTCTCTGTCTCCCTCTCTTTCTCTCTGTCTCTATCTCTGTCACTCTCTGTCTCTATCTCTGTCTCTCTCTGTTTATCACTCTGTCGCTCTGTCACTCTCTGTGTCTCTCTCTGTCTCTCTCTATCTCTCCCTGTGTCTTTCTCTGTCTCTCTCTGTCTCTCTTTGTCTCTCTCTGTCTCTCTCTGTCTCTCTCTGTATCTCTCTGTCTCTCTCTGTATCTCTCTGTCTCTCTCTCTATCTCTGTCTCTCTCTGTCTCTGCTACTGTCTCTCTCTGTCTCTCTCTGTCTCCCTCTCTCTCTTTCTCTCTCTGTTTTTCTCTGTCTTAATCTTTGTCTCTCTCAGTCGCTCTCTGTCTCTCTCTGTCTCTCTCTGTGTCTCTCTCTGTCTCTCTGTGTCTTTATCTCTGTCTCTCTCAGTCTCTCTATGTATCTCTCTGTGTCTCTCTCTGTCTTTTTCTGTCTCCCTCTGTCTCTCTCTGGCTCTATCTCTGTCTCTCTCTGTTTATCAGTCTGTCGCTCTGTCTCTCTCTGTGTCTCTCTCTGTCTCTCTCTATCTCTAACTGTGTCTCTCTCTGTCTCCCTCTCTGTCTCTCTCTGTCCCTATCTCTGTCACTCTCTGTCTCTCTCTATCTCTCACTGTGTCTCTCTCTGTCTCTCTGTCTCTCTCTGTCTCTCTCTTTCTCTCTGTCTCTTTATCTGTCTCTCTATGGCTCTCTCTGTCTTTCTCTGTCTCTCTCTCTGTCTCTCTCTATCTCTCCCTGTGTCTCTCTCAGTCTCTATCAGTCTCTCTCGGTGTCTCTCTCTGTCTCTCTCTGTCTCTCTCTGTCTCTCTCTGTCTCTCTCTGTCTCTATCTCTGTCCTTCTCTGTCTCTCTCTGTCTCTTTCTGTGTCTCTCTCTGTCTCTCTCAGTCTCTCTCACTGTCTCTGTCTCTCTCTGTCTCTCTCTTTGCCTCTGTCTCTCTCTGTCTTCTTTGTCTCTCTCTGTCTCCCTCTCTCTCTGTCTCTCTCTGTCTTAATCTCTGTCTCTCTCAGTCTCCCTCTGTCTCTCTCGGTCTCTCTCCGTGTCTCTCTCTTTCTCTCTCTGTTTTTCTCTGTCTCCCTCTATCTCTCTCTGTCTCTATCTCTGTCTCTATCTGTCTCTCTCTGTCTCAATCTGTCTCTCTCGGTCACTCTTTCTGTCTATCTCGGTCTCTCTCTATGTCTCTCTCTGTCTCTATCTCTGTCTCTCTCTGTTTATCACTCTGTCGCTCTGTCACTCTCTGTGTCTCTCTGTCTCTCTCTATCTCTCACTGTGTCTCTCTCTGTCTCTCTCTGTCTCACTTTGTCTCTCTCTCGGTTTCTCTCTGTCTCTCTCTGTATCTCTCTGTCTCTCTCTGTATATCTCTCTCTCTCCATCTCTGTCTCTCTCTGTCTCTGCCACTGTCTCTCTCTGTCTCCCTCTCTCTTTGTCTCTCTCTATCTCTCTCTGTCTTAATCTCTGTCTCTCTCAGTCTCTCTCTGTCTCTCTCTGTCTCTCTCAGTGTCTCTCTCTGTCTCTCTCTGTCTTTATCTCTGTCTCTCTCAGTCTCTCTCTGTCTCTCTCTGTGTCTCTCTCTGTCTTTCTCTGTCTCCCTCTGTCTCTCTCTGGCTCTATCTCTGTCTCTCTCTGTTTATCACTCTGACGCTCTGTCTCTCTCTCTGTCTCTCTCTGTCTCTCTCTATCTCTCACTGTGTCTCGCTCTTCTGTCTCTATATCTGTCTCTCTCTGTGTCTCTCTCTGTTTCTCTCTGTATGTCTCTCTCTGTCTCTCTCTGTCTCTCTCAGTCTCTCTCACTCTGTCTCTGTCTCTGTCTCTCTCTCTGTCTCTCTCACTCTGTATCTTTCTCTCTCTTTGTCTCTTTATCTCTCTCTCTGTCTTTCTCTGTCACTCTCTGACTCTCTCTTAGTCTATTTTCTGTCTCTCTCTGTCTCTCTCTCTGTCTCACTCTGTTTCTCCCAGAGTCTCTCCCTGTCTCTCTCTGTCTCTATCCCTGTCTCTCCTATTCTCTCTTTGTCTCTGTCTGTCTCTCTCTGTCTCTATCTCTGTCTCTCTCTCTGTGTCTCTCTCTGTCTCTGTCTGTCTCTCTCTGTCTCTCTCTCTGTCTCGTTCTGTGTCTCTCTCTGTCTCTCTCTGTGTCTCTCTCTGTCTCTCACTGTGTTTCTCTGTCTGTTTCTGTCTCTCTCTATATATCTCTCTGTCTCTCGCTGTGTCTTTCTTTTCTCTCTCTGTCTCTCTCTGTCTCTCTGTCTCTCTCACTGTCTCTCTGTGTTTCTCTCTGTGTCTTTCTCTGTCTCTCTCTGTCTCTATATCTGTCTCTCTCTGTGTCTCTCTCTGTCTCTCTCCGTCTCTCTCTCTGTCTCTTTCTGTCTTTCTCTGTCTCTTTCTGTCTCTCTCTCTTTGTCTCTTTTCTGTATCTCTCTGTCTCTCTCTCTGTCTATATCTGTCTCTCTCTTTCTCTCTCTGTGTCTCTCTCTGTCTCTCTCTGTCTCTTTCTGTATGTCTCTCTCTGTCTCTCTATCTTTCTCTCTCTGTCTCTCTCTTTTTCTTCTGTGTCTCTCTCGGCTCGCTCTGTCTCTTTCAGTCTCCCTCTCTTTCTCTTTCTCTGTCTCTTTCTGTGTCTCTCTCTGTCTCTCTCTGTCTCTATCTCTGTCTCTCTCTGTCTCTCTCATCTCTCTCTGTCTCTCTCTCTGTTTCTCTCTTTGTCTCTCTCTGTCTCTCTCTCTCTGACTCTCTCTGACTTTCTCAGTCACTCTCTTTGACTCTGTCTCTCTCTGTCTCTCTCTGTCTCTCTCTGTTTATCTCTGTCTCTCTCTGTGTCTCTCTCTGTCTCTCTATGTCTCTCTCTGTATGTCTCTGTATGTCTCTCTCTATCTCTGTCTCTCTCCCTCTGTCTCTGTCTCTCTATCTATCTCTCTCTGACTCACTCTGTCTAAATCACTGTCTCTTTTCTGTCTCTCTCTCTGTCTCTCTCATCTCTCTCTGTCTCTCTCTCTCTGTATCTCTCTGGCTCTCTATCTGTCTCTCTCTGTCTCATTCTGTCTCTCTATGTCTCAATCTCTGTCCCTTTTCTGTCTCTCTCTCTGTTTTTCTTTGTCTCTCTCTGTCTCTCTCTGTGTCTCTCTCTGTCTCTCAATGTCTCTCTCTGTATGTCTCTCTCTGTCTCACTCTCTTTCTCTGTCAGTCTCTCTCACACTGTCTCTGACTCTCTCTGTCTCCCTCTCTGTCTCGCTCTCTTTCTCTCTATGTGTCTCTCTCTGTCTATCTCTGTCTCTCTGTCTCTCTCTCTGTCTCTCTCTGTCTCTCTCTGTCTCTCTCTCTGTTTCTCTCTTTGTCTCTCTCTGTCTCTCTCTCTGTCTCTCTCTGACTTTCTCAGTCACTCTCTTTGTCTCTGTCTATCTCTGTCTCTCTCCCTCTGTCTCTGTCTCTCTCTGTCTCTCTCTGTTTCTCTCTCTTTCTCTCTCTGTCTCTATCTCTGACTCTGTCTATCTCTGTCTCTCTGTCTCTCTCTGTGTCTCTCTGTCTAGCTCTGTCTTTCTCTGTCTCTCTCTGTCTCTCTCCCTTTCTCTCTCTTCTGTCTCTCTCTGTCTCTCTCAGTATCTCTCTGTCTTTCTAAGTCTCTCTCACTCTGTCTCTGACTCTCTCTCTCTTTGTCTCTGTCTCTTTTTCTTTCTCTCTATCTGTCCTTCTCTGTCTTTCTCTGTCTCTCTCTATCTCTCTCTCTTTGTCTCTTTTCTCTGTCTGTCTCTCTCTGTGTCTCTCTCTGTCTCTCTCTGCCTCTCTCTCTGTCTCTCTCTCTTTGTCTCTTTTCTCTGTCTGTCTCTCTCTGTGTCTCTCTCTGTCTCACTCTCTCTGTTTCTCTCTGTTTCTCTCTGTGTCTCTCTCTGTATCTCTCTTTCTATATCTCTGTCTCTCTCTGTCTCCCTTCTATCTTTGTCTCTATGTATCTCTATTCTCTCTTTGTGTAACTCTCTGTCTCTCTCTTTTGCTCTCTGTGTCTCTCTCTGTCTCTCTCTGTCTCTTTTTCTGTCTATCTCTCTGTCTCTTTCTGTCTATCTCTGTCTCTCTGTTTCTCTCTTTGTCTCTCTCTGTCTTTCTCTCTGTCTCTCTCTGTGTTTCTCTCTGTCTCTCTATGTCTCTCTCACTCTGTCTCTGTCTCTCTCTGTCTCTCTTACTCTGTCACTGTCTCTCTCTCTCTTTGTCTCTTTCTCTCTCTCTGTCTTTCTCTGTCACTCTCTGACTCTCTCTTAGTCTATTTTCTGTCTCTCTCTGTCTCTCTCTCTGTCTCTCTCTGATTCTCCCAGAGTCTCTCCCTGTCTCTCTCTGTCTCTATCCCTGTCTCTCTCAGTCTCTCTCTGTATCTCTCTCTGTCTCTCTCTGTCTCTATCTCTGTCTCTCTCTGTGTCTCTCTCTGTCTCTCTCTGTGTCTCTCTCTGTCTCTCACTGTCTCTCTCTGTCAGTCTCTGTCTCTCTCTGTGTCTCTCTGTGTCTCTCCATGTCTCTCTCTGTCTCTCTCTCTGTCTCTCCCTTTCTCTCTCTGTGTCTCTCACGTCTCGCTCTGTCTCTTTCTGTCTCCCTTTCTCTCTCTCTGTCTCTTTCTGTGTTTCTCTCTGTCTCTCCCTCTCTCTGTCTCTGTCTCTGTCTCTCTCAGTCTCTCTCTCTCTGTCTCTTTCTTTTTCTCTCTATGTGTCTCTCTGTCTCTCTCTGTCTGTATCTCTGTATCTCTTTGTGTCTCTCTCTGTCTCTCTCTTTGTCTCTCTCTGTCTCTCTCAGTCTCTCTCACTCTGTCTCTGTTTCTCTCTGTCTCTCTCACTCTGACACTTTCTCTCTCTCTCTTTGTCTCTTTCTCTCTCTCTCTGTCTTTCTCTGTCACTCTCTGACTCTCTCTTAGTCTATTTCCTGTCTCTCTCTGTCTCTCTCTCTGTCTCTCTCTGATTCTCCCAGAGTCTCTCCCTGTCTCTCTCTGTCTCTATCCCTGTCTCTCTCAGTCTCTCTCTGTATCTCTCTCTGTCTCTCTCTGTCTCTCACTGTCTCTCTCTGTCAGTCTCTGTCTCTCTCTGTGTCTCTCCATGTCTCTCTCTGTCTCTCTCTCTGTCTCTCCCTTTCTCTCTCTGTGTCTCTCACGTCTCGCTCTGTCTCTTTCTGTCTCCCTTTCTCTCTCTCTGTCTCTTTCTGTGTCTCTCTCTGTCTCTCCCTCTCTCTGTCTCTGTCTCTGTCTCTCTCAGTCTCTCTCTCTCTGTCTCTTTCTTTGTCTCTCTATGTGTCTCTCTGTCTCTCTCTGTCTGTATCTCTGTATCTCTTTGTGTCTCTCTCTGTCTCTCTCTTTGTCTCTCTCTGTCTCTCTCAGTCTCTCTCACTCTGTCTCTGTCTCTCTCTCTCTGTCTCTCTCTCTGTCTCCCTCACTCTGTCACTTTCTCTCTCTCTCTTTGTCTCTTTCTCTCTCTCTCTGTCTTTCTCTGTCACTCTCTGACTCTCTCTTAATCTATTTCCTGTCTCTCTCTGTCTCTCTGTCTCACTCTGTTTCTCCCAGAGTCTCTCCCTGTATCTCACTGTCTCTATCCCTGTCTCTCTCAGTCTCTCACTGTCTCTATCTGTCTCTATCTCTGTCTCTCTCTCTGTGTCTCTCTCTGTCTCTGTCTGTCTCTGTCTGTCTCTCTCTCTTTCTCTCTCTGTGTCTCTCTCTGTCTCTCTCTGTGTCTCTCTCTGTCTCTCAATGTCTCTCTCTGTCTGTCTTTGCCTCTCTCTGTGTCTCTCTGTGTCTCTCCATGTCTCTCTCTGTGTTTCTCTGTGTCTCTCTCTGTCTCTCTCTCTCTGTCTCTCTCTCTGTCTCACTCTGTCTCTCTCAGTCTCTCTGTCTGTTTCTGTCTCTCTCTGTCTCTCTCTATATATCTCTCTGTCTCTCGCTGTGTCTTTCTTTGTCTCTCTCTGTCTCTCTCTACTCTCTTTGTCTCTCTCTCTATGTCTCTGTCATCTCTGTGTCTCTCTCTGTCTCTCTCTCTGTCTCTCTCTGTCTCTCTGATTCTCTCACCGTCTCTCTGTGTTTCTCTCTGTGTCTTTCTCTGTTTCTTTCTGTCTCTCTCTCTTTGTCTCTTTTCTGTATCTCTCTGTATTTCTCTGTGTCTATCTCTGTCTCTCTCTCTCTCTCTTTCTCTCTCTGTGTCTCTCTATGTCTCTCTCTGTCTCTTTCTGTATGTCTCTCTTTGTCTCTCTATCTTTCTCTCTCTGTCTCTCTCTTTCTATCTGTGTGTCTCTCTCGTCTCGCTCTGTCTCTTTCTGTCTCCCTCTCTTTCTCTCTCTCTGTCTCTTTCTGTGTCTCTCTCTGTCTTTCTCTGTCTCTCTCTGTCTCTGTCTTTGTCTCTCTCAGTCTCTCTCTCTGACTCTTTCTCTGTCTCTCTCTGTGTCTCTCTCTGTCTCTATCTCTGTCTCTCTCTGTCTCTCTCGTCTCTCTCTGTCTCTGTCTCTCTTTCTCTCTGTCTCTCTCTGTCTCTCTATGTCTCTCTCTGTCTCTCTCTCTGTCTCTGTCAGTCTGTCTCACACTGTCTCTGTCTCTCTCTGTCTCTCTCTGTCTCTCTCTCTGTCTCGCTCTCTTTCTCTCTATGTGTCTCTCTCTGTCTATCTCTGTCTCTCTGTCTCTCTCTCTGTCTCTCTCTGTCTCTCTCTGTCTCTCTCTGTCTCTCTCTCTGTTTCTCTCTTTGTCTCTCTCTGTCTCTCTCTCTGTCTCTCTCTGAATTTCTCAGTCACTCTCTTTGTCTCTGTCTCTCTCTCTCTGTCTCTCTCTGTCTCTCTCTGTCTATCTCTGTCTCTCTTTGTGTCTCTCTCTGTCTCTCTATGTCTCTCTCTGTATGTCTCTGTATGTCTCTCTCTCTGTCTCTCTCCCTCTGTCTCTGTCTCTCTCTGTCTCTCTCTCTGTCTCACCCTTTCTCTCTCTCTGTCCCTCTATTTCTCTCTCTGTGTCTCCCTGTGTCTCTCTCTATCTCTGTCTCTCTCTGTGTCTCTCTCTCTCTCTGTCTTTCTCTGTGTCTCTCTGTCTAGCTCTGTCTTTCTCTGTCTCTCTCTGTCTCTCTCTCTTTGTCTCTTTTCTCTGTCTGTCTCTCTCTGTGTCTCTCTCTGTCTCACTCTCTCTGTTTCTCTCTGTTTCTCTCTGTGTCTCTCTCTGTATCTCTCTTTCTATATCTCTGTCTCTCTCTGTCTCCCTTCTATCTTTGTCTCTATGTATCTCTATGCTCTCTTTGTGTAACTCTCTGTCTCTCTCTTTTGCTCTCTGTGTCTCTCTCTGTCTCTCTCTGTCTCTTTTTCTGTCTATCTCTCTGTCTCTTTCTGTCTATCTCTGTCTCTCTGTTTCTCTCTTTGTCTCTCTCTGTCTTTCTCTCTGTCTCTCTCTGTGTTTCTCTCTGTCTCTCTATGTCTCTCTCACTCTGTCTCTGTCTCTCTCTGTCTCTCTTACTCTGTCACTGTCTCTCTCTCTCTTTGTCTCTTTCTCTCTCTCTGTCTTTCTCTGTCACTCTCTGACTCTCTCTTAGTCTATTTTCTGTCTCTCTCTGTCTCTCTCTCTGTCTCTCTCTGATTCTCCCAGAGTCTCTCCCTGTCTCTCTCTGTCTCTATCCCTGTCTCTCTCAGTCTCTCTCTGTATCTCTCTCTGTCTCTCTCTGTCTCTATCTCTGTCTCTCTCTGTGTCTCTCTCTGTCTCTCTCTGTGTCTCTCTCTGTCTCTCACTGTCTCTCTCTGTCAGTCTCTGTCTCTCTCTGTGTCTCTCTGTGTCTCTCCATGTCTCTCTCTGTCTCTCTCTCTGTCTCTCCCTTTCTCTCTCTGTGTCTCTCACGTCTCGCTCTGTCTCTTTCTGTCTCCCTTTCTCTCTCTCTGTCTCTTTCTGTGTTTCTCTCTGTCTCTCCCTCTCTCTGTCTCTGTCTCTGTCTCTCTCAGTCTCTCTCTCTCTGTCTCTTTCTTTGTCTCTCTATGTGTCTCTCTGTCTCTCTCTGTCTGTATCTCTGTATCTCTTTGTGTCTCTCTCTGTCTCTCTCTTTGTCTCTCTCTGTCTCTCTCAGTCTCTCTCACTCTGTCTCTGTTTCTCTCTGTCTCTCTCACTCTGACACTTTCTCTCTCTCTCTTTGTCTCTTTCTCTCTCTCTCTGTCTTTCTCTGTCACTCTCTGACTCTCTCTTAGTCTATTTCCTGTCTCTCTCTGTCTCTCTCTCTGTCTCTCTCTGATTCTCCCAGAGTCTCTCCCTGTCTCTCTCTGTCTCTATCCCTGTCTCTCTCAGTCTCTCTCTGTATCTCTCTCTGTCTCTCTCTGTCTCTCACTGTCTCTCTCTGTCAGTCTCTGTCTCTCTCTGTGTCTCTCCATGTCTCTCTCTGTCTCTCTCTCTGTCTCTCCCTTTCTCTCTCTGTGTCTCTCACGTCTCGCTCTGTCTCTTTCTGTCTCCCTTTCTCTCTCTCTGTCTCTTTCTGTGTCTCTCTATGTGTCTCTCTGTCTCTCTCTGTCTGTATCTCTGTATCTCTTTGTGTCTCTCTCTGTCTCTCTCTTTGTCTCTCTCTGTCTCTCTCAGTCTCTCTCACTCTGTCTATGTCTCTCTCTCTCTGTCTCTCTCTCTGTCTCCCTCACTCTGTCACTTTCTCTCTCTCTTTGTCTCTTTCTCTCTCTCTCTGTCTTTCTCTGTCACTCTCTGACTCTCTCTTAGTCTATTTCCTGTCTCTCTCTGTCTCTCTGTCTCACTCTGTTTCTCCCAGAGTCTCTCCCTGTATCTCACTGTCTCTATCCCTGTCTCTCTCAGTCTCTCACTGTCTCTATCTGTCTCTATCTCTGTCTCTCTCTCTGTGTCTCTCTCTGTCTCTGTCTGTCTCTGTCTGTCTCTCTCTCTTTCTCTCTCTGTGTCTCTCTCTGTCTCTCTCTGTGTCTCTCTCTGTCTCTCAATGTCTCTCTCTGTCTGTCTTTGCCTCTCTCTGTGTCTCTCTGTGTCTCTCCATGTCTCTCTCTGTGTTTCTCTGTGTCTCTCTCTGTCTCTCTCTCTCTGTCTCTCTCTCTGTCTCACTCTGTCTCTCTCAGTCTCTCTGTCTGTTTCTGTCTCTCTCTGTCTCTCTCTATATATCTCTCTGTCTCTCGCTGTGTCTTTCTTTGTCTCTCTCTGTCTCTCTCTACTCTCTTTGTCTCTCTCTCTATGTCTCTGTCATCTCTGTGTCTCTCTCTGTCTCTCTCTCTGTCTCTCTCTGTCTCTCTGATTCTCTCACCGTCTCTCTGTGTTTCTCTCTGTGTCTTTCTCTGTTTCTTTCTGTCTCTCTCTCTTTGTCTCTTTTCTGTATCTCTCTGTATTTCTCTGTGTCTATCTCTGTCTCTCTCTCTCTCTCTTTCTCTCTCTGTGTCTCTCTATGTCTCTCTCTGTCTCTTTCTGTATGTCTCTCTTTGTCTCTCTATCTTTCTCTCTCTGTCTCTCTCTTTCTATCTGTGTGTCTCTCTCGTCTCGCTCTGTCTCTTTCTGTCTCCCTCTCTTTCTCTCTCTCTGTCTCTTTCTGTGTCTCTCTCTGTCTTTCTCTGTCTCTCTCTGTCTCTGTCTTTGTCTCTCTCAGTCTCTCTCTCTGACTCTTTCTCTGTCTCTCTCTGTGTCTCTCTCTGTCTCTATCTCTGTCTCTCTCTGTCTCTCTCGTCTCTCTCTGTCTCTGTCTCTCTTTCTCTCTGTCTCTCTCTGTCTCTCTATGTCTCTCTCTGTCTCTCTCTCTGTCTCTGTCAGTCTGTCTCACACTGTCTCTGTCTCTCTCTGTCTCTCTCTGTCTCTCTCTCTGTCTCGCTCTCTTTCTCTCTATGTGTCTCTCTCTGTCTATCTCTGTCTCTCTGTCTCTCTCTCTGTCTCTCTCTGTCTCTCTCTGTCTCTCTCTGTCTCTCTCTCTGTTTCTCTCTTTGTCTCTCTCTGTCTCTCTCTCTGTCTCTCTCTGAATTTCTCAGTCACTCTCTTTGTCTCTGTCTCTCTCTCTCTGTCTCTCTCTGTCTCTCTCTGTCTATCTCTGTCTCTCTTTGTGTCTCTCTCTGTCTCTCTATGTCTCTCTATGTATGTCTCTGTATGTCTCTCTCTCTGTCTCTCTCCCTCTGTCTCTGTCTCTCTCTGTCTCTCTCTCTGTCTCACCCTTTCTCTCTCTCTGTCCCTCTATTTCTCTCTCTGTGTCTCCCTGTGTCTCTCTCTATCTCTGTCTCTCTCTGTGTCTCTCTCTCTCTCTGTCTTTCTCTGTGTCTCTCTGTCTAGCTCTGTCTTTCTCTGTCTCTCTCTGTCTCTCTCCCTTTGTCTCTTTTCTGTCTCTCTCTGTCTCTCTCTGTCTCTCTCAGTATCTCTCTGTATCTCTAAGTCTCTCTCACTCTGTCTCTGACTCTCTCTCTCTCTTTGTCTCTGTCTCTTTTTCTTTCTCTCTATCTGTCCTTCTCTGTCTTTCTCTGTCTCTCTCTATCTCTCTCTCTTTGTCTCTTTTCTCTGTCTTTCTCTCTCTGTGTCTCTCTCTGTCTCTCTCTGCCTCTCTCTGTCTCTCTCTCTGTCTCGCTCTCTCTCTCTCTGTGTCTCTCTCTGACTCACTCTCTCTGTTTCTCTCTGTTTCTCTCTGTGTCTCTCTCTGTATCTCTCTTTCTATATCTCTGTCTCTCTCTGTCTCTCTTCTCTCTTTGTCTCTCTGTATCTCTATGCTCTCTTTGTGTAACTCTCTGTCTCTCTCTTTTGCTCTCTGTGTCTCTCTCTGTCTCTCTCTGTCTCTTTCTCTGTCTATCTCTCTGTCTCTTTCTGTCTATCTCTGTCTCTCTGTTTCTCTCTTTGTCTCTCTCTGTCTTTCTTTCTGCCTCTCTCTGTGTCTCTCTCTGTCTCTCTATGTCTCTCTCTGTATGTCTCTCTCTGTATCTCTCTGTCTCTCTCTCTGTCTCTCTCAGTCTCTTTCACTCTGTCTCTGTCTCTCTCTCTCTGTCTCTCTATCTGTCTCACTCTGTTTCTCCCAGAGTCTCTCCCTGTCTCTCTCTGTCTCTATCCCTGTCTCTCTCTGATTCTCCCAGAGTCTCTCCCTGTCTCTCTCTGTCTCTATCCCTGTCTCTCTCAGTCTCTCTCTGTCTCTCTCTCTGTCTCTCTCTGTCTCTATCTCTGTCTCTCTCTCTGTGTCTCTCTCTGTCTCTGTCTGTCTCTGTCTGTCTCTCTCTCTGTCTCTCTGTGTCTCTCTCTGTCTCTCTCTGTGTCTCTCTCTGTCTCTCACTGTCTCTCTCTTTCAGTCTCTGTCTCTCTCTGTGTCTCTCCATGTCTCTCTCTGTGTCTCTCTATGTCTCTCTTTGTGTTTCTCTGTGTCTAACTCTGTCTCTCTCTCTCTGTCTTTTTCTGTCTCTCTCTGTCTCTCTGTCTGTTTCTGTCTCTCTCTGTCTCTCTCAATATATCTCTGTCTCTCTCTCTGTGTCTTTCTTTGTCTCTCTCTGTCTCTCTCTGTCTCTCTCTACTCTCTTTGTCTCTCTCTGTATGTCTCTGTCATCTCTGTGTCTCTCTGTGTCTCTCTCTGTCTCTCTCTGTCTCTCTGTCTCTCTCAGTGTCTCTCTGTGTTTCTCTCTGTGTCTTTCTCTGTCTCTCTCTGTCTCTATATCTGTCTCTCTCTGTGTCTCTCTCTGTCTCTCTCCATCTCTCTGTCTCTTTCTGTCTCTCTCTCTTTGTCTATTTTCTGTATCTCTCTGTCTCTCTCTCTGTCTCTCTCTGTCTCTCTCTCTTTCTCTCTCTGTGTCTCTCTCTGTCTCTCTCTGTCTCTTTCTGTATGTCTCTCTATGTCTCTCTATCTTTCTTCCTTTGTCTCTCTCTGTGTCTCTCTCTGTCTCTATCTCTGTCTTTCTCTCTTTCTCTCTATATGTCTCTCTCTGTCTCTCTCTTCTCTCTTTGTCTCTTACTCTGTATCACTCTGTCTCTCTCTGTGTCTCTTTCTGTCTCTCTCTCTGTCTCTCTCTGTCTCTCTTATTCACTCTCTTTGACTCTGTCTCTCTCTCTGTCTCTCTCTGTGTCTCTCTCTGTCTCTCTCTCTGTGTCTCTCTCTGTCTCTCTCATTCACTCTCTTTGTCTCTGTCTCTCTTTCTGTCTCTCTCTGTCTCTGTCTCTCTCTGTCTCTCTCTTTCTCTCTCTATGTCTCTCTCGTCTCGCTCTGTCTCTTTCTGTCTCCCTCTCTTTCTCTCTCTCTGTCTCTTTCTCTGTCTCTCTCTGTCTCTCTCTGTCTCTCTCTGTCTCTGTCTCTCTCAGTCTCTCTCTCTGTCTCTTTCTCTGTCTCTCTCTGTGTCTCTCTCTGCCTCTGTCTGTCTGTATCTCTGTCTCTCTCTCTGTGTCTCTCTCTGTCTCTCTGACTCTCTCTGTTTCTCTCAGTCTCTCTCTCTCTTCTCTCTTTGTCTCTCTCTCTCTCTATCTCTCTGTCTCTCTGTGTCTCTCTCTGTATCTCTCTCTGTCTTTCTCTGTCTTTCTCAGTCACTCTCTTTGTCTCTGTCTCTTTCTCTGTCTCTCTCTGTCTCTCTCTGTTTCTCTCTCTGTCTCTCTCTCTGTCTCTCTCTGTCTCTATCTCTTTCTCTCTCAGTCTCTCTCTGTCTCTCTGTGTCTCTCTCTCTATCACTGTCTATCTCTGTCTCTGTCTCTCTCTGTTTCTCTGTCTCTGTCTCTCTCTGTCTCTCTGTATCTCTCTCTCTGTCTCTCTCTGTGTCTCTCTCTGTCTCTCTCTGTGTCTCTCTGTGTCTCTCTGTGTCTCTCTCTGTCTCTCTCTCTGTCTCTCTCCGTCTATCTCTGTTTCTTTCTTTGTCTCTCTATGTCTCTCTCTCTGTCTCTCTCTGTCTCTCTCTGTCTCTCTCATCTCTCTCTGTCTCTCTCTCTGTCTCTCTCTGTGGCTCTCTCTGTCTCTCTATCTGTCTGTCTCTGTCTCTCTCTGTCTGTCTCTGTCTCTCTCTCTGTCTATTTTCTGTCTCTCTCTGTCTCTTTCTCTGTCTCTCTCTTTGTCTCTCTCTTTCTCTTTCTCTGTCTCTCCCTCTGTCTCTCTCTGTGTCTCTCTCTGTCTCTCTCTCTGTCTCTACCTGTCTCACTCTCTGTCTATCTCTGTCTCTATCTGTGTCTCCCTGTGTCTCTCTCTATCTATGTCTCTCTCTGTGTCTCTCTGTGTCTCTCTGTCTCTCTCTGTCTTTCTCTGTCTCTCTCTGTTTGTCTCTTTTCTGTCTCTTTGTCTCTCTCCCTCTGTCTCTCTCTCTGTCTCTCTCTTTCTCTGTCTATCTCTGCCTCTCTCTCTCTCTCTGTCTCTCTGTCTCTCAATGTCTCTCTCTGTATCTCTCTCTCTCTCTGTCTCTTGCTGTGTCTTTCTTTGTCTCTCTCTGTCTCTCTCTACTCTCTTTGTCTATCTGTGTATGTCTCTGTCATCTCTCTGTCTCTCTCTGTCTCTCTCTGTCTCTCTGTCTTTCTCACTGTCTCTCTGTGTCTTTCTCTGTCTCTCTCTGTCTCTATATCTGTCTCTCTCTGTGTCTCTCTGTGTCTCTCTCTGTCTCTTTCTGTATGTCTCTCTCTGTCTCTCTATCTTTCTCTCGCTGTCTCTCTCTGTGTCTCTCTCTGTCTCTATCTCTGTCTCTCTCTCTGTCTATCTGTCTCTTTCTGTCTCTCTCTGTCTCTTTCTTCTCTCTTTGTCTCTTTCTCTGTATCACTCTGTCTCTCTCTGTGTCTCTCTGTGTCTCTCTCTCTGTGTCTCTCTCAGTCTCACTTATTCACTCTCTTTGACTCTGTCTCTCTCTCTGTCTCTCTGTGTCTCTCTATGTCTCTCTCTCTCTGTGTCTCTCTCTGTCTCTCTCATTCACTCTCTTTGTCTCTGTCTCTCTTTCTGTCTCTCTCTGTCTCTCTCTTTCTCTCTCTGTGTCTCTCTAGTCTCGCTCTGTCTCTTTCTATCTCCCTCTCTTTCTCTCTCTCTTTCTGTGTCTCTCTCTGTCTCTGTCTTTGTTTCTCTCAGTCTCTCTCTCTGACTCTTTCTCTGTCTCTCTCTGTGTCTCTCTCTATCTCTGTCTCTCTCTGTCCCTCTCGTCTCTCTGTCTCTGTCTCTCTCTCTCTCTGTCTCTCTCTGTCTCTCTATCTGTCTCTGTCACACTCTGTCTAAATTACTGTCTCTTTTCTGTCTCTCTCTCTGTCTCTCTCTCTGTCTCTCTCTCTGTCTCTCTCTGTCTCTCTTTGTCTATCTCTGTCTCTCTCTGTCTCTCTCTGTCTCTCTCTGTCTCTCTCGTCTCTCTCTGTCCCTCTCTCTCTCTCTCTCTGTATCTCTCTGGCTCTCTATCTGTCTCTCTCTGTCTCACTCCATCTCTCTCTGTCTCAATCTCTGTCTCTTTCTGTCTCTCTCTCTGTTTTTCTTTGTATCTCTCTGTCTCTCTCTCTGTCTCTCTCTGTGTCTCTCTCTGTCTCTCTATGTCTCTCTCTGTATGTCTCTCTCTGTCTCTCTCTCTGTCACTGTCAGTCTCTCTCACACTGTCTCTGTCTCTCTCTGTCTCTCTCTCTGTATCTCTCTCTCTCTCTGTCTCTCGCTGTGTCTTTCTTTGTCTCTCTCTGTCTCTCTCTACTCTCTTTGTCTCTCTGTGTATGTCTCTGTCATCTCTCTGTCTCCCTCTGTCTCTCTCTGTCTCTCTGTATCTCTCACTGTCTCTCTGTGTCTTTCTCTGTCTCTCTCTGTCTCTATATCTGTCTCTCTCTGTGTCTCTCTCTGTCTCTCTCTGTCTCTCTCTCTGTCTCTCTCTGTCTTTGTCTCTCTGTCTCTCTCTCTATGTCTCTTTTCTGTATCTCTCTGTCTCTCTCTCTGTCTATCTCTGTCTCTCTCTCCTTCTTTCTCTCTCTGTGTCTCTCTGTGTCTCTCTCTCTGTCTCTCTCTCTGTCTCTCTCCGTCTATCTCTTTTTCTTTCTTTGTCTCTCTCTGTCTCTCTCTCTGTCTCTCTCTGTCTCTCTCTTTCTCTCTCATCTCTCTGTCTCTCTCTCTGTTTCTCTCTGTGTCTCTCTCTGTCTCTCTATCTGTCTGTGATGTCTCTCTCTGTCTGTCTCTGTCTCTCTCTCTGTCTATTTTCTGTCTCTCTCTGTCTCTTTCTCTGTCTCTCTCTTTGTCTCTCTCTTTCTCTTTCTCTGTCTCTCCCTCTGTCTCTCTCTGTGTCTCTATCTGTATCTCTCTCTGTGTCTCTCTTGCTCTGTCTGTCTCTCTCTCTGTCTCTCTCTATCTCTCTCTCTGTCTTTCTTTGTCTCTCTCTGTCTCTCTCTGTCTTTCTCTGTCTCTCTCTCTGTCTCTCTCTGTCTCTATTTGTCTAGCTCTGTTTCTCTCTGTCTCTCTCTGTGTATTTTTGTGTGTCTCTCTCTCTGTCTCTCTCTCTGTCTCACTCAGTCTCTCTCACTCTGTCTCTGTCTCTCTCTGTCTCTCTCTCTGTTTCTACCTGTCTCACTCTCTGTCCCTCTCTGTCTCTATATGTGTCTCCCTGTGTCTCTCTCTATCTCTGTCTCTCTCTGTGTCTCTCTGTGTCTCTCTCTGTCTCTCTCTGTCTCTCTTTCTGTTTCTCTCTGTCTCTATCTCTGTCTCTGTCTCTCTCTCTCTGTCTCTCTCTGTGTCTCTCTGTCTCTCTCTGTCTTTCTCTGTCTCTCTCTGTTTGTCTCTTTTCTGTCTCTCTCTGTCTCTCTCTCTGTCTCTCTCTCTGTCTCTCTCTTTCTCTTTCTCTGTCTATCTCTGCCTCTCTCTGTCTCTGTCTCTCTGTCTCTTTCTGTCTCTCTCTGTCTATCTCTCTGTATCTCTCTCTCTGTCTCTCGCTGTGTCTTTCTTTGTCTCTCTCTGTCTCTCTCTGTCTCTCTCTACTCTCTTTGTCTCTCTCTGTATGTCTCTGTCATCTCTGTGTCTCTCTCTGTCTCTCTCTGTCTCTCTGTCTCTCTCACTGTCTCTCTGTGTCTTTCTCTGTCTCTCTCTGTCTCTATATCTGTCTCTCTTTGTGTCTCTCTCTGTCTCTCTCCATCTCTCTCTCTGTCTCTCTCTGTCTTTCTCTGTCTCTTTCTGTCTCTCTCTCTTTGTCTCTTTTCTGTATCTCTCTGTCTCTCTCTCTCTGTCTATCTCTGTCTCTCTCTCTCTCTTTCTCTCAATGTGTCTCTCTCTGTCTCTCTCTGTCTCTTTCTGTATGTCTCTCTCTGTCTCTCTATCTTTCTCTCGCTGTCTCTCTCTGTGTCTCTCTCTGTCTCTATCTCTGTCTCTCTCTCTGTCTATCTGTCTCTCTCTGTCTCTCTCTGTCTCTCTCTTCTCTCTTTGTCTCTTTCTCTGTATCACTCTGTCTCTCTCTGTGTCTCTCTGTGTCTCTCTCTCTGTGTCTCTCTCTGTCTCACTTATTCACTCTCTTTGACTCTGTCTCTCTCTCTGTCTCTCTCTGTCTCTCTCTGTGTCTCTCTGTGCTTCTCTCATTCACTCTCTTTGTCTCTGTCTCTCTTTCTGTCTCTCTCTGTCTCTCTCTTTCTCTCTCTGTGTCTCTCTCGTCTCGCTCTGTCTCTTTCTATCTCCCTCTCTTTCTCTCTCTGTCTCTTTCTGTGTCTCTCTCTGTCTCTCTCTGTCTCTCTCTGTCTCTGTCTCTCTCAGTCTCTCTCTCTAACTCTTTCTCTGTCTCTCTCTGTGTTTCTCTCTGTCTCTCTCTGTCTCTATCTATTTCTCTCTCAGTCTCTCTCTGTCTCTCTCTGTGTCTCTCTCTCTCTATCACTGTCTATATCTGTCTCTCTCTGTCTCTCTCTGCCTCTCTGTCTCTGTCTCTCTCTGTCTCTCTGTATCTCTCTCTCTCTGTCTCTCTCTGTGTCTCTCTCAGTCTCTCTCTGTGTCTCTCTGTGTATCTCTCTGTCTCTCTTTGTCTATCTCTGTTTCTTTCTTTGTCTCTCTCTCTGTCTCTCTCTGTCTCTCTCTGTCTCTCTCTGTCTCTCTCATCTCTCTCTGTTTCTCTCTCTGTCTCTCTATGTGTCTCTCTTTTTCTCTCTATCTGTCTGTCTCTGTCTCTCTCTGTCTGTCTCTGTCTCTCTCTCTGTCTATTTTCTGTCTCTCTCTGTCTCTTTCTCTGTCTCTCTCTTTGTCTCTCTCTTTCTCTTTCTCTGTCTCTCCCTCTGTCTCTCTCTGTGTCTCTCTCTGTATCTCTCTCTGTCTCTCTCTTTCTTGTCTGTCTCTCTCTCTCTGTCTCTCTCTATCTTTCTTTGTCTTTCTCTGTCTCTCTCTGTCTTTCTCTGTCTCTTCTCTGTCTCTCTTTGTCTCGCTCTGTTTCTCTCTGTCTCTCTCTGTGTCTCTTTGTGTCTCTCTCTCTCTGTCTCTCTCTCTGTCTCACTCAGTCTCTCTCACTCTGTCTCTGTCTCTCTCTGTCTCTCTCTCTGTCTCTACCTGTCTCACTCTCTGTCCCACTCTGTTTCTATCTGTGTCTCCCTGTGTCTCTCTCTATCTCTGTCTCTCTCTGTGTCTCTCTGTGTCTCTCTCTGTCTCTCTCTCTTTCTCACTCTGTGTTTCTCTGTCTCTATCTCTGTCTCTGTCTCTCTCTCTTTCTCACTCTGTGTCTCTCTGTCTCTGTCTTTCTCTGTCTCTCTCTGTTTGTCTCTTTTCTGTCTCTCTCTGTCTCTCTCTCTCTGTCTCTCTCTGTCTCTCTCTTTCTATTTCTCTGTCTGTCTCTGCCTCTCTCTGTCTCTCTCTGTCTCTCTATCTGTCTCTGTCAGTCTCTCTCACACTGTCTCTCTCTCTCTCTCTGTCTCGCTCTCTTTCTCTCTATGAGTCTCTCTCTGTCTATCTCTGTCTCTCTCTGTCTCTCTCTCTGTCTCTCTCTGTCTCTCTCTCTCTGTCTCTCTGACTTTCTCAGTCACTCTCTTTGTCTCTGTCTCTCTCTTTGACTATCTCTGTCTCTCTCATCTCTCTCTGTCTCTGTCTCTCTCTCTGTCTCTCTCTGTCTCTCTATCATTCTCTCTCTGTCTCACTCTG